>NC_071255.1:28445189-28807689 GCF_023375685.1 Ictalurus furcatus | reverse complement strand
ACTACATATATAGTGCTTAAGGACACTAGAAAGTGACATACTTGTGGGACCTGGAGGGCCAGGAAGACCCCTTTCACCCTTCTCCCCTTTGGCTCCAGATGTTGAACAGCTGGCTCCCTCTTTAGGAGACAAATGGGGAAAGCAAGCAACAACAAAAAAAAGAGGACTGAGCAAAAATCCACTATTTGTAAAATTGGTATTATTTTGAAGTTCAAGGAGAGGAGAGTTATTACTTTACTGAAATCAGAGATTAAGTGCAAAATAGAAAGTGCTAATGACATTTGTTATTTTGTTCTTCATTAAAAATGATGCTTTTCTTCACATCATGTCAGCTTGAACAATAAATGAAACAGTCTAGTAATCAAAGAGACAGTAAATCAGCAGGATTTGAAAACTAACCTGCAGTAGAATTGCCATTGATCTGTGCAAACCCAAAAAAAGGGAGAAAAACACAAAGAATTACAGGTCAAGATGAAGGGCAGAACTTGAACGGTAGTAAACAAAGTAGTGTTAATCCAAACAGAATGATTTTAGAGTGAAACCATATGGGATAGAAATCATGCACTGGACAAACAGGACATTTAGTCCATGGAGCAGAAAAAAGGGAACGCTCAAACATAAAACACTTGTGTTAGGCACACGCATGTTTTTCATAAGACAAAATACAGTGGCGTTGCTGTTTCTTCAGTAGTAGCAGCCAGTTTGGTTTAGTAAACAAGTTTCTTTCTATCTATCTCTCTCTCTCTCTCTCTATCTCTCTATCTATCTATCTATCTATCTATCTGAAAGTATTTCAATCTCATACAGATATGCATTTTGGTAACATTTTGCTTGGATAGTCCACCTTAGACTCTTTGTACACAGCAAAATCCAATCACAAGCATTGTAATTGTTTTAAGTCTGAACTTAAAATGCTTTTAAGCCATAATTCTTTCACAAAAGTATACACTCATTTTAGTTGACGCTTATTACAAATTGATCTCCAAAATAACTCAATGTGTCAATACACTATATGTGTCTTCAAATTCAATTTTTTATTTTATTTTATTGAGGTAGTACTGTAGCGGTACTGGATCACATTACATACAGAAGAAACAGAAAATTAGAAGTGAAATTAATCACAAGCATTTGAAATTTCAACTTCCACTTCCACTTCTTGTCTATGACACAAGAGGACATATAATATTCAACATTTAGTTAATATATTTGGTTTTTAAAGGGAAAATGTCATGATCACACTTTGTTAGTTCATCACAAAATGAGCGGCAAACTCATACCATGTTTCCCTGTCATGCAACATGCTCATCACTGATGCATTTCAGGTTTTAAGGGGTTTTCATTTCTGTGCAAGTTCAATGATTGACTGAACCTGGGCACAAATTTGCATTTCAAACTATTTGTTATTAGGCAAAGAGATCCACATTATTACACTGTTTTAATGTTTTCCCTGCTTCACCAGACCTGTTTTAACTTCAAATTGCTAAAGCAAGGAACAGTCTAATCTGTATAGTCCTTCAGGACTTTGGATTATGAGCTTTAAAGAAAAGAAAAGCCCAAATTAAATTTCACGTAAATGATATCACTCGCTCAAGGGTTTACACAGTTCTCAGACATTGCCCATAATGACTTGTTTTCACAATCAAACTGAACTTTTGAACTCACACAGACAGACTTCAGATGTTCTACAACAACAAAGGCGTCCAATTTAATCCAAATAGCCAGCGTTCTGTAGGTTTGCCTTCCAATCAAGCAGGACCAGAACCTGATACACATTTAATTCTTCTTTCTTATTCATTAAATACCTTTCTATAAGATATATCAGGTGTGTTCCAGCTTGGCTAAAATAAAAACCTTCAGCCACACTGTTTTTTGTGTGGATAAGACATATCTCATCTACAGCTACTTCAAATTGTAAAACTTCATGCGATTGTATGAAGCAGGGTAGATGAAGGACAAAAGACAAACAATATGGTGTTTTGCCAAAATGGAGAAATGAGACAAAACAAACTAAAGCAATACTTAAGTTATTTTTCCCCCCACACCTAATCTCTATCCAGTGTGATTAACACAGACAATCATCCCTGTACTGAGAAGAGTTCACTCAAAATGTTCTCATAGTGGAAGTTTAAGGGCGGTTTTTGAACTTTTAAAATATGTGACTGTTTCGCACAATTTAAAAACGATGTTCTGTACTACAATCAGTAACCATAAATGTCTTAGGATGTGACAGATATGACAAAACATCTGATCAAAACAGCTTTCATTTAGTTTAATAAGTTACAACGTTGCAGCAATGCAGTAAAAAGCATTTCCGATTTTTATTTACGCTTTCCCAAAAGATTTGGGGTATCCTTGTGACATCAGACTCATACAGCCAATTTACTAAATCTCTAAAAGGATGAATAATACAGTCTTAGAGCTGTATTCAACTTTCATTGAAAAATTTGTAAACAAATTCTACAAAAATAGGCGCTTCATATATCTTTAAATATTTACAGGCTGCCCTTAGACTTCCATTATAAGCGAGCATTTAAAAAAATAGTTTTTCTGTTCTTTTCTCAGTACTGTATAACATGTCTAAATGATTGTTTGCAGCAATTCTACATGCACTACAGATCAAGAAGGTAGAAATTATGATGTTGAAAAACACTGGATTATTCCTTTAATCAGGATTACCTTACATTTAATTCAATTGATTCAATCAACACTAGACTATATTTTGACAAAAGCACCATATATCAGGAGTGAGACACACAGCGAGTGTGAAACTACGGGGTTGAGTCTGAACACCAGCTCAAGACCCACGTCACTTACGGATGTTTTACAGTGGGGCCGGGGAGGAATCGGGAACACTGTCTATAAACATGTGAAGGTAAAGTAGACACGGTGAGTCACTGAGTAACAGTTCAGTATGAGCAAGAAAATAGGGAGAAGCAGAACAGGTTACACTCACTCCTTTGGGGCAGTTGAATATTCCGGGATGTCCAGGTGGGCCGGGGGGGCCAGGTGGGCCCTTTCACAGAAGGGGGGTGGTGGAAGAGAGGTTGAAGGGATGGAAAGAGAGAGAGAAATTACAGTGATATTATTATTATTAGGAATTAAAGCACTAGAAATTAAGATTTCATAGCAAGTTACAGTCAAGTTATAAAAGTTATAGAGAATTATTATGCAATCACTAAAATAAAGCAAGAGTAAGGTTTTTTTTTAAGGAATGCAGATTTTTTTTAAATCAAATTATCAAAAATAAATGTTTAACCATTAATTCTAGCAAGCACAATATTTACAGAAACAGAATTATGGATCTAAATAATTGAATGACCTAAAATATGATGCCTTTAATATTATTGATATGATTAATAGATAACTAACTAACTAACTAACTAGTTTATGCACTCATTTCTGATACATAGACATGGATATATGCTACAACTACAGTGTAAACAGTTATGTTTACAGGCTGTTTTCTCTCCCTGTATGATGACATGCTGTTGTTGTAGAGTTGCTTTTCATGCTCTTAGAGTGCAAGAACTCCTTTGGAAGAAGATAAACGTGGTAAGTGGCATAATTACAAGTCAGTATGAAAGCATTAAGAAGCGTCAAATATTGCTTCAGTTTCCTAGCATGCAGCAGACATTGCATGTCTCTGACAGGGTCACTGCTACAGCGTCCCGGGGAAAGTGATGGGACAGAGTATGAAAACCAGACGGATTTGTTCATAAATCTGAAAATACTGTCAACACTTAGATAAGATTTTAGCACTAAAAGAGAACCTTTGATGTGTGTGTGTGTGTGTGTGTGTGTGTGTGTGTGTGTGTGTGTGTGTGTGAGAGAGAGAGAGAGAGAGAGAGAGAGAGAGAGAGAGAGAGAACCACAGAATTAATGACATCCTTCATGAAAATGAGCAAAAATAAAAAGATTCAGTGAAAAACACATGCAATGATTGGCATCTTGAGCTTAAACATATGAGGATGCTGTATAGTCTTATTGTAATGAAATATTTTTCATCATGGGAAATATTATTGAGTAGTGCATTTGTTCTGCAGAACATTAGTTTGAAAATTGTCCACAATTAATATTAGGTGAAAACTCATCTGGACAGAAAAAAAAAAACAAAAAAACAAAAAGAAATTAAGCAAATCTTTGCGGCAAATGTTTAACTGTATTAAATTATGACCCCGATTAGCTTAATTGTAGCTTTTAAAATGACCATTAGTAACTATTTATGTTTTTTGCATATCCATCCCATACCTTGTGCAGGTGAGCAAGCACCTTTTTGTATTGAGTGCTTTATTTTCCCCATGATGAGGGAAGACATAGCGATTTAACATTCGCTAGAAGGGTGCCAATATGATATTGTAAAACTTTGATATTGATATTGCGTGATATTGTACATACCGGTAATCCATTCGAGTCTCCCTTTTCTCCCTTGCGTCCATTCAGACCAGGACGACCCTACGACAAGACAGAAGAGGTCCAAATATTAATGTGCAAACCATATTAACCCCACTCAGAACATTTGACCATATTTGGAAGCACAACATCTGCATTAAACACAGACAGCCCAAGAAAATATGCTGAATTTGCATGGCAGAATGTTAACTTATGTTAACTTACTGGGCGGCCAGGAAATCCAAATTCCCCTTTGGGTCCCCTTGGTCCGACCGGGCCCTGTTTGATAAATACAGAAAAATGATGACCTTGAGGCACGACTCTGCTCTAATCAATACTGCAGCCTTTATAACAGGTGCACAGACAAATGAAGTCAAGCTGTAAGAAGTGGAACGTGCCAGACAAAAAAAAAGGAAAACTGTTCCACTTGGTCTACTCCAGTACAGGCTACTCTGGCCTCACAACATTTTCCAAAACACTTTGAACAGAAGCAGCTGTAGCCATACAACAAAGGCATAGGGAAGAAAACGGAAAAAAACCTTCAAACTAGGGCACGATAAACATAATAATAGCAATTCAAATGGCCAGTAATTAATATTACAGTATGTATATATATATATATATATATATATATATATATATATATATATATATATATATATATATATATATATAATAGCATTGTAGTGTCTTTGCACTCACCATTACACCGGGCAGTCCAGGATCACCACTGTCACCCTAAAAAGACAGTACATGTTAGCATTATCAGATAATTAATGAAAATATAACAAAATCTGCAGAGAGTTAGCCAATGGAAATTCGCATTTAACTCAATATCATGCCCACTTGTAAACAATACCATTACAACAGTAATGAATCCAAGCTACGGAAACCACACAAATTACTAATGGGAGCAATGTTACACTGAAATATTTGTACACATGAATCCATGCATGAAGTTGCTGTCACTTTTGTTCAAATCAATCAGTGTGAAATCCAATTTTCAAACTGTTTTTAAACTGCTTGCTGATATTAATATATTCTTTAGTGGTGATCTTAAACCAAAGTCATGAGCAGCATTGCTCATTTTATATTATTATACACATGTATGCAAAGTCAAAAAAGATCTAAACATTTGTCTATCTATCAGTGATTTAAAAAAAATGCTAAATCTGTATTTTTACTTTAGCATTATAAAGGATTATTATTTGCCTTATTTTTACTGGCAGATCACTTTTATTAATAATTGATAATTGACTACTTTTCTTTCTCGGTTTTCTCCCAACTTCACACCTTAAAGCGGCTACAGAGATAGAGTTTATGAAACAGAAGCCACCTTGAGTCCTTTCGGTCCCTGAGGCCCAGTCACTCCAGACAACCATGATCCATCTGCACCAATAGTGATCCCTGGTTCTCCTTTCTCACCCTACACACACGCACATGCACACACGAACACATGAACACATGCACACATGAACATATACAGACATGCATGCACATCAATAAAGCAGCTGAAAAACAAATAAAAACACGTCCACATACATTTACACATAAAGTCTTATGAAAAGTTCTATCTCTTTTGAAATGAACTGGATTTTTACATGAATCAGCCACTGGCCATTAATATATGTAAATCTGATACAAAGAAATAGACTTATAAAACAAACAACACACAATGTTTTATAGTGATGTTCCTTCATTTAACATCCATCCATCCATCCCCCCATCCATCCATCCATCCATAAAGCCATCCACTTTCCATACTGCTTATCCTACACAGGGTCACAGGGAAGTGTGGAGCCTTTTCTAGGCGACTCGGGGCACACGGCGGGGGACACCCTGGATGGAGTGCCAATCCATCGCAGAGCACAATCACACACACATTCACACACTACAGACAATTTGGAAATGGCAATCAGCCTACAGCACATATCATTGGACTGAGGGAGGAAACCAAAGTACCTGGAGGGAGAACATGCAAACTCTGTGTGCACGAGGCTGAGGCGGGATACGAGCCCCCAACCCCGGAGGTGTGAGGCAAACGTACTAATCAATAAGCTACTGTGCCCCTCCCCCCCTTCATTTAACAATGTTTTCTAAATTAAACGCACTACTGTAAAATATACGTATGTGAATGATCTAATTCGCATAGAGTTGAGAAAATCTCAATTCAAATGTCACCTGTTGCACTGTTGTTTGCTGCTAATGCTGAAATCACGGCTCTGCATCATGGACATAAATAGAAAATGAATGCCACATGCCGCTTTGTTGATTGCTAGTGTGAACATAGGGTTAAAAGTAGACTAAAAACCCCTAACTGTCCAATGAACCCTTAACAAAATGTTTTATTTTTACCACTGAAGATTGTTGTAAAGAGATTCTAACTAGTGTTTTTTTTTGTTTTTCGTTTTTTCAAAATGGCAGTTGTCTGAAAACTCGTGAACATGTCATTGTTCAGTACATTCGGTAGAAAGGTAAGTAATTTCAGTACAGGTATTTAGTTGACATTACAGGTCACCTGGCAATGGAAACATGAAATAAGATGTGGGCTCATGGTTTTGTTATGGCACTGTGCTATATCACACAGTCCGGTGAACAGAAAGTGCCAAATGGCATTAAACATATGAGTGAATAAGAAATGATAGTTCAAGTACCGGACTACTAAACTGCTGTAGCGTGATTTAAAAGAGGCTTTTCAAGCAAGGCATCGCAAATGATACCTAAACTGATTATACCTGACAGCAATAGAGGAATGAGTGAAAATACCGCCTAACCTCTGGGCAGGGCTGATCGGCAGCTACAGAAAGCAGATGGCTGAGATTACTGCCAGTAAACAAAGTTTTACTTGTCACTATATATAAGGATTCACATACTTTCCCCATCACCCACCATATTTGAGAGTGCAAATAATTTCAAACTGTTGTTTGGGGTGTCTGTTAAAAATATTTGCTAATGTGACTTGAAAAGATCAGATCACAGTTTATGAGGCATTTATATGGAAATCCAGATCATTACAAAGAAACCCATGAAGTAGTTTTCACAATGGATAAACAAGTACCACACACACACACACACACACACACACATTATATATATATATATATATATATATTGTATATATATATATTGTATATATATATATACAAGCAAATGTGGGCAAGGTCATGTGTCGCATAGCAGTGCATTGCAGGGTGAAGATACACACATGCACGCACGCACGCACGTGCACACACACACACACACACACACACACTTACGCACACACTTTCAGGTTAATATAAACCATATGCCAAAGAAAGCACCCGAGGACCTTTTAAAAGAGGTTAGTATAGGATAACAATCTCATTCTGTTTTCTGAGTAGGTCTGGACTGAATTTACTGGTCTCTGTGTGTGTGTGTGTGTGTGTGTGTGTGTATGCATGTGCGTGTGCGAGTGTGTGCGTGCGTATGTGTGTGTGTGTACGCATGTGCATGTGCGAGTGTGTGCGTGCGTATATGTGTGTGTGTGTACGCATGTGCGTGTGCGAGTGTGTGTGTGTGTACGTGTGTGTGCGCGTGCGTGTGTGGTAGTGATTAAGCTCTTACACATCACTGCTTCGTACTTGCCAGAAACTCAATATGGAGACACTCTTTAATCTTGAACTGAGTGCGTCTCTGATTAAAATCTAACACGTATACATGCCTTTAAAGGCTTTTTCTGGGAAAAGTGACGTTTTAACACATAGATGTCAGAACTGGTTTCTCATATATGAAGGATTTCATTAATCAATCTCTGCCTGACTTTAGGCCAGGTTTCCTCATCATCAGCCTCACCTTTAACCCTGGGGGGCCCTGGACTCCTGGGATGCCGCGGTCACCCTTTGGACCTCTCGGCCCCTGAAAAAAAAATTAAACACAAAATGAAAAAGGTTAAAAGGACTGCTTAAAGTCGATCACTTACCAATAAAGATTCCAATTTACAGTAAGAAGCAGCAATGAACAGAATCCATGTTTGATTCAAAGAAAAGTGAAAATTCAAAACATATGGAATAGACAGTGTGCAGAAATGTGCAGAAAATGCTACAGTACAGATGTAAAAATTCAAATAAAATTGAAAAAAATGTATAACTCAAATCATGAGCCATTTGAAGTCTCTTGAAGTAAATAAGAGTAAATCAATAATGGCAAAGTAAATTCACTAATTATTTAAAAGCAAATGAATGTTTAAATTATACTCTTTATACGAAGATACTAAGTATACTATTTATACAAAGATACTAAGTATACTATTTATACGAAGATACTAAGTATACTATTTATACAAAGATACTAAGTATACTATTTATACGAAGATACTAAGTATACTATTTATACGAAGATACTAAGCATACTATTTATACGAAGATCCTAAGTATACTATTTATACGAAGATCCTAAGTATACTATTTATACGAAGATCCTAAGTATACTATTTATACGAAGATCCTAAGTATACTATTTATACGAAGATACTAAGTATACTATTTATATGAAGATACTAAGTATACTATTTAAAGTCCATGTTGGCAAATTGCTGTTGTATAACTCATTTAAGGACATATACTTTGACGTACTTAATTAAAGACTGTTAAAAGTGCAAAAAATGCAAAAGAAAAATCATAACATAGGAGGTTTGTCATGGAAGCAATAAAATATTATGAATCATGTAGGAAAATAATCAGTGGCTGGGTGCTGTGATGCAACCTGAAGTGAAGCAGATTTACTGTTACCACCCCGGAATTAATTATTTTCCTATAGCATATATATTCCTAAAGATTTTATTCCTTTGACACCACAGCAATCTGCTAACGATTACATTTTTTATTTATTAAAGATTGACACATCACACTTTTATCCATCATCCACACACAGTGTGTGCCAAAAGTGTCCATACATTAAGAAACTAACAATTTGTAGCAGAATATCTTCTAAAAGTTTTCATACACATCACACATGACATTTTTGCCAAACTTATTAACAATTTTCGAAAGACGGGAAGTGTTGCGAACCGACCGAGACGTGGACGTCCACGAACATCCAATGATGAAGGCACAACCCATGTGGTGCTGGAAATATAGTCCCCTAAGTATGGAAACTTTTGGGACACTGTGTAATTATATTTAATGCTGTGGAATGTCTGCAAAAAGAATGATCGCTTATACTATACCAAATAAAAGCAGTCACTCCTTCACCAGCCTCAGTTGTTTTGCTCATTTTAATAAGACGCAAAAAAAAAAAAAAAAAAAAAAAAAAACCAACCCACACAGCTTGTCATGTTACAGAGAAACCACAAAGCTGAAAGGTCTCTGTCCTGAAGAGTCTCCCGTGTCCAAAATCCTAAAGAAACAGCTTTACCTCTGACGCTTACAAAGTGCTGACAACACATTTTCAAATCTGTTTATTATTTTTTAGATTAGGTAGAGCGTCCGCCAAGTCCCTGTGAACGAGCTGTTACTATAGAAACGATAATGTATCGGAATCAGTGCATTAGTATAAAGCTGTGATTTGCCTGATCTACTTTTATAGCTGCTGCTATACTGTAGAAAATGAATCAACACCTTCTGACCAATCAGATGAAAGAAATCAATAGCACTGTGGCATACATTATTTTAAGAAACAAGCTTCACTGTATATAACATTTGTATTGAATTTTCTGTATATATACACCGTACATTTAGCCTAAACCTCATTCTCTCATTAATTTCCAGATACTATTCTACATACTAAATACTCCAATTGAGCAGAAAGAAATTTCAGCATAAAGCCCAGCTGGATCTATTATCTTCAATCTTAAGCTTTGTATCTGATCTCTTAAAAGAGTTTTAAACATAAAATTACACTTTATAGATGTGAGACTCGTGACTCCAGACTGCTCCTCCAAAATACAGTGACAGAAATTATTTTCCTCAGTGTAAAATTGGAGCTTTTAAGCTTTTACATAAGGGAAGAGAAGACTGTGTCTAGGTCAAATACAGACTGGAAACTTGAACTGATTAGAGTGAATGATGGTCTCCAGTGTTTTGTCCTCCTTGTTTTGCTTCACACTTTGTCCAGGCAGCAGAGCATTGTAGGATGGCATCACTAATGCATTGAGATCATTAGGTGCAAGGTTTATTGTTACACAAACTCTTTCATACACAATCACTCACGATTAGGACAGTGTTTTTCTCCTCACAAGTTTCACTGAGTGGTTTTGCTAAGACTTAAAAGTACTGAACAGAATAAGAACCAAGTCAGACTGTAGTTCGGCTACAAGGCAATTCACAGGTTCTACTTACGATACGTATATAATTGTTTCTATAGTAACAGCGTAAACAGGGGCTTGTATAGAAGACACTCCACATGAGCAGAATTTCAAATGTGTAATTGTTCATATGGTTAAATTTCTGGGAGTTTATTTAGCATTTTTGGAAGGAGTCTCCAGTGTCAGTGCTTTTGTAACGGTCAGAGATAAGTTGTAATTGCATTTGTGGATGGCACTGAGAACTGTGTTCACAGACAGTGAGTTCTGGAGGTGTGTGAGCCCATGCAGTGATTTCCATTACAGAATCATGTCCATTTTTAATGCAGTGCTGCCTGAGGGCCCGAAGATCACGGGCATGAAATACTGATTTTCACCCTTGTCCCTTGTGCGCAGAGATTTCTCCAGATTCTTGGAATCTTTTGATAATATTATGTACTGTAGATGATGAGATATTGATAGTCTTCACAATTTTACATTGAGGAGCATTATTCTGAAATTGTTCCACAAATTGTAGACGCAGTTTTTCGCAGATTGGTAAACCTCTGCCCGTCTTTACTTCTGAAAGGCTCTGCCTCTCTAAGGTACTCTTTTTATATCCAATCATGTTACTAACCTGTTGCCTAATAACCTCCAGCTGTTTCTTTTCAGTAACACTTACTTTTCCAGCCTTTTGTTGCCCCCGTCCCAACTTTTTTGAGACGTGTTGCGGCCATCAATTTCAAAATTACCTTCTTTTTTTTCTTAAAATGGTACATTTACTCAGTTTAAACATTTGATATGTTTTCCATGTTCTATTGTGAACAACATATGGGTTTATGTGATTTGCAAATCATTGCATTCTGTTTTTATTTACATTTTACACAGCGTCCCAACTTTTTTTGGAATTCGGGTTGTATAATAAGCTCCTATGAGCTGTAAGATAATGGACTAAAAATCGATTACTGCTTCTTTAAGCTTTCTGACACGCATCAGAAAGTCTTTTTTCGGGTTATTGGTAGCATGACTGTCTGCAGGTTTTTTGAGAAAAGCTGGTGAGATATATACTGTAACTGTTATAACATAATGGGAATGACTTGTTTTGCAGACTTTTCACAACATGAAATGTAACTATAAAGATATCAATTGAAAGTATTTTTTTAAATAAATAAATGAAGCATCGTTAGCATATTGCTGTGCTTCAGTAACTTTGCGTCACATTGAAGTGAATTGGCTGAATTGCACCACCCCATTTTTTTCCTATAACATCTTGTGCAAAAAGTGTTTGATTCCTTAACCATGATCTATACTTCTCTCTTTATACAGTTGACACTACAGAATTGATACTAATCTGCTATTGCATGATTATTATACCACATTATGATGTGTCAGAATGAGAAAACTACATTTGAATAACTGAATACTTCTTGAGAGGTCGGAAATGTACTCACCAAAGGACCTCGAGGTTCAAAAAGCCCTGTGAAGTTGTAAAGGCCCTCAGTATCGTTCAGCAATAACTGGTAAGTAGATAAAAAGATAAACAAATGTATAAGCAATTTTTCGGTTGAGGTTAAAATCTAACTGCACGTTAAAATGAATGAACTCACATCCTGAAGGTTGACGACAGGTCCTGGTGGTCCGGGTGGCCCTGGTGGACCAGGAAGACTGACTCCATCTAGACCTCTTTCTCCCTAAACACATGCGAGTTTTTCACATTTATAGCTGAATGCTGAAATACAGCAGGGAGAAATGGACAGTAAGATACAGACTGTTTGGAAACATACCTTCTGCCCCATTTCCCCTTTCTCTCCTTTCTCGCCCTGGATTAAAACAAAAAAACAGGAAAGAAATATGTACCCTATGTACCCAAATTCATCAGAATAGATGAATTTGAACTCATAGCGAGAATGAGACCTCTGAAATTTGAATGGGTGCCATAATTTCCACAGGCTATTTCTTTATTGCACCATTGTTATTTTAAGAATTGCTTGAGAAACAACTACAATATACAATATATATTCATTCATGCAATTATACAGTCATCCAATGTGGCAGCAGTGCAATATTTAAACTCATAGATACAGGTCAAGAGCTTCAGATAATGTTCACATCAAACACCAGAAGAAAGTGATCTCAGTAACTCTGACCAAAAAATAAAAATAAATCCAGTAAGTGACAGTTCTGTGGGCAAAATGGCTTGTTGATGAGAGAGATCAGAGGAGAATGGGAAGACTGGTTCAAGGTATCAGGCTTACAGTACCTCAATTAACCACTCTTTACAAACTTGGTGAGCCAAAAAGCATTTCCGAACAAACAACACATCAAACATTGAGGTGAGTGGGCTACAACAGCAGAAGACCACACTGAGTTCCACTCCTGTCAGCCAAGAACAGGAATCTGAGGCTACAGTGGGACAGGCTCACCCAAACTAGACAGACTGAAGATTGGAAAAATGCCACTTGGTTTTGTTCCAACCTTGAACTGTCCAGTTTCAAGGTATTTCTGCCTGGCTCCAGCAACCATGCCACAATCAAACTCACAGAGATCATATTTTTTTGCCATTGTAATATTTGATGTGAATATTACCTGAAGCTCTTGACCTGCATCTGCATGATTTTATGTATTGTACTGCTGCCATATGATTGGCTGTACAGGTGTTCTTAAGTGGATGGTAAGTGTAATACCAATTCTAATATCCCTGCTCAAGCATTTATAATATTTCTAGCAGATTTCATGCATCCTGTGCACCAAAAGTCAAAGATAAGTGATAAATGAAGCTGTGAATGTTATGTTTTTATAAGGTTTTCAGGAAACACTGACATTTCTTCCAGGAAGTCCAGGTTTCCCTTCAGGTCCTGCAGGACCAGGCTCCCCCTAGAGGCATAAGTGAGAAATAATCATCAGAAAATCATCATTTCTAGCAGCAATCTTATGTCAAATTTTAAACAGTGGAATAAATATTCAGCTTATTTATACAGAAGTATGAAAATATTCTGCTCTAACATTGCTAAAATCACTGATAAAGTGGTGCCACATCTGTATGTCACATGTGTATTGAACCAAAACTGTGTTCTTCTCCATTGTGGAATATTTCAGTGCTAATTTAAAGACAGGCTATTTTTTCTATTTGACACATTTAAGTGACACATTTGGACGCTAAAATGTAGCAATATAGCTGAAGTGGCATCATGCAAAACAAAAGCAATGTAAATCAGAAACCAGTAGATGTTGATTTGCAACTATAAGCTTCCACTGGGTAATGAATATAAAGGAATGGTAAATATGGGTGGTGAGTTCTTCCGACCACAGCAGATGTGCTGTTTGATAATTTTTTTGAACAGTAGAGATTATTAGGTAAATTAAATCCTAATGGGAAGCAAATGGCTGGGAACTGCAGGCTTCCTTTGGCAACAAGGAACAGGAAACTGTGGGCCTCATTTATCAAATATCTTCATGTGAGTGCAGTCTATGTTTAAGCATGAAAAAGAGACAAATGATAATTTCGAGTGGAATTTACCAATCATAAATCACAGATGGCCCTATCATCTGCACATAATAAAATACTGAATTGGCAGAGTTATGACAAAAAAAGGAGAACGTGAAATCCTTTGCCTTAAGAAAAATTAAGTAAAAATGGGAGTAGCCAGCCAAGTTAGGAAATTGAGGTTTCCAGGTTCATAAATACAAGGTTCTGTTTGACATTTTGGTCAAAAATGAGTTAACTGTATATACTTCATTGCTGGGTGACATTTAATTCTCATGTGTTGTTGTTGTTGTTGTTATTATTATTATTATTATTATTGTCAAAGAGTTTAGCTATTTGCTGACCAATCATCGTCCAAGCCTCAGTATGGCGAGCCTGATAAGAAATAAACTTCTAGCTGCAGATGTTTTAAGCATGCTCAATGCATAGTTTAATTATGCTCAATACGTTTAAGAATTGAATAAGTTATTTATACAAAACAGAATTAAAATGTCTTTGCCTTGCTGAACTTAACTATTTTTTTTTAGATTGAAGGATGATGTAATGAGAAACAGACAGATTGGACCTTCTAAAACCAAACAGTATATGAGTCTACAAAATGTTTCTATCTGTGTTTGACCAGTTTTCAACAATCCCAACTTTCTCATCATGTCAGAATTTTGATAATGTCAATTTAATGTACACCAATCAGCCATAACATTAAAAACCACCTGCCTAATACTGTGTAGGTCCCCCTTGTGTCGCTGAAACAGCTCTGACCCGTCGAGGCATGGACTAGACAAGGCCTCTGAAGGTGTGCTGTGGTATCTGGCACCAAGATATTAGCAGCAGATTCTTGTATGTTATGAGATGGAGCCTCCATGGATTGGATTTGTTTGTCCAACATATCCCACAGATGCTTGTCTAGCCTTTGCCCCCCCACCCCCCTGTGCATCACTGAGCCTTGGGTGCCTATGATCCTGGCACTGGTTCACCGGTTGGCCTTCCTTGGACCCCTTTTGGTAGGTACTAATCACTGCATACCGGAAGACCGCACAAGACCTGCTGTTTTGGAGAAGCTCTGACCCAGTTGTCTAGCCATCACAATTTGGCCCTTGCCAAAGTCGCTCAGATCTTTACGCTTGTCCATTTTTCCTGCTTCCAACACATCAACTTCAAGAGCTGACTGTTCACTTCATGTTTAATATATCCCACCCCTTGACAGATACCATTGTAATGTGGTAATAAATATATTCACTTCAACTGTTAGTGGATTTAATCTTATGGCTGATCGGTATATAATGGTGAGCTGAAAATGTTAAAATTGTATATTACTTATAACACTAAAGTCACAAAACATCTAATAATGATACTTTTCAAAAGTGAAGTTTACTGAATATATGTGTTAGCAATTGTGGTCATATAAACAGGTACTAACCATCTCTGAAGTACCTGGAAGACCGTTCACACCATCTTTTCCCTTAATCAGAAAAATACAAGAGATCCAGTGCAACGTTTTAGTTAATGATAGACCTTCACTCCTTCATACGCTCATACTTTAAGTATTACATGTATGTCATTTTGAGTAACAACAACTAAACACACTAACATAATTTAATATGCAAAACACACTATGTGCTATTTGAATGGAACGGCAAAATGGGTATGAACCTAAAATGAAAGTAAAATATTAAAAACAAAATGAATAAGAATCTATCACATAAATAACAAATCAAAAAATCATTCAGATTAGTTTCTGTAATTCTGCAGAGGTAAATCCACCTGTGGTCCTGGGGGGCCAGGCAAACCAGGTATACCCTGTAGGAGAAAAGGAAGACTTGAGTTTGTAAACAAATCTAAATTCTTAACCGAACTACAAGAGAAATACAAGAAAAGAATTCATCCTGCCACTCTGCTAATGAAAAAGTGCTTACAGGAGGCCCCCTAGGGAGAACTGGCCCAAAGCCACTGCTTCCAGACACTCCCGAGTCATCAGAATCCTGTACACACACACACACACACACACACACTTGCAATATGTTCTCCAGCTCTACATATTATGTATATCAGTCATGAAATAGGTTTTTGGGTTGGGAGAATTTAGATGCCATTTTAAAGTTTGTGTAACCAACCAGAAAATGTAGTTCAGCTGTATTCGACACAGAATTATAAATGAGCTGTCATCAGTGCTAAAATATTGTAGAATCTGCTTTTCTTTATTCTGTGTTGTTCACACCAAAAATGAAAAGTGATAATGGTGGCCTCTGGTGGATTTCAAATGATATCTTCCTCTAAGTAGCTCTGTGGTCTTGAGATCTGATTCACATCATAAAGAATGTTCCATTGGTCCTGAAACTCACCAGTACATCAAAACTGAAGCGTGCAGGTGGACCTGGAGGTCCTGGGGGTCCTGGTGGGCCAGGTTTTCCCTTTGGACCTTCTGGTCCTGCTACCCCTGGTACCCCTGGGAGGCCTGGCTGTCCTGAGTCACCCTTTTAAAGACAGAAATAAGAAAGCATAAGACTGAGATAAGCAAAAGAAAGGAATGAAACACATTTTTATAGGGAAAAACAAACAACAACAACAATCGGGTGATAACAAGATAACAAGGCAGAGTAACTGTTTACAATGGGGTATCAATAAAATTACCAAGAAATGTTTATTCCTCTTATACCACAGCAAATTGCCAACTATCACATTTTTAAAAATGTATTATTTTAAGAATGACATGCCATACTTTATTTTAAAATCAGTTTATAGTTAGTATCTTGTGAAACATATGCCAAACATTTTCCTGTTACCATGTACTGTTATAACAGCTATAAACATTCATCATAATCAATCACTCCCTTACCAGCCTATAACCTTCAATGTTAATAAGACAAAAAAATACGCTTGTCACATCACCAAGAAAGCACAAAGTTCTCCATCCTAAAGATTTTCTTTGTTTGAAAACTTAAAAATTACATCTTTACCTGTGACTGGTACAAAACGCTGACATTGGAGACTCCTTCCATAAATCTTAAATAAACTTCTCCTCATAAAAAAACTCCTCCTTCTATTCCCTTTGCAGCAGCAGCATGCTTATCTTCTTTTCTATGTCTGTGCATGTCTGTCAGAGCAAGTATTCGTACTCACTCAGCAGCAGCAGCAGCAGCGTAGCAGTCTGCTAAACCCAGACCTATTTACACTTCATTCCTATCTATAAAAGCTCGCTATCTCATTCCGAGGTTTGTCATGGCTGAAATCTGTTCATGAGGAGTGTCCACCATAAAACTTTCTGTTCAGTTGTTTCTATAGAAATTAAATTTTTTTTACAACGAGCGCATGAATATAATCCTGTAATTTGTCTTGTATCCCTACAAGACAAATTACATAAATTAGTATGCTGTGGTATAAATGAAGTTGGCTGTGTTAATATGCATTATATAAAAATGCAGTTCACACAGACTATTTAAAGAGATATGAATAGCTAGAGAAATGAAAGCACTAGATGCTGATAGCAGTGACATTTACACAGTAATTGCAGTGACATTACCTTTTGTCCTGCATTCCCAGGCAATCCAGCTTCACCCTGTTAACAAGTTCACAATAACTTTTGAAAATTGTGGCAAATTGTGGACATGATAAAGAGCTAGCAGACTGAACAACTAATAAAATCTAACTTATTCATTGTATATTTTACCTTGTCCCCTTTCTGGCCCTCTTTTCCTGGTTCACCATCTCTGCCATTAGCACCCTGTTAGAGCCATGAAAGTAGAATTATTACTTTTCCCCTGCACTTGCATAACGCCAAAACTCTGGCCTTGACTGAGACTGAGACATCCAGTCCTGAAAGATTATGGAGAATTCAGAGAATGGAGATCCTGTGTGCTGTTCGTGTATAAAATTTAAGACATACGCTTGTTTCTGAAAATCTATGTTCCCTTTGGTCAGGTAGCCAAATTTCTCATTTTCCGCCACATAACAAATACATACAGTACATAATCACTTAGTCTCAGTAGTACAAAGGCACAGTTATTTTGGCAGTGCCATGTCTAGAGCTTGACACTAAAGACTCAACAGGCTTATTATAGGCTACTGTATATACAGTATACTGTATATATGTAGCTTAAGATAACACAGAGGTAACAATAGCTCAAAAGCAGTGTTAGACCTCTTAGCAGCAGGTTATGAAATTAAACAGAGATGAGGAAAAAATAGATTCTGTATTGTAGCATAAAATATGTATTGTACTGTGTGTATATATATATATATATATATATATATATATATATATATATATATATATAGGCTTGGGTTGTTCCTTTGAATGGAAAGCATTTAAAATGTCAATACTACTATTTAAGACTTATAGTGCATCCCAAACCGTACACTTATGCACTACTGTACATCATTTTGTAGTATAAATAGCGTGATTAGTGTGTTCACACTTTAAGTTCCGGGATGATGCACTCATTCAACCGAAAAAAAAAACTACGTGTGGAATGATGGACACTTCATGTACTCAACAGTTGCAGCTTTCCTTATGTAGTCAATGTAGAGGGGCTATATCAGGCTCAGACGCTGACCGAAAAAAGAAAAGATGTTTACATTGCCAGCAGCCATAGCCACAACCACAACTTACTATGCTGATTTTAAATTGTGCAAGCAAAATTCACCTGTGGAGATGATTACGCCTCCTTCTGACGGTGACTGAGGTCTTTTGGGCATAAAAGGAAACATTAAAATAAACAATAAAATGTAACAATTAATTTTTGTTATCTGTTTGGCTATTTCGCTAATGCTAGCGCCATCGCATTACATGAGTTTGACGTAATTTTCCCTCGACCAGGAAACAGCATATTCTTCTGGTTACTACAATACCGAAAGTGTGCCGTTTGAGATGATACTATCATTCTAAAATTCATACACTAGACGGCAGAGCGTATAGTGCGTAGTATAAGTGTATAGTGTACGGTATGTCGTTTGGGACACACTATTAGTATTAAAATGTATTCAAATATTCATTTATTAATTAGTCTATAATTTCATATTACCACAAAAAGAATGTAGTTTTAAGAGTAATCACAAAATATTATGCTTGAAATGCATATTATTTATATTTATATAAATCTGTTATATTTCTATATTTATATTTACATTTATTGAGATATATATTTACAATTCCTGTTTACTTGTTGAAGGTTTCATCATCAGTGAAATGATGTTCACTTCATTTTACATGGTCAGTAAAGTATAAGAAAGTTTCCAAGTTGAGATTGAGTCGTAACATGAAGAGTTGATTGGACTCATATTAAAAGGCAGCTTCCCCCCAATGACACAGTGTAGTTTCATGTTCCATGAAAAGTTCAAGTTCCAGTTAAATGAAGTTAAATTAAGTGCAGCACACACACACACACACACACACACACACACACACACACACACACTTTTCCGAATAATATTCTATTCTTTAAATAGTAATCTGTTCCCCCAGTCCACAGGATTAAACTAAAATTAAAACTGATTTCTTTTCACTCCCTCCCACTGAAGTTGACAGAGATAAACCATTCAGCAAGGAATACTTGTTCTTTGTTCTTAAAATGTAGTACAACAGAGAGCATTTAAATCATGTTTAATAGTAATTATTCTGGTAAAATCCTCTTCACAATCACACAACACTCTTTTAAAAATAACCAGGATACACAATTTCTGACAAAATACTGGCAAAATACCACTTGAGCAAAGAAACATGTTCTCCATCCTCAGATATGTCACAGCTAAATAAGGTTTTGGAGGACAATCTGACACACTCAAACATGAAGGGAGGATTTTCCTAAATCTCTGGCCAAGGTTTGGAGGGGAAATGTCAAAACTGTGTACCTACTCAAGGGAAATGTATTGCCTGTGTGCCTGAAACACAGACCACACAACAGGAAAGGTTTAATACAACTACCAAGTGCTTTTATATAGTTACACAGAAAAATAAATGATACACGTGTGTGGAACTGTATATTGTGTGACACTGTGGTAAGATAAAGTTCCACAAAGTCATAAGTCACTAATAAAGCATTCTTCTTGTAAACCTACTTTAGTAGAGCCCTTGAAGGTGAGGTAAATATAATATCAGAACTGAAAGCCAGGAAGTGAGAATTACAGCAACTATTATATTCCTACTTGATCTGCACTTAAAAAATAGATATATATTTATTGCTGTCACTCATTGACTAAGCTTTCTAGATAGCAAAGAGACTTGTTTGGGTTTTCATTTGAAGGATGGTTAAAATGCTTCCACAAGTATATTTTATAAACTGTGGGGGGGGGGGGGGGTGGGGGTGGTCATGCACCAACCCTTCACAAGACACAATCACACACATTCACACACCACTGAGAATTTAGAAATGCCAATCAGCCTACAACGCATATCATTGGACTGGGGGAGGAAACCAGAGTACCTGGAGAAACCCCTGAAGCATGGGGAGAACACGCAAACTCCACACAAACAGGGCAGAGGGAGGATTTGAACCCCCAAACCCAGAGGTGCGAGGCAAACCTGCTAAGCATTAAGCCACTGTGTCCCCACTCCCTAAAATCATAATTAGTATATGAAGTCTCTTAGTTCCTGTCAAGTTTTCTTATTTGTAACTAATCCAATCTCAAAACTTCATGCATAAACACACACATACATATGCATGAACGTACACACTCATACATACTCATGCACGCACTTTGATTATATATGATTACATAAGCAGCAAAAGAAAGCAAATGCAGCAGGCAAAAGCCTGAATTATTGCAAGATGCATGCAGGTGGAACATATTGAGGGGAAACCCTGCCTTTTGTGGCCCGTGGCTTTAATTAGCCAGCTAGGACCAGATGCTATACCTCCAGGTCTAAGCCAAGCTCAAATGCAGACCCAGCATCAATCCCAGACTCAACATCAAATCCAGAACCACTGTCATATCCAGAACCACTGTCATATCCAGAATCACCATCATATGCAGAACCACTAAACCAGTCCTCAATTACCTGAAACACAGCATGAATCAGCTGATGTAAAAATGTAAACATTGGGTGTTCAGCTTTATTTAACCAGCCTGTAATGTAATGTGTAGAGTGGTAAGACATCCTAGCGCTTTGGCAAGGAAGTGCTCTACTATGCCAAATTTGAGCATCGTTTCTGTTGTTTCTATTCAGGAATCATATTTCTGGATTCCAGATAAACTCTTATGAAGTATTGTATGCAAATACAGGTGCGTGACAAATTTAAGACTGTACCAGCATAAAGTGTGTTAGTGTTGGGCCACCATCAGCTGCCAGAACAGCTTCAGTTTACCTTAGTACAAGTCTCTGGAACTGTACTGGAGGGATGACATTGTTATTCCAAAAGATATTTCTTCAGTTGGTGTTTTGATGATGGTAGTCAAGAGTACTGTCTAGCACACTGCTATAAAATTGGCTTTATGATAAGGTGATAGGCCATAGCGTATGATTTAGACGATTTTTATCCTCATGAATACATTCAGTGAGCCCTTGTGCCCTATGGATGGGGGCTATTATCATCCAGGAAGAGACCACTTCCAGGACAGAAACATAGCATAAAGGTGATCACTCAGGTGATCAACTTTGAATTAGTTTTCAGTTAACCTTCCCTATAAGGAGACAAGTGGAACCAAACCATGCCAGCACAATTCCACCTACAGCATAAAAGAGCCACTGTTTCTTTTCTTTAATTTGTCACCTGTCTGTAGATAACATTTTCAGAAGTGAATGCAAAAGAATACTTACTGGAATTCCAGGATTACCAATTTCCCCATCCTTGCCATCTTTCCCTGGAGGTCCCATTGGACCAGGAGATAGACCTACAGGGGGGCCACGAAGACCGGGCTTCCCTGGAGGTCCTGGAGGCCCAGGTGGACCCTGATAGAGACATATCAAGTCCAATATTTTTTCAAAATGACTTGGAATATTTATTATGTATATACATAATCCAACAATTTGGACCAGCAAACCACATCATCCAATGGAAATACACTCTGGGAGAGGATACAACTCACCCTGATAACCTCTGTGTCAATGTCAAAGTCCCCAGATCCTGAACCATCAATGGCATCCTGCATATGCAGAAAGAACATGGGGAAGAGCTTATTTTAAGAAGTGTAACATTGTGGTCATGTAATTAGACAGCCAATAATTGGCTGTGCAATTTTCTCAAACACTGTTGTTTCTAAATTAATATTTGTCCCCAGCACTAAACTGGAACTACAAGTATTGGCAAGTCATATGAACTACTGTTCACTACTTCTTATAATTTTGTAATGAGTCTTTGATTTTATGTTAAACAATTGTATTCTTTTAAAGGTACCATGATAAATAGATGGATAGAAGGTGTTTCACTTTGAGAACATTGCCCAGGTTTAAGAGTAAAGGTATGCCCTTCCATTTGGAGCCTCTATCTCCACAGTCATGGCTGATACCTGCACTGGGTTAATGGTGTGCACATACCACATATCGGAGTGTTGCTGATCGTCCTGGTGGTCCCGGAGGCCCAGGAGATCCAGGCAGACC
Source organism: Ictalurus furcatus (assembly GCF_023375685.1). Classification (NCBI taxonomy): domain Eukaryota; kingdom Metazoa; phylum Chordata; class Actinopteri; order Siluriformes; family Ictaluridae; genus Ictalurus; species Ictalurus furcatus. The sequence goes on along the minus strand of NC_071255.1, from coordinate 28,785,048 downwards.
AACTCCAGGATCACCCTGAAAAACATAAGCATTCACTGGATTTGGATTTTCTCAACTGTGGTGGTATAAAACTCACAATAAAATTTTCACTACTCAGAACAATGATCAACAGGCATGATCAAGTCTACACAGTGTATAGAGTATTTGTACCTTTTCTCCCTTTATTCCTGGATCACCAGGTATACCTGGGAACCCTGGAGCTCCAGTTCCTCCCTGCAGAGACATGAAAAGAGAAACAGCCATGTAGGTCTAAAAATGACAGAGTTTTAAGAGAGAAACAAACACATAGACAACTTATTCTGAAAGTGGAGAAGAGCAGGTCAGATGCCTGTATTTGGTCTAATCAGGCACACAGGTATGGAGGAAGGTGCAGATGTCTCACGTCTCTGTTTTGGGCTGATGCTGGGTTATTCTACTCCTTAATCAATGAGCCATGCCAAACATCTAATGAAGCTACACTGAATTTAATCTTTTTTTATTTTTATTTTTTTTAGCTTAGCTCTGTTGGACATATGTGAGACACTCGGAGGTCTGAGTTTGTTTGAGTAGTTACTGATATGGGCTTAGTGAACAATAAACTCCCAACTCCAAAAATAGTTATAATGCCCTCAAAAGTACTTGTAGGAAAAAGAACTTGAGTGGAAGATGGTTCTCATTAATTGTTGCAGTGGCTCATTTGCTTATTCATACATTCATCTTCAGCAACCATTGAAGATGATCTGGGAGTAACCTAATCAGGGTCATGGTGGACCCAGAACCTATCCCAGGAACACTTGGCCCAAAGTAGGAATACACTCTGAATAAGATGCCAGTCCATCAGCACCATGAACGGCCAGATCCGTATCAACCTGCAGTTCTTGCCTGGGGTCCCACAGGATTGAGCCTGGCCCCAGCCCTCCTGGGGAAAGCTAAAGTTGCTGCAGGAAGTAGTATTAGGGAGGCCTGTGCTCACCCTGTGGTCTGTGTGGCGCCTAATGCCCCATTATAGTGACAACTATAACTATAACTATAAAAACTGTAATGTCTTTCGGATGAAAAATCCCAGGACAATTCTCTTAAAGAATTGGGGTATACCTACTGCCAAAATTCCCCCATTGACCCTTATCTAGCAATGCCCCCTAATAATCTTCATGCCTGAATTGGCTATAACAATTTCCTCTCCTCTCCTGGTGGGCGTTCTGGCTGCATCATCCAGGTGGATGCTACACACTGGTGGTGGTTGAGGAGATTTCCCCCATAAAGCAATTTGAGTGTCTAGCAATGTGCTATATAAAATGTATCTGTGAGGACGAAATGCAAAATTTCACACAGTAGCAGTAAACCAAGCTCATGATTATACACTGCACTACAGTGTCACGTGTCAGTGCTTACTGTATCTCATAAATTTATGTATCTTAAATTTTAAGCTGAAACACAAGTCAAGAAAAAAGGACCAAATTACACTCACTGGTTTTCCATCTTCTCCACGACTACCCTGGAAAATGAGAGACATCTTTTATTTGAAATCTAAATTCAACAGATGAACAGATTCATATTAGTAAGATAATCACCCATAAGGCCAAGGAAAAAAGAGAGATATTATACATATGGCCATTTATCATACATCAAGTCTAAAAGAATCAAATTGATATTGTAGATCTCTCACTGCATATTTAAACAGGTGCAATATGAAGGATAGCTGTCTATTATCTACGGATTTAACTGATACTAATCATGCAAACTATCAAATAATGGTAAGCAATCCATGGTGTTCAGGCGTGACCCTAATGCAGTAATTTAGATTCATATGACTTTCGAACCAACAGGATGTTTAGTAACATTGTTTGTTAGTGACTGAGCTATCAGAGTAGCCAAGTTTGTTTAACAAAAATGATCTAAATGCTCTGTAGTAAGAACGAAGTCTCACTGTATACATGAAAAAATGCTCAAATATACGCTGCATGACAATTTCACCATGTTTAAGCACAGCAAAACAGTTACCGCATTTCAGATTTACTGTCGTCACATTTACTATATATATTTTTACCACAATGGTTTGAATAGATTCAGGCAATAGTAATCATGTTTTTTTTATTTATTATTAATCATGCCCAGAGAAACCAGTTAATATGAAAACACATGGGTATACTTACAGGAAGGCCATCCTTCCCTGGTGCACCCGTAGGTCCTGGAGGGCCCTGAGCCCCTGGTTCTCCTACCCAAGATGCGATATCTCCTTTAGGGCCTGATGAGCTCGCTGTGCCTGGGGGTCCTGGAGGGCCAGGAGGTCCAGCAGGTCCACGGTCTCCTTTCTCCCCTTTATGGACTGGCATCATCAGCGGATAATCCTGAGCAAAACCAAATTACAGAATGAGTAATGGAGTTGGGATTTAAGCTTCTATTAATTGCTTAAATAGCATGACCGAGTCGGATGAATATATCATCATGAATATATGATATATGATATTTGAATATATCACATTATTATGTGTTCCACATAAATGAATGATGAATGCTATGGTATTTGAAGGTATACATAAATGCATATGAGCTTGTTTTTATAATAATGGAATATTTTTCTTACATCTCCTTTGTTATATACAGCTTTCTCTGTCCTGTTTGGCTCTGTGCACGTAAATAGAAACAAATAATAATATCAATATTTATCAAAGGTAAAGGGAAATCAAATGCAATCACAAATGTATGGATTGTTGCCTTTTCAGTATGCCCAAATCATATTTGTATAAACACTGAAAATAAAATGTGAAATGGACTTTAAATTGACATTTTAATTTGGGCAGCCACTGTGTAGTGGAGTGCACATAAATCTCAATGATAAATATGTCATAAGGATAAACATGTAAACACATGATTAAATAAACATTTTAACATTGACAAAACTAGAAAGCTACAACTAGAGATATCTATAAACGACTGGATTTAATTAAATCAGTAAAGCAGAACTAATCATAGGCCAGTGCTTACAGTTACATTTATATAGCACTTTTCAAGACACTCAAAGTGCTTTACATAGTAGGGGGCGGGGGGGGGGGGATCTCCTCAACCACTACTAGTGTGTAGCAACCACCTGCAGGATGTGACGGCAGCCATAGTGTGCCAGAACCACACCACACACAAACTATTAGTGGAGAGGAGAGAGTGATGTAGCCAGTTCAGAGATGGGGATTATTAGGGAGACATGATAGAGAAGGGCCAATGGGAGGATTTCACCTGGACACCGGGATTATACCCCTACTCTTTTATGATAAGTGTCCTGGGATTTTTAATGACCACAGAGAGTCAGGACCTCAGTTTAACATCTAATCCGAAAGACAGTGCTGTTTTTACAGTATAGTGTCGCGGTCACTCTACTGGGGCATCAGGACCCACACAGACTACAGGGTTAGCACCCCCTGCTGGTCTCACTAATACCACTTCCAGCAGCAGCCTTAATTTTCCCCAGGAGGTCTCCCATCCAGGTACTGGCCAGGCTCAACACTGCTTAGCTTCAGTGGGAAACCAGGCGAGAACCGCAGGTCACTTTAAGGTTAAAATATCATCGATCAGCCTGTATAATCACTCACCTCTCTCAGTAAGCACCACGTCCTGACCTGAGGACTCTTCCTCCAAGTCCTCATCATCAAACGGAGCTTTAGAAGAAGCTGCAGTAGGGGGCGCTCTGACAGGAAGTGTCTGATCTTCATCAGGCTGTAAGCAGAGAACAGTAATCTAAGTACATTTTTCATAGAAATTTTAAGCACAAATTGATGATACAGTAAAAATATTATAATCTCTGAACTCTACTAAAAAATATACTGAAACTTATTTCACTAGTGTACACATATGAATAGGGCAAGTTACATATTTAATCTGGATGAAATAAATTACACCACAAAGCTAACATTTCTAATGATTTCTGGAACAAATTCCCAGAGTTTAGGTGATGATGGAAAGAAAATTTGCAGCTGTATAAAGAGTAGGATATTGTGTGTGTGTGTGTGTGTGTGTGTGTGTGTGTGTGTGCTGGAATGTGTGGGTATGTGCATCTCTGCTGTAGGTCGAGTTTGTAGTATTGATTGGCAGGGGAATGACTCTAATAGAGAAGCAGCTGTTCTGGTAAAATTCCATCTCTATCAAATTGTTTAGGCTTCCACGATTCCTTCAAAGCCCTTCACACGGCAATCTTTCAAGATCACACGGCAGGCCAGGATACTGATAGTGACTTAACTCCACACTCTTATCCTAAAAGCAGATAGCCAAGCTAATGAGGAATGCAAAATGTTAGGAAGTCTCAGCAGTTTAATTCACAAGGCGTTCTCTCTTCATGAAGCTTTAACATCATAAGTGCTGGCAAACTAATGAGCATTATAGCACATCCTGCTGAAAGACCGGTCAAGCAAAAACTCTATAGGGTGTGTGTGTGTGTGTTCACATTTACACTACTAATATGAACATCTGAATTTGGCTTTCAACAGACACTTTTAACTGTTTGATCGTGCAAATATTCCATTTAATATCAAAGCCATTACTTTTAATTTTAAGGAATCTTTTTTGTAGCTGTGTATGTGTACAAGCATAAATGGAAATAATGGCAGTACATGCCCTGGACTTTAAGCTCAAAGTAAAAAAAAATGGAATATAAGAATAAGAATAATAAGAATATCACCAAAATCTATGTTTACGTTATTAAATGGTATTGTGTAGTAAATTCTTTGTGCATGTCCTGGTGCACAATAACTGTAAAATAGCACTGCTGGAAAACGAAATATTATAATCATTTTAGTCTGGCGAGACAGAATGACTGAGTCTTATATGTGAGTTTGAATGTGTGTGAAGCTGCTTACTACAGGGTATTCTCTCTCCTCGTGCACTTTCTTCACTTCGTCTGTGGTCTCTGTGTCATCATACTCATCACTACCACTGCCATACCCAGATGTCTGCAACAGTACACACACACACACACACACACACACACACACACACACACACACACACACACACACACACACACACACACACACACACATACATTATCACCACCACATTCATAACACCAATCTATTAATTGCATGTTCATTTGTTGTATCCTGGTCAGGGAGCCTATCCTGTGAAGACTGTAGGAATACCTTGTACATACATTTGCATACTCATTCATAACCAGGGGCAATTTAAAATAGGGCATTAACCTACCAGTATGTTTTTAGGAGGTGGGAACAAAATCTGACACAACCTGACAAGTTGTGCTGAGGAAAATACTCAAAATATTCAAGTTCCTATATAAACCCAACGACAAAGAATTTAACCCCTTCAATCAATAAAATAAGCATGTAAGGATTGTTTTATTTTTCTTTTAGTGTAACTGTCTAATACATGTTTGTGTGTTACATGTTTCACACTGCATATAAACACAAGCAGGAGAATTTGTCCACATATCCAAATTTCTGGATCATCAGTATCCATTTCGAATTAATTAACCCACTTAACCATGCAACCATGCAGTGGTGGCTTGGCGGTTAAGGCACTGTGTTACTGATCAGAAGGTCGGGGGTTCAAGCCCCAGCACTGTCAAGCTGTCACTGTTTGGCCCTTCAGCAAGGCCCTTAACCCTCTCTGCTCCAGGGGTGCTGTATCATGGCTGACCCTGTGCTCTGACCACAACTTCCTAACATGCTGGGGTATGCAGAGAACAGAATTTCACTGTGCATATGTGATAAATAAAGACTCATTATCATGTTTTAGTCAAATATTTGAGTTCATGTCCATTAGCACAATTTTGCTCAATACTATTTGTTTTGGTGATATATCAGGTCAGCCTTGTCCTCTTGCAAAGCCAAACGCACAAAACTGCTAGCCATAATGCCTAGTGTTTACCACTAGAGGGCGCAATAACTCAATTTTAGACTGGTGTACCGACGCCGTAACAAGTGTTCTATAGTCCTTGAGGAACACATCTGTTCACACACTGTAAGTTCAGCACTTCACTTAATCTTCTGAATCCACCCATGAGCTGATAATCAGTCTTATGGGAAAATATAAATCATGATTAAGATATAATAGAAAAAAATATAAATGCACCTTTGTACCTTGTTCGAACGATGTTCATGCAGGATTCACTGGTATCAATCATTTACTGGCTTATAAATGTCTTATGGTTTCTTTTTTTTCGCCGTGCATGCACAAGTCTGGGAAAATATGATCAACTAATAATATCATGTCATCTCACCCACGACCCCCCGCCCAGCCCCCCGTCATCAAGCTAAACAAACAAACAAACAAACAAACAAAAACCCTTAGCTTTTTCACTCGGATTTTCATCTCAAGAGTTTACTTTAGTGACTTTATAAGGGAAAGTTTTATACCGTCATCTAGGCTTTAATGATAGTAGTTCAAAGCTCCAGGGCACATCAAAAAGAGAAAAAAGTGCATGTGAGAGAAGATAACACAAACACGAATTCCAGACATTACTCACATAGGGGTCATCCTCCTCACACTGCTCATCCGGTGCCCTGGGATCTGGAGTCAACACCAACTGCTGGATAGATCCCTGCAGAGAGAGAGAGAGAGAGAGAGAGAGAGAGAGAGAGAGAGAGAGAGAGAGAGAGAGAATGAATGGGGGTGGCATTTATTCACAAAATCTTAGGATTAAAACAAATTTAAAAAAAAAAGAAAGAAAAATAAAGAAAAATACTGGCATCTCACATCAGTCATAAACACCTCAACACAATAACCTACACTCACTGGCCAATCTATTAGGAACACCTCTACAATCATTCATACATGTATGCAATTTTCACACACAACAGTCTCTATAGTTTCCACAGAAAGGTGTCAACAACAACAACAAAACATCCAGTGAGCAAGCAGAGCTGCCTGGTTGATGAGAGTGCTTAGAAGAAAATGGCCAGACTGGTTCGAGCTGACAGGAAACAGTATATGCTAGCAGAAAAGCATCTCAGAATGCACAACACATCAAACCTTGAGTTGGATGAACTACCACAGCAGAAGCCTACATCGGATTCCACTCCTGTCAGCCAAGAACAGGAATCTGAAGCTACAGTGGGCACAGGATCACCCAAACTGGACAGGTTTTGGTGGACTGATTGGATAATTGCATGCATGTGCAGGTATACAGGTATTCCTAATAAAGTGGTTGGTGAGTGTATATGTTAAAAAAACTAATAAAATTCAGTCTCACTTTGAGCCAACAATCTCCCCACTAAAATGACTTTTTGTGACATTAAGATGCAGCATTTTTTAATGCTCTCTTAGTCCTTTCTGACAGTGTCGAATGTCTAAACCAACAAGTGGTTGGTTTTTACCTGGTGTGACGCGGACTTTCCGCCACAGTAAGAGTCGCATATAACCTTTTTCTTAGTACAACGCATACAAAGAAGCAGAGCTGGAAGATTATTTGTACAGCAGAGAATCAACACCTGTTTTCCATTCCCTAAGCTTTTTTTTAAATAACTTCGAGAGATAGATAGTGATAGAAAGAAAGAGAGACAGACTGTAAACAAATAAATCAACACCACATGTCAATGCATTAAACACATGTCTCAGAATTCAGCTGACAAACACTCTGATTAATAACTGTTCTCTTATTGCGGTGCAGCGTTATCGTCATCAAGACTAACAAAAAGTGTGGCGAGAGCTAGAACAGAACCAGGTGTGAATTCCCTTTTTCTGGGAAAACTAACCCACTGATAAGAGCTATAATCTAACGCTGGGGAAATCCCAGTTCCGCACAATCATAGAATTAAAGTTTATGGAAGGTAAGTAGGATTTTCCACTGAGATACTGAGATCTGTAATACAACTTGCATGTCCATGACCGTATGAGTTAAACCACATAAAAACTACATCCTATTATTCAGTTAAAAAGCATATTATTCCGTAACTACAAGGAAACTAATTGGAAAGTTGTGTAGTTACAAGGGTAAGGAATGTAAGTCTAGACCATTTACCACATTCTAGTAGATTATGAGTTTAACCACACAGAACACTCATTTAGATCATTTTAAACAGGTCACAATATTTCAGATAGGCAGCTCAAATCTGATTTTTCAGATTGGAGCAGGAAAAAATTTCTGCATGTGGTGAAAACTGTGAACTCTCTCTCACTTTCTAAACAGATTCAAGCCACGTTTGTATGAAATCTGATTAAAATCCAACCGATCATTCATCTTCAGTAACCATATGGTCCAGTCAGGGTTACACTGGATCTGAAGCATTCACACCTTTGGGCAATTTAGTGTAGCCAACTCACCTACCAGTGTAGAATATGGGAGATATCCGGTTGCAGGTTAAAGTTTTAGAGGTTTCCCGGCACCCCGCTGAGCACCCCGCTGAGCACCCCACGACCTGGCCATGGACTGATCATATACTGGTTACATGTATCAGGTACAAGGTGACAGTGAACATGCCCCGATCACGAGGGCACAGCCTGCCAGGACACACAGTGTCCCTGCTGCTCAGATCTCCACCGGATTTACTGCTGCATTATTTATCTTTAATCCATCTGTGTGCCTTAATGACCAAAAGGATTTTGTCTCTGTGTCCTGACAGCCCATGGGAATGGCCAACTGACCTGAACCAGCTACTACTCCTCTACAACCAGCGTGTTTTTGGGATGTGGGAGGAAACTGGAGAGCCCAGAGGAAACCCAGATGGGCATGGGACATGAGAACATGCACAACTCTTCACTGAGAGTAATCTGGAGCTGTGAGGAAGTAACAGTACATACTGCTTCAGAATGCCAGGCAAATTTCAGATTTTATTTTCACCATTCAGTGTGTACTGCTTTTTCACGTTAAATCCTTTGTGACAATAACAACGCTGATGAAAAAACAGTGTGAAGACAGAGGACAGATATATTTATGATAAGATACATGAACTATAAAAACAGATATATAAAATGGTAACTTTACATAGTATAACCAGATAGATAGATAGATAGATAGATAGAGTTTCAGTTTGACTATTCCAAATCTGATCTTAGCCCAACTCATCGCTTAATTGCTGCCTTAACTTCATATGCAGTTATATTGGCTGAGTGTGTGAGGATATGTGTGTGCTCAGAAAAGGGAATGTGGGACATCCTCACTGCCTCATTCATCCATTCCTGTTGACTCAGCATTTGCAAATTCAAGTTGTACACACACAGACCAGGAGAGAGCCAGACCACACACATAGGCAGTCCTGTCGCTCACCTTGTTTGAGATTGTATATCTGGTGATTATATACCTTCTACGATTTTTGTAATAAAACAAGGAAGAAATTACTGAGTAAAGCGGTGCCAGGACATCATACTTACAGTTGCAATCCAAATTATTCAACCCCCATTGCAAATCAGGTTTATTGTCAAAATTTACAGACTTTCGGCTGTTTGAAATGAACAAATCAAACAAAAGCAACTGAAATAGTTCAACACAATAAATGCTTAAAGTAGTTTCCCCAAATTCAACTGAAAATGCAACTTATAATGATTTCTCCAGTTTCAAAATGATTCAACCCCTTCATGGCAAGCATCTTTAGTACTCAGTAGAGCACCCTTTTGCTGTTATGACCTGCTGCAAAGGAGATGCATAGCTTCTAGCAGCGTTCCTGAGGAATCTCAGCCCATTCCTCATGAGGAATGGCCTCCAGTTCAGTAATATTTTTGGGTTTGTGTGCTGCAACCGCCTTCTTCAAATCCCAGCAGAGATTTTCTATGGGGTTCAAGTCAGGTGACTATGATGGCCCTGTAGAATCTTCCAGGACTTCTTCTGCAACCAAGCCTTGGTGGAATTTTAGGTATGCTTGGATCATTGTCCTGTTGGAAGGTACAATGATGCCCAAGCTTCAGCTTCCTCACAGATGGCATGACATTTTCTCCTAGGATTTCCTGATACTTCACTGAATCCATCTTGCCTTCCACACGCTGCAGGTTTCCAGTGCCAGAGGATGCAAAGCAGCCCCAGAGCAACACCGAGCCACCACCATGCTTGACTGTGGACAGAGTGTTCTTTCTTCATTCTTCTTCCTCCAGACATACCGCTGATCCATCGTGCCGAAAAGTTCCAGTTTTGTTTCATCGCACCACAGAACAGAATCCCAAAACTTCTATGGCTTATTTCTATGATTTTGAGCCGACTTTTTTGTGCTTTTGGGTCAGTAGTGGTGTACGTCTTGGAGTTCTGTCTTGGAAACCTTCTGCATTTAGTACATACCTTACAGTGCTTACTGAAACCTCAGTGCCTGTTGCCACCAAGTCTTGCTGCAGGTCTTTGCAGTCACTCGAGGGTTTTTCACAACCTGCCTTCTCAGAAATCTGCTTGCAGCCATTGATAGCTTCCTTTTTCTGCCCCGTCCAGGTATTTCATATATTTTCTGCCTCTAGCCTATTCATGTACTTCATGTGTTCCAGCTCAAGCACACCTGGTGCAACAAATGAAGCCCTTGATAAGTTGCGTCAGGTGTGCTTGAGACAGCACCTGTTTTGCATATTTGTGCTGTTGTGAGGGATTCTATTCAAGGGGTTGAATAATTGTGAAACTGTCATTATAAGTCACATTTTCAGTTGAATTTAGGGAAACCATTTGAAGCATTCTTTGTGTTGAACTATTTCACTTGCTTTTTGTCTGATTTGTTCATTGCAAACAGCTGAAAGTCTGTAAATTTTGTTTAAATAAATCTGATTTGCAACGGTGGTTCAATAATTTTGATTACAACGGTATAGTGTACAGGACACATGGAAGGATCTGGAACTGAGGAGTTCCTTCAACAACATTGCATTATAACGAGGAAAGGATTAAATAACTAAGACACCCAGTACATAGTAATTGCACATGGAGCTGGGGCACTTGCCAAAACATATGCACACATCTGTCGAGCATACAGATGTATGTGTGCTGTCTGGGGTGAGCTGCATATTGGCGTCTCTATCTGGCAACTGCAACTACTCTTAAGCAGGAAAGTGACTGAGAATGTAAGTGGATACGTAATGTTCAGTTTGAGAGAAGAGGAAAAAATGATCACCCATGAAAAAACTAAAACCCACCTTTTTTTTTTTTTTTTAAGATAAATATCACTAGTTAATACTGATAATTGAGAACTGCACACCATATTTCCATGGACAGTTCAGCATTTCTTCATCTCAAACCAATAGTAGGGATTACCACAAATTGGCATGGGTGCAAAGCTCATGCACATGAGTTGTTTATGTGGAAAACAGGGTTGCCAGCCTAGTCTGATTTTCCAAAACAATCACAGTGTGAAACCTTCCTAATTGACTTGAAATCAAATTGTGATCAAATGATATCTAAACAAAATGATAGCTATCAACTGAAGATTGTTTCCAGACCAGTGGGATTGAGGCTTTTCTAAAGTAATTCCACACAATCTGGCAACCTTGGCAGAATACAGCAGTTTCTAGACTAGATATAGATTATATGAGTTTCGTATTATGTAAGCTATACATTAGCAAAGACTTAAACCAATAGTACTCCTGGTCTTTTTCATGCAACAAAGTAGAACCTTATGCAATGATTTTATTCCAAACCCTATAAATTGGTCAATTTAGAAGCTCATCTCTCTTTCCCTCTGTATCCTTCTCTCTGTTCTCCCTCATCCGTGTTTGGCAAACTTTTAAAAACTTTCTTAATATTTTAAAACAAAGTAGTACCTTAAGCAATGATTTTATTCCAAATCCTGTAAAATGGTCGAACTATAAGAGCTTCACTTCTCTTACCCTCCATCTCTCTTCCCTCTGCTCGCTTATCCATGACGTTTGGCAAACGTTCAGTCACCATAATGTTTGGAAGTCTGTCAAACCACGTACTGCCTGCTAGAGCCATTTCTTAAACTGCTCCTTCCAGGGCGTTATTTACGTTGTTCTTTCCAGCCAATTATTCACAAAGTCACATGAAGACAGTCACAGTATTCTTCTTTCATTTTCATTTTCTTTTCATTTATGTCAGTTTATATCTAACGGAGAACTTCAATTGCCAGTAACTACCATATATTTTTCTTTCATAATGAATATCTTTTACAATCAAATATGCTGTGCATTTTTAGGTTAAGAGCCAAGAGTTTTCAGACCAGTTGTCAACAGGAGCAGCGAGGCCAACTGACAAGCTGCCATCCATACAGTGAGTCATTCAGAGGCTACTTCCAACTTCCAAAGAAGCACCGCTCCCACTGCAGTACTGAAATGCTGACATAACATAACACTGCCACGTTGACAGACCTGCCATTAGTCTGCTGTGCTATTGAAAGTTCATATACCACATCTGTCAATAATTGATCAATGGTCCAACCGCTGTGCAGAGTAAATAGCTGCACAGGGACCCCGCATTGCCACATTAAGAATCAATTTCCTTTTATGTTTATCATGAATTTAGACTTCTCATTAAATGCACATCCTACAACAGGGATCATTTATTTTTTAATCTAGGATACTAGCAGCAAGAAATAATTACAAACAGGAATTAAATCAGTAGAAAGGAACAGTAACAGTATCTATAGCCTCGTTTCCACCACTGGAACTTTCCCCAGGAACTAGGGACTTTTGGAGGTTCTCTGTGTGTTTCCACTGCAGGGACCAGAGTCTAAATTAAGTTCTGGGTAAAATATTTCCCCCTCAGAAAGTCCCTAGACAGGAAGTAGTACTTTTTCAAAGTTCAGGAACTTTGGGGGACTGGGGGACGGGGGGACGGGGGGAATTGGGCACTAAACATGCTGATTGGTTGAGTGCATGCATTTTTTTCAAGTAACAGTTGTTTATTGCAATTCGAATCAACACAATGGAATTTCTTAAAAAATACGACCGATGGACTGACAACGAGGTTCAGGCCTTATTAAGTATTTATGCCGAGGATAAAATACAGTGGGAACTGGAAATGGCGACCCGCAATGAAAAAGTATACTTAAAAATATCAAGTCGGCTAAGCGAGCTGGGCGTTTGTTCACACAGTAAAACAGTGCAGAGAGAAGCTCAGAGTCAATCTCACAGTCAATCTCTGCAATAGCTGATAAAATCAGTTTGTTTACTTTAAGTCTAGCATTACGAGCATTCTGAATTCGCTCTACTATCACAGCTCATCTCTTTTCCAGCGTTTTCTCAATTACCTCTTTAGCAAAGCAATATGTCACAATCAACAGCAGTACAGCTTTAATCTCCTCCATGCTTGTTTTCATTGCAATGTCGTGATCAGATTTCAGAAAATATATTTCAAACAGATTTCAGACTGTCTGTTTTTAAAACATGAGCCTTTATGCAAAGATTTTTTAAAAATTCATTCCCTGACCAGAAATCGAACCCGGGCTGTGGTGGTGAGAGTGCTGAATCCCCACTAGACCACCAGTTCAGTTGCAGCAAACTCTAAACTTTGAATTTTTGCCATGGGCTTTTGTTATTGTTCAAAGGTTTGTGTAGCCCTACAATGTACACATCATATACATAGTACATATTTAATATATGTTACATTTGTGTTCCAATCAGAGCCTGCTATGTGTTTTTATGAGCCGAGCAAACATTTTACATCATTACATCATTTCATCATTAAAATCAGCTTACTTTGTGTCAACAATTAGTTTGATTGTAGAATACTTCGAGGCTTCATATCCTCGTCGGGTGAAGTCATACGTCACCGGGCTAATTTGTCTAATCTTCACTGTACTTTACACTGTGATTGAAATGCAGACAAAAAAAGGTCTGGAGGAACCAAATGGTCCCTTGAAAAAAGTTCCCGGGATTAATTGTTATGGGTAATTTCGGTGGAATCGCAGTTTATTAGTCTCACGTGGGGGGGACAGTGGCTTAGTGGTTAGCATGTTGCCTCACACCTTCGGAGTTGGGGGTACAAATCCCACCTTTACCCTGTGTGTGATGAGTTTGCATGTTCTCCCCGTGCTTTGGGGGTTTCCTCTATATTCTCTGCTTTCCTCACCCAGTCCAAAGATGCATTGTAGGCTGATTGGCATTTCCAAATTTTCTGTAGTGTGTGTGTGTGTGTGTGATTGTGCACTGCAATGAGTTGGCATCCCATCCAGGGTGTTCCCAGTCCCCTTGTGGTCCGAGTTCCCTGGGATAAGCTCCAGGCTCCCCCACGACCTTGTATAGGATAAGCAGTACGGAAAATGGATGGATGGATAGTGTCATGTATGAACAATAACTCTATTGTATAGCAAACATCATGTCTGGAATTTACTACATGCTACAGAAGGGTATAATGTCAGTTTTAAAGACAACATACTACAGTTTTTCACAATTTACAAAATCCTACAACAAATCTCAATTACAAAGGACAGCAATATTATGTCACACAAAGATGGTACAATATCCAGTACAGTATCTTATTCAGCAGATAGCAGCAAATGCCAGATCAGATATTGAAGAGAAAAAACATTCATCCTTTCATTAACAAATCTGCCTGATCAATAACAAAGAATTCCTTGTAGTGAAACATAATGTAAGACAATAGTAGTTCATTAGATACTTATGGTGAGGTAGTCACCTTTTGAGTTCTTTTGAGTCTCCCAAATGGCACAACAGAAAAGGGTTTGCCCTATCACTGGGGGTATTGGAAATAAATCCAGATGATGCTACAGCCATCCATAGCCGGCAACCAAGAGAATAAAACTGGCCATGCTGTTTGGGTGGGAAAGATGGCATACTCTCTCTCCTCTGTCAACACTGGCCAATCGTGGATGTCTGTGAGCTAATGTATGAGGAAGAGGGTGGACAGATCTTTCCTCTTATTGTGTTACTCTACCCTGTGATGCAGTATGAGCATCAGTTTGAAAAGATGCAGTTGGCTTACTTCATGTGTCTCTGAGGAAGCACTCTCCCTAATGGGCAGAGCTGGCTGGTGGGTGGGAATGTGCACGTGAAGTTTTTTTTTTTTTTTTTTAAAGAAAAGATTTTAATTTTTAAACATTGGTAGTTAAACATTTCTTTTTTAAAACTCCATATTGGTCAATACTCAAGGTTTCAGTATTGCTATAAAAATGATATAAATCGAAGCCAAAATGGACTAGACCCCAACTACTTCAAGACAATTATAAAACCCTGCTCTATATCATACTTATGGCTCAATTTGTCCCCCTATCTCTCAAGACACAAAGAAGATAAGAATCAAAACTCTCCTCTGCACCCAGGTAGTGGAAAGAACTCTTGGCTGTCTGACCAGCTGAGTCCCTGGCTGTCTTCACATGAAGACTGAAGACCTTCTTCAATAAGGACTTAAACAAGCACAAACTGCATTAAATAAAACAAGCAAAGAAACAAAACAAAAACCTGTAGAACATTTTGACCTTGACCTACTTGTACTAGCATAAGGTTCTGTGTTTGGGCACAAGGCAGGGGACACCCTCGACAAGGTGCCAATCCAACAGAGGGCACAATTGCACACACACGTTCATACACTACGGACAATTTGGAAATATGAACAAAGACATGTGCCTACAACAAATGTCTTTGGACTGGGGCAGGAAACCCCCGGCAGAACATGCAAACTCCATGCACACGGGGTGGAGGCAGGATTCAAATCCCCAAGTATGTTTCTAATTGTGACTAATAAAAAAAAGCTGTACAAATGAAGTTGTAGGAAATTACAAGAAAACTACACAGAGCAGGTGCACAAACACATGACCACATGCACAAACATACTTACTTATACAAACTGACAGGAAGGGAAAAAAAAACTTACACAAACCTAGTTTTGCACTCACCACAAACCTCTCCAGCCTGGTTCCTCCTGCATTCCCCACAAAGATGCCTGAGCTGGGCTCAAACGTAAGACTCTTCTGGCTCCTATGGAAAGAAACCCTGTGGTGCTCCTCGCAATCCATATAGAGCTTCACCTCATGCCCCTGCACAGCCAGAGTGAATCTGGCCCAGCGGCCTGTCAGGTCCGCCATCTTAAAGGAAGCTGCTTCCTGAGTGCTTGTGGCTCCTGGTTCAGTGTAGTACAGAACTACTCGCTGTGACCCATCCTCCACTGGTGCCAATGCTACTCCCAAGTGCACTATCTTCTGTAGGGCGTCAGTGATGGCGAACAGGACTCCTCCATGGCGAGTGGTGGGTTTAGCAGTGACAATAATAGCAAAGTCGCGGAAGAAGGGGTCAGGAATGAAGGAGCGTGTGAGGCGGCCTACGTTAGCGTCTGGACCAAAGCTGTATGCCGGAAAACCCTCAAATCCAGTAATAAAAGAGACGGATGGAGGGAGTGGAACACCAATGAGCTCCGTCAGATCCAGCTGGTTACTCGAGCCCCTCTCTGAGGAAGGAACACAAAAAAAAATCGATTAAATTAAAAGCTTAAATAGGCAGACAATTCAGTGGTATATAATAATCAAGTTGTATGAGAAGTTACAAAGATTAAGTTTAATTTTAGAGATGGAGTTCATGCTTTATCTTTTGAATTTCTCAAATGAGATGGCATTTTTCTTTCACAAAAAATTCTGAAGTCATGAACATACACTTGTACTGTATTATGTAAATCTTACTTTGTACTTCCTACTGGAATAAGAAATACAAAATACTGTACAGATTATATAAACTATACAGAAAAGAAATAGCAGCATCTTTATTACAAATAGGCAAATGTAGAATTGCAGATGCTAGATTGTAGTGCAAGAGAATTATTTAAGTATAAGGTGTGAATAGCAGCAGTCTGATAGTTCTATCATTCTTGAATAAAGAGCCAAATACCCAGGTGTGATTTGGGCCAAACACTCCTACTATAAATGTCTTCTCCCACATGTGTACAAGGAAACTTTGCAGGTCTGTACAGGTATTGTCTCTGCGCCACATTAATCTGATTCTGTTTGGGAAAAGACCTTCCTACCTCAACCCATCCATCAATTTTCTGAAGCATTACCATCTGCCCATCTTTTTTCTCAAACTGGACTCTATTGTAGAGCTTTGGACTTCATCATCAAGGACAGGCTCACAATGGTGGTGTTAGCTCAGCAGGATCAGGCAAGATCTAACAAAACCTTGACACAGTGGTTCACCCCAAACTCAGTCTCCCTTAGTATTCCAACCTCACACATAAGGACCTTATTAAGGCTGAAGAAGACTGTGTGTGGTGGGATCATCTGGAAGGCATTAAGTCATACGGGGACTGAGGAGCTAATAATATGTGCAGTGCTACTAAGAGGGGCTACTATATAACTGCTCTGAACCATGCCATAGACACATCTAGGGTCATCTCTGAGATAGGCATGAAATAAGTGACGCTTTCTTCACATGAGCCCGTAAAGCAATGTACACCAACATTGTGGATAATGTTGTTATCAAAAATGCTAACAACAGCTAATATTGTTAGCAAAAATGCTAACATTGTGGATATTTTCATGAAACCTCAATGGCTTCTTCTATTGATGTTTATTGAAGAGGGCAATTGTCATGACTGTTATAATGCTCCTTGTGGTCGTATGTTTGCTTGTCTTTTCTGTTTCTTTCATTTTCTCAACAGTCATTCCATGTGGTTGTCCCTGAAATTCATATCCCCTCTCAGCAGTTTCAGTTTAAGCTGAGAATACAACTATATTGATAACATCTCAAAGATATTCTAAATAAATGCTCTGTCTTATGTTCTGGTGGTGGGCTTTGGACCCACCACCAGAAGTTCACTCTCTCATTCATGTTGTGGTTCACTGTAGGCTGCAGTAACAACAATAAATAAGCAAGATACTCAGTCATTTGTTCATCTTCATTAACCGCTTTATCCTGGTCAGGCTCATGGTTGATCCAGAGATTATCCCAGGAAACACTTTGTGCAAGGCAGTTACACTCCCAGTCCATTGCAGGTCACCATTCACACACACATTCACACCTAGGGGGTAATTTAGTGTAGCCAATCCACCTAACCTATGAGGAAACCCACACAGGCACAGAGAGAACATGCACGGAAACTCCACAGAGAAAGTAATCCGAGCTCAGGATCAAATCCAGGAGCCATCAGATAGCACCACTACCTGCTGCACCACCATGCCACCCAGGAAGACTGTTTGAACCAAACATATAAATGATAAGCTACAGGCTAAAGCACAGGCATGCAATAACGGCGTATTCTGGACTGAAATTGACAAGGAATACCCCATTCTGTCTTCAATCTGCTGCCAGATCAATATCAGGATGCTTTTAATGTTTCCAAGCAACTTTGTGGTCCAACATCATTACACATGTTTGCATGATGTGCTGTGTTTAATCACACTCTTCGAGTCCAAACATATTCCAATTCATGCACTGATTAATGGTTTACATACCATATATGTACGCAACTGCAGATCTGAGATAGATTACATTACAGGGAGTGGCAGTGAGATCATCAAGCACATGATGTGATTTTATGCATAAGCCAATATAATGTCTAGCTTCATATTCATCAAGTTACATATTTTATGGCCAAAAGTCAAATGGAAACTTCTAGGCAAACTGTAGAGCAACTCTACTGTGTAAACCAACCTGCAGACTGTAGAGCAACTCTATTATGTAAACCAAGGCAGATGTGTGCGGTATTATCACTTCTTGGCAGGCCAATGAGCCTCTATAGTACTGATCAGACCTTGATTAGACCTTGATTCCTGTGAGTAAAATAGAAAGTTACTTCCTGACGCAACTGTGAAAGAGTGAACAATAACTTCATGCCCTGAGGAGGTTTTTGTAGGAAAGATATCAAATGTCTGTTGGACAGCAGCATTTCTCACTTGCCAAGTTCCCCGATACAGCACTGAGCTACAGTACATGGCTGTAAAAAAAAAAAAAAAAAAAAAAAAAATAGATATACTTGGCTACAAAATATAGTCTTGCTGAGATGATTAAGAAGAAAAGTTCAGGCAAGCTTTTAGCAAAGTTTGCACCCTGTTTTAGTTAATAAAAAAATGTAAAAAGAATTCCAAAATTAAACTGGGGATGTATCTTAAAACATGATGTCATCCAGGCAGGCTTATGATAATAAAAATGTTCAGAATTTCCATTATCGTTAAAGTGCAAAATCTTGCAAAAATAGTTTGAAAATAAGTTTTACCATAAGACTTTTGGGCTGGAAAATGGGCAGGAGTTTAACAATAAGGTTGTCCTAAAAGTAATTCTGCAGATATGTTAACTGTTTACAGTGAACTATATCAACCAGTGATTCTGATGTACTGTCATTTCTACAAAACCTAATAATGTAACAAGAGTGTCTAAAGTATTACTAATACTGACACATATACAACCTATTTACCTGGTGTAGCAATTGGGTGTTTTTGTTACCATTCAAAATCTTTAATATTTCCTAAGCCCCAATTAAGGCTTCTTAGACATCTCCTTTACCATAATGTTACAGTACTGCTGAGCTATTTAAAAAAACAGCCCAAAAAAACCTGCCCAGCACGAATTGAGAGACGTTTGGGAGCAATCATTCTTCACAAGCACGTTTACATAATGGAACAGAAAAAAAAGTGTCTTTGCTGATCCAGCTGTTGCTTATTACCTGAGTAGGCAAGAGGAGTGGAGGGGACAATTGTGGTCCTCCAAATGAATGGTTTGTGTTTACACTTGTTTTAGTGGGAGAAGGAGGAATTCTGTAAATATTCTAGGCTTAATATGGTGCATCAAAATGGATATCAAATCCATGTGCTGCTCATATAGTAGCTGTGAGATTGCTTTACAACAGTAGACATCCTCAGAATACAATGATCAGAATATCTGAAGTCCTGATTATATTTGAACCCTGAGACTGGTTGTATTTAAGATCTTGGGACCGAACTGCTTCAAGTAATGACTGATGCGGTTCGTCTTACATGTGTTCGTAATCAAAAAACATTTGCATTCATATATGCATAAGCACATCCATGCACAGTCTGCACAAATGGCATGGTTTAGGTGGAATATGAATAACAGTGTGTAGTGATTAACACCTTAAACTCCCAGGACATATTGGTATGATTTATGTCCAGGCATTCCTCACTATTGGAACAAAATACATTCCCTAGCATACCTTCCCTAGTTTCAGTGTAATAACTTAATGAAGTCTCTACTGAGGTACAATACATGGAGTAATACATGCCTGTATAATAAAGGATGTTAACTTTATAACTGTATAAATGTAATCATGCATGGAAAATGTTTAAATTACTCATAGCTTCATATCATATAATATTTGGGTTGCAAGTGCAATGACTAAATTATCAAATAATTTTTTTGTATTTAGACGGTGTGTTACAAGGAATTCTCATTTTTTAGCCAAACCCTTCCAGCCTTGCATGGGCATGACAATATTTGTGAGCCCCTGTACACTGGTAAAAAAGCCTTGGTGGAAAAAATGCTGTATGAATTCACATACCAGTGTAGCAGTGAGACAGAAGGAAAGATAGTGCAGTCCAACAGTAACTTCATTATAATTTTTCAGGGTAAAAGAGGACTAAAACTTAAGGATAAGTTTTTGGTAGAAGAAAAGAATTTGGTATATTAGGACCATTAGTGCTATATTTTGGTTATAACACGTTTTAAAGTCTGTGCAAAAATATAGTAATATACTTAATCATCATATTACTTCAGAAATATAATTTTAGTGTTAGGAGGTCAAGAAGGTCAACGCTCAAGGTGGTCCACATTTGCTTCACCATGTTTTAAACTCTGTGTATATGTGTGCCTTACAGGCCAGAATTACTTAACACATCAGCTTCATTGCCATCTGTTGTAAACCCACAGGCTACAGCACAGACACGACCCTAACTGGTGGTGCCTGCTTAGCATCTCAGCTAAGAGAACGAACTACCGCAGTTAAATATGTGCATGCCACTGAGAATGCACTTCCCAAACATCAGAGACCAACACAATCAGCAAACATCTTATAACCAGATGCAGCTCTGGACAAAGGGCAGTCCTCAGAGTCTGGTTGAATGACATATTTTTGGACCAAATTATGCTATGAACTGTACAGCCATAGCAGGACTGTTTTTTCAACCATTGCATTCGTTTTTACTTTCAAGTTAGAGATGATGCAGGATTCCTTTGTGTTCATTTAGCACAGCCAAATGTTGTACAAATAAGACAGTTGAAAACTGTCATGTCATTTTAGTCTCACTAGTCCAACTTTTCCAGATCACCATGCAGTTTGTTTGGTATCAACTATAACAAAGTTCAAATTCAGCAGATGGGCGCACGGTGGCTTAGTGGTTAGCACGTTTGCTTCACACCTCCAGGGTCATGGCCCTGTGTGTGTGGAGTTTGCATGTTCTCCCCGTGTTGCGGGGGTTTCCTCCAGGTACTCCGGTTTCCTCCCCCAGCCCAAAGACATGCGTGGTAGGCTGATTGGCATGTCCAAAGTGTCCATAGTGTATGAATGGGTGTGTGAATTGCGCCCTGTGATGGATTGGCACCCTGTCCAGGGGGTACCCCGCCTTGTGCCCGATGCTTCCTGGGATAGGCTCCAGATTCCCCGTGACCCTGAAAAGGATAAGCGGTATAGAAGATGGATGGATGGATGGATTTATTCTAATAGGATGTTTAGGTGGAATTAGTTAATATTAACTGGGTTATCAATAATTGTTATACATTACATGACAAATCTGGTTTTGGATGGCTGCATCGGTCACTGGATGAGGTTAATTTTACACAGCCCAAGATTATATAAAGTTAAATCTCTCTATTGTGACAGTTATTTAAAGTCATTTAGAGTATGTATAATATGTAAGCATGCATACAAGACTCACCAAACTTTAATAATAAAAGACCTGAATTGCTCTTGACTGTCATTTCTTAAACTATAATCAAGTGCTTCTGACAGACGTCTGTTGAGAATGGATATTTTTCCACTATAAATGCTCTGTATACTATCATAGTCATACAATTGATTAATACATAGAACTTAGTGGTTTTATTGCCATTAAATTTCACTTATTGCCATGTTCCAGATGGGTACAAAAAGTTCTCTACTTCAGTCTATTTCTCCTCAGTGTTTTTCTTTCACACTTATATTACATTTTGGTATGCAATAATACACTGAATGTTTGTGATTAAGTGTGAATTATAAAGCAAATATTATTACAATCAGCATGAGCATTGTTTTTGCAAGTCTCTCAGGAGTAGCTCCGATTTCCATACCGCTCATCCTACACAGGATCACGGGAGGCCTGGAGCATATCCCAGGGATCTCAGGGAACAAGGCAAGGGACACCCTGAATGGGGTGCCAACCCATTGTAGGGCACAATCGCACACACATTCACATACCACAGACAATTTGGAAATGCCAAACAGCCTACAATGCATGACTTTGGACTAGGGAAGGAAACCAGAGTACCTGGAGGAGGCCCTCCAAGGTGCGGGGAGAACATGCAAACTCCACACACACAGGGTGGAGGAAGGATTTGAATCCCCAAGCCTAGAGGTGTGGGGCAAATGTGTTAACCACTAAGCCACTGATACACAAATGCCCTTGCATTTTAATATTCGGGATCTAATTACAAACTGAATTGATCAGACTTCTGTCTGTTTTGCTACTGCACATAGCTATGCAACAACCTGATTAAAGTGTGAAATTGTTCACTGTGTGAATAAACAACACCACACTTATCTACCAAGGTTTTAGATATCTTTAGGTAGATTATTTTTACCACTGTGTTTGTTGAAATGGCTCCGTATCCAATATGACCTTTACAGGAAGCCTAGGCAAGATTAGAATTGAAATTAAATGCAAATATTTCCATATTGTTTTAGTAAAATGTCCTTATGGTTTCTTACAACTGGGGTTGTCGAAGTATATTATTACAGGCAGAAAAAAAATCTGATCTTTCATAATTTCTGACTGTTTCCCATAGCAAATTTTGCCACAGCAACATCTGACAGGATTTCCCAGACTGCCACACGAATGTTATGAAACGTCCATTTAGGCTGCATGCAAAATGCAGCCAGTCTTCTGAACAGCTGTCAAAGACAGAAGCTTTGTAGGTCAGTGAGCTGCCATGAGAACTGAGCAGGCCTGAGAATTTAGTTACACGATATGCTTAATATTATCCTTCATTTTCCAGTTGTTAAATGAACATTACGTTATTACAGTGAACTGTATGATCCATATGAGTCATCTAGCTTATAAGGAGGAGCTGTGGCTTTTTATTGGACAGGGAGTTTTTGTGTAAGAGAGAGTGCTAGAGAGAGAGAGAGAGACGGAGAGTGTGTGAGAGTGTCCAAGTGTGTCATCGTCACACACACTGAGAACTTCTATTTGCCAAATGAGGCAATGTGGAGGAGAGAGATGTCTCCCGGCCCACATCTATGGAGCCGGTGGAAGTTCTAGTGGAGTAATGGGATGTCTGGGTAAAAGGGGACTGTGTCTTTTACTTTATTCCTGTGTCAGAGAGAGATTAAAGTGGATGAAGGCTGAGCTCCCATGCTGAAGGATTATGCTTATCACTGTGTCATCCATGCAAAAGATGCTGGGCTAAGAAGTGATGGTCACTGTGGACCATTTCCTGCTGTCATCAAGTTCCTGCAGAAATCGAATGGATTTGCACGTGCATGTTATGTAAAAATGTGTAGATCTTATTTAGTTCTGTGTCGTCTCATGTAGTTAGTGTTTTATGTAGCACCATGGTCCTGGAGGGATGTTGTTTCGTTTCACTGTGTACTGTACCAGCTGCATATGGCTGAAATAACAATAAAGTGAACTTGAACTTGGAAAGAATTTTGTCTGGGTGGTTATGTGACTGAAAAATCTATCTGTAACTTATACACAAGGGGTCAAGGGTTTTATTAAGAGCATTACAGAGGAGGCTTTAGGGTGCACATCTTTTAAAGAAAACACACACTACAGTTTATGAACGAACAACACTGAGTGTCATGGATATCCTGGAGGCTACTTTGCACTACAGCTCCCAGCAGCCACTGCACTACATCACGGTCACATGACCACCTGAATCACATTCTAGTTAACGAGCATTATGTGTGTGTGTGTATATATATATGCATGTTTATAGCTTCTTTTGTGTTTTGTTTTGATTTTGGTTAAACCTTTATCTGCACTTGCATCTGTCTCCGCCTCTAAATCATGACTCTGAGAAATGTGTGTATTCAGTTAAGGGCTGGCACAGAGGCTGCATGAAATGAAGAAACAGAAAAGACAAGCCTAGATTACAATAAATTCCTAACCATGGGTTGAATGTGTCATGGAAGAAGAACAAAATCATTTAGTCGCAGAATGAAAATGCTGGCTTTGCCTCAAAGAGCGATCTACATGACTTCCAAAGCTCACATGCAATCCTATTTCAGAGCGAGTTCAGAGGAAACCAGGCCACCTCACGCACTGTGCTGTCCAATACAAAAATCTAATTGCTCTCCTTTACTGCACAGATTTATGATTTGTAAACATCTCACTGCTGACAGGATAAAGTATTTGTTTAAATAAGGACAAATTGGATTTTAGTGGGATTTTATCATGTATGACAGGAAAGAGAAATAATGTCCACTCTGTGCAAACTTGCATGCTGACTTATTTAGGTCAGACTATAGGATGCACACAGTTGGCACTGAGAGCTAAACATGAGAAGCACACAAGTGTTTGTCAGTCTTTTATAACAGGAATGTGTTCTTTTAACTGAAGTATTGTACAGATCACATCATGAGCTTTTGTGCTATGCTAGATCAGTGAAAGCATAGCACACAGTGCTATGTACACAGTGAAAGTACACAGTGCAGTGCAATGCTCTTTCACCAAAAACTGCTCATTCTTAGTGTATTGGGATATGTACTGGTTTGTGTTAGAAAGTGACCTCAGTTTCAGGACATTGAGAAACGGGGTCAAATCACTCTCAACACTGTATGAGCTAGCTGTTTTTGGCTAAACAGCTGGCCAATTATGACCCACCCACTGAAAATCCAGAGAGAAACAATTAACTATTCACTTCCACTTCCTGTCTACATCTGGTAAAATCTTGGCAAAACATCTGTCCCTACCCTACTGATAGACTTTGATCTAAAACAAAATGCATGTTATAAATAATACATCAAAGTCAGTGTTTATTTCCAAAATAATTTGCCCACACTTGTGTACTGACACGTAATGATCACGCACGCTTGAATTGCTGGATTAGCTTTAAAATACAGCGTATTTTCAAGTTACCCTGCTAGTTTTCCTTCATGGCCCTGGGTTGCTCCTAGTTTTATACAGATGTGGTAAAAGTCAGAAAATCTCACAATTACTCATCAAAACAAATAATAAGTTGGTAAAAGTTGAAGTTGAAGTAGCAGCTTCAAAATATAAACTCTTACATTTACTTAAAAGTACAAACATAAAAGTACAAGAAAGATTCAGAAAATAAAATTGAATCACGTATTTATTTTAGTAAATGGTGGTAGCCTTTCACCAAGGAACATGGGAATACATTAGCTAAGGCTACTTTAACAGCTAGCATGTTAGCTAGCCTGATAACAATCGGTGTGTCTCAGTCAGCTTCCTAGTTCAGTAGTCAGGGCACTGATCAGGGAGTCGGCCATTTTAAGGGCTTTTTAAGGGTCTCAATCGAAAAACTCCTTCCAGTGCACTGGAAAATTTGCTCCCTAAAAAAATCCCACAATGCACCGCATAAAACCAGGGAACATCGATGCTCACTATGTTCCCTTACTGGAAATGATGTCATGTTTTCTGAAGTCAAACTTTCTGTCAACTTCATCTACAAATGTAAGTAGCTTCTTATCGTTGTTGCAGCTCTCAAATGATTACTTATATTAGCGATCTATAACTTTATTTGACATTCTATATATGTTTTTTTTTGAGTCTAAAGACTTTTAAGTGTTCAAAGTGTTAAAAATCTACTAGCTAGCCTACTATCCTGCTTGATGTATCATGATAAAAATGTGTGTGATTAAGCTACCAAATTTATTTAACATATAAAACTGAAATCTTTTCAAGTGTTTAATTTTTGATTATGTTTTACAACACAAGTACGTAGGCCTGTCGCTTGAAATTGAGTTATCAGTGTCCGAATGTTTAGTCAGCCAGGGTCCTCACCAGTGCCCAAACTCATGTACACGATATACTGTACTGATTCACCATCTAGGGAGCTGATAGAGATACAAATTAGCTCAATGCTAATAGCTAGCTGTCACAATACAAACTACTTTGATAAACACAAAGTGTACATAGCAACAGATATATTACAGTAATGGATATTACTCCTCATTCTTGCTTTCACATCTGTTAAAGTAACATTTGTTTCAGTGAAATTTTATTCAACTTCTTGAAGCTATCAGATACTAAAAACTGACTGCATCACATATATGATTACAGAGAAACGTAGTGATGTAATGTGTAGAGAGTAGAGATTTTTTCTTTTGAAATGTAGTAAGTAAACATCAGGTGTATTAGATGAAAGAAAAGCTCAAATACAGAGTAATTGTACGTTATTACCTTCTACCTTCCACGCTATATAATATGCATTACATATTACATGTATTTTGCAGTATACTTTATATTGCAGACAAATTGGTTGCACACTGTTCAGCTGGTTGAGGAGCCATGCAAGCTTGTAATACTAAAGATAAGTGTGCACTCTGAATCCCCATTAAGTTTATGTGCAAGCTGTGATTTTGCTTACATGCACACCTAAAAACACACTCACTGCTTTCATTTAAACCTGCTCAACTCCTGACAAGCTTGCAGGCCTGCATTTCTGTGGTTTTATACCTCTTGAAAGTTACTCTCTTTACCAGCCAAGAGCTCAATGAAGCCTCAGTTTTGGGATGTAAAATTATTCCTGATTTTAATGTATTTTCATTAAGGAAGTCAGAACATGCTGGGTAAGCCAAAAAAAAAAAAAGAAAATACATTAGGGCAGAGAAAACAAACTGCATCCACAGTAGTCCACAATTACAAACTGCTCGATTGTACTGTGTTTTGATTTTGAAGAAGCTTTCTTGGGCATTAAGCTTGGACGAGATACTAGAAACAATGTCTACTGGAATATATATTCATAATAAATCCCAAAGATTAAATGACATTGAAGCAAACATTCCAAACATATGTAGGTCTTTGTCATTTGACTTGCACTGAATAACAAAATGAACTAAAAATAGCTCATTTTAAGAAAAAGAATCAATTTTTGCATGATTGCACAATGTTTATCAAAAAGCTTCTTAAATACAGTCTATTCAATTCAATTTTATTTGTATAGCACTTTTAAGAATGGACATTGACATCGCAAAGCAGCTTTACAGAAACATATAAACACAGTATACAGATTTTAAATGTGTGAATTTATCCCTATTGTGCAAGCTGGTGGCAATGGTGGTGAGGAAAAACTCCCTAAGATGATATGAGGAAGAAACCTGGAGAGGAACCAGACTCAGAAGGGAACCTGTCCTCGTCTGGTTAACAGTGGATAGTGTGAAAGTAAAGGAAAGTTCATTATGGTTTTTGCATGAAGTCTTTGTTGACCTAGTCCACTGTTCACCAGTCAACTAACGTAAATAAAGTACTCGCCCCATTTCTTCATTTAAGAAATGTGTAGTTCATAAATATTTAATTGCTGCACCTCAATTGTTTGGGACTCTAAAATACAAGCTATTAGTATGTCATTGTGTTATATGTTGAATGTTTCAAAGACAGTATTCCTCTCCGCAGTATTCAGTTAGCCTATTTAAACACTTTGTGTGATGCATATGTATGCACTTGGTGAAAAAGTACAGAACAAAATAATGGCCAAAACACACAAAACCTTTTTTTCCACAATAAAGTAAATGCTCAATAAGTTTTAGTTACACATCTCCTAATCCCTATAATCTTAAATTGGACCCAGTATGGGTGTTCAATCCAAAATCAGTCCTTCAAAACAACTTCAAAACAACATGAGTAAACGCTAATGTACAGCTTTGCTGTCGCTCCGCCGATCTGATCCGCAGAGAATGTAAAGTTATCTGCTCTTTGTCGCATACATTCTTTAATAAACATCCGTCGGTTATTTAAACAACAAGTAAACAGAAGATTACAAACTACAGGATATTTGCAGAGAGAACAATTCAATACAACACACAGGATATTTGGAGAGAGAGCACTTCAATACAACCCTCAGTTTGTAGACACAGTAGTGTGAAACCACAAGAGGAAATGGCGTGAACATGTGTGTACACACTCTGTATTGTGATTCAGTAACCTCACAATCAGTGGTAGAATTTGGGAGTGGAAACCATAGAACTGCTGTAATGCCATCTCACATCCACCTTTCTCTCATTATTTATTCACTGCAGTGCTTGAGTGAAAGGCAAGATGGCATTTCAGGTTGAAGACAACATACAGTATGTTTGGCAGAGTTTTTCCCCTCACATTTTCTACTGTATAATTCTGAAAACTACAGGCTTTCCTGAACTTTTACATTTACATGTTGTTTTGGTTAAATATATCTATTTTTAAAGCTGAGGTGTCACAAAACAACATGTTTTGGCCAAAACTACAGCGTTAAAAATATTTTGTTTGGCCACAGCAGCCAACAAAATGTTACATATAATACATACTACATAATTAAAAAAAAAAACTATTTTGTTTTGGTCTGGTTAAAACAAACAAACCCTAAATAAGGCTTGAAAATTGCTTTACTGGTTTCCTTCCAAAAAAAAGAGACATAAATTCATCCTATATCCATATATTATTAATCACTATCCCTATATTATTAATCACTATCCCTATATTACTAATCACTATAGATTTTACTAATCACTATACATATATTACTAATCACTATCCATATATTACTAATCACTATCCATATATTACTAATCACTATACATATATTACTAATCACTATACATATTACTAATCACTATCCATATTACTAATCACTATACATATATTACTAATCACTATACATATATTACTAATCACTATCCATATTACTAATCACTATCCATATATTACTAATCACTATCCATATATTACTAATCACTATACATATTACTAATCACTATACATATATTACTAATCACTATACATATATTACTAATCACTAAGCGGTAATGCATTATTCAGTTTTTTCTTTGTTGTTTTCTCGTGATCTTGACTTAATTTTCTCTTGATCTCGACATAACAAAAGTTCTTTTGTCGTGATCTCGACTTAATTTTCCTGTGTACTCAACATCCATCGTCATGAAGTCAATGGGCTTTTTGAATGCTTTTTTTGGTTAAATGCCTGAAATAAGGTCTGTGGTTAACACAAGCTCAAGATATGTTCACATTTTATACTACGACATAAAATACATCAGTAATACCCCACTCGAGATTTTTAAAAACGCTTTTACGTGTCTTGAAAAAGATGGTTGCTAACAAGTAGCTAAATGGTACTACAGAGGTTGTCAGGGACATTAAATGTCATCACACCGAACAGGAAAACTCATCTACTACAGCCTCATTGTGATTATACTCGTGCTCTGGCAACTCAAATTTTCCAATTGTATTGTTTTTTAAAATAAAGATTGAAAGAGTTGTCAGAAGCTTAGTGGTGGTGATGTTGAAGTCATGCGACAGTGGTGTAGTTTGCTTTTTAGTTCTGGCGATTGTATTTAGGCTTCAAAATTCATAAACGTTGTGTTCATTCGTGAAGATTGTCTTAATGAACGAAACATGGAAGAATCATAAACTTTTGTTGGTCACAAAGTTTATTTTCTGCAATAATCCAAAAGCCAATGGAAAAATCCTGTTGGTTTTTTGTCGAGGGAACCAGGGTGATGCTAACTTCTGGGGTGGCCTACAAAAGTACGTCATCATCCTTGCAGGATGACTTCCACATTGTCCGATATTTGTGGAGGGGAACAGCCCTCTCTCTTAATGTGGAGATAAAGTCCATCTCTACAGCGGGCAATTATTACATTTATGATGGCGAAGATGCCAACATGCATGTAACACCAGTCCCTTTCACAAAGAACAAGATATTCTCAGGATAAATTACATCTGGAGAAAATAGCTTTTCTTATATGGAGATCACGAGAAAACAATTTTTTGTTATGTTGAGATCACGAGAAAATAAAGTCAAGATCACGAGAGAAAAAAAAAACAAAGAAAAAAATGTATAATGCATGGATGCTTAGGGCTTCTGTAATATACAAAGTTTCACACTTCAAATAATGTGGCATGTTAACATGTGACATGTAGGGCATAGCATTTTGTATTTATCACTTCCTCTTCGAGCAATCTAAATGGTGAACTTGACTGAGGGCACGTAACATCAGCAACCTACTGGCTGTGGGCAAACCCAACATTAAAAGCAGGAATGGTACAGTGTCTATTTAGACCAATACAAAGATCTTATTCATGATAAAGAACAAATAAGACATGTGAAATGTTTATAGCGTCTTTCATCTTTATAGTTTCAATCATCAATTGAAAGATGGCATTAAAGAAGGACCTAACAAATGGAACCTGTTCTTAAGAGTCAGTGAGGGTGATGTTGGATTTTGTTAAATTTAACACAAAACGTTCTAAGAAAAGGTACCAATGCTGTCTCTGCCCATAACCCTACCTTTTGAAACTTTTCACATAACTTGATTTGTACAAATTGTTATAAATTTGCAAGCATGAAACCAAGTGGAACAAATCTTTGGCTACCTGTAAGCAAAAAAATACAGCTTAGCATAATGTTTCCCATTGTTTACATGAATATTAAATCATGTCAGCTGGCCCCTGATAAGCCTTGGGCAAAAAAAAAAAACAAACAATAAAATGGTGCATTTATATTAACTAGCTACTGTAATATAGGTAGAAATGTTTGAAGCAAAACAATGCAGGGTTTGTGGGGTTAGCGAAAGCACATTAACTTGCATGAGGTGGTGCTGAGTGAAGGTCGTTTCAGGGCTTGTTAATGCACATCTGTGCATACTTATATTACAAGCTTCTGACCCAATTTGTTTTGACCTGAGTCAGGCCTATTAAAAGTTGAGACATGAGGTCATAACCCACAGCAGCCAATGACGCCAGTATAAGTCTTATTCATGTTATAGGGGAAACTACTGATGGGGATTAATAACCCATAACCTAAACTCTGAGGAGCTAAAGGTCGGCAGATTTCAGAGCTTGAATGAAGTTGAAATGCATTTAAAGGCAGTGAATAGTACTAGCCCACACACAAAAGTAGATCAAGCAGCTCACAACAGCACAAAAGATATTAGTGAGGAAGATTCCAGTTTAGACATGAATAGGCCTTTCATCTCTGTGAAATATTCCAAAACATCCTGAATAATTGTGTATATTTCACAAAGGAGACGTGTACATGCTGCTGCAAATTCATCTTGGAGCCATGTGTGTAGTCATGGTATCAGTACACAGCCGCAACATACGGCATCTCATCAAGTCCATCACATATAAACATATACACATTTACATATACAATACACACTTGTGTTCTGCGTATGTTGTGTACAGACACCTGCCATTTGTATATACCATTCCTAAGCTGTGCAAATGTATACACACAACATTAGTGTCATGCCAAGCAGGCATTATGTCTCAGGGCATCACTATAGAGACGATTAAAACACATTGTTATGCATAAACCAAGGTTAATTTACTTTCCTTGCACAGAACTACCTACTAAATTACCCATTAGAACAACTGACAGCATAGCACAGCAGATATAAGCTAATTACCCAGAGGTCTAGTTTTATTCAGCTCATCTAGGGTGACTGTTTCTGTTCTTTTTGTAGCTTTTTTTTAAGCACTGGATTGAATTTTGCCTACTTGACATAACCACATACTCAGCTATGTTCTATGCTCGACAGGAGCTTATATATTTAACCATTCAATAACAATTAACAGGATAGTTATAATGACATTTCACTAATAAGGTCATTTAGGGCACTTTCACGTATACAACATTTAATCCATTTCAGTCAAACCCTGGTATGCTTTCCTTTTTGGTCATTTAAGCAGGTGAGAAGACAGTAAACATCAGTCACACTCTGGTGCGAACCAAAACAACCAGCCTGAGACTTTGAGCAAGATAGTCTCAGTCCAGTTTTTGGTTTTCTTTTATTATGTGTGAAACCAAATCAAGCAATCAATCTCACTCTGATTCTGACTAACAGGTGTGAATGTACCCATAGAAAACATTTGGCAAAATGAAACCAGCCCTTTAACTAGACATGTGCAACACATCACTTAATGTGACACATTCTCAGAAAGAGACGAATCCCTTCCTATTTAAATGCTCTGAATGGTGAGGGTGGCTGGGAGCATGTAACATCAACAGTTCACTGGCTGTGGCCCAATGATCTAAAACGAAAGGGTCACTAAACACACACAAACACACACGTTAACACAAACACTATCTTTGTGGACTTTCCATTGACATAATGATGATTGTAGCTTATTAATGCAATGCCTCCTAAACCTAACCTAAACCCCAGAAACCAACTGGAAATCTTTGGGCTTTTGAAAACATTACAGTGGGGTCAAAACTGTTAGATATTCTTATCTTTCTGAAAGCACACACACACACACACACACACACACACACACACACGAGTATTGAGTGTAAAAGAAGCTCTTCGTCAGGACATTCTTGTGTCTCATCCAGTAATCTTGATGAACAAGGCTGGTTCATCTGTAGAGTCACTGTGTTCCAAAGGTGAATACCACAAAGAGGTGTACTTAATACAGTTAAGAATACACTACACATTTTTGTAATTGCAGTGGTTCAAAAATAACAGAAATTCAATCTTTGGACGGAATTCTTTATCAAATACATGGCACAGTTATGGGATACATTCATTCATGAGCAAATAACAAGCATAATCTGAGCATGAACTTTTTTTTTTTAATGTCACATCCTGTATAATGGGACACTGTCAATGTGTGTGACCTCACTGACCTGGTAAAATAGGCTGAAAGTTTGAATGATGAGAAGCCTGAACTTTATTTGAATACACACGAGGGATTTTAAGGCATCACGTATGCTTAAGCACGGGACACGAAACTCTGCAATTCTTTGACACTTTAGTGTCTAAATGTACACCAAAGACTAGGTACAGTCGGCATCCTTAAGCAATCATGTGCCCTGCATACTATAGTCCTGTTTAGACATTACATAATAAGCTATACCATCACAATTATAACTACTCCGTTTGACTAGTGAGAGTTCTTTCACGAAGTGGCCAAACATACATATATATACAATTATATACAAGTCCTAGGCATTATGGTTTATATAACATACAAAACATAGGCATCTTCCAGGGTTGACTAAGGAGTTGAGATGGTCAAATACAATGGGTGTGGAAGTAAATGATAGACACACTATGTGTTCTTGTTCTTGAGGCTACCAAATACATATGCTGATGGTCTGGAGTTATCACTTAGCCTGCAGTAAACAATTTAGCTGAAAAACAACAACAACAACAAATAGCCATTAAAAGAATGCACAAGTAGAGGGAAGGCTGACCCTTCACCTTTTGTCTAGGGGGAAAAAAAATCAAACTTTGCATATGTGTGAGTTTGGTGCCAAGAACTAGAGGACTGGAAGGCAGAAGATAGAAATCTGCTGTCACTCATGCATCTGAGCTTGTAAGCAGAGAGAGAGAGAGAGGGAGTGAGAGATTTGGGGGAATTTTATGGACACACTGTACTACCTTTACAACGATACTTTAAGCGAGTAACACTGCTGACCTTCTTCAGTCTATGCAGTGCTTACATTTCCTCTACGTATAAATAATAGAAGTTTAACAGTTATAACATTATGAACAAACACATACAGAAAAATGCACAGTCCTATTTATAACTAATATAAATAATAAATACACTTAAATTCCCAGCATAATTAACCTGTTGGAGTGGTGCCCAGACTATCCTCCTGCTTTAAAACTTTAGATAACATAAGAGTGTGGATCATATTCCATGTATTAAGCATTTTGATAGCAACAGCACGGTAAACTACTGAAATCATGCAAATTAATCATGCTAAATTAGGATTAATTTGAGTATACCCCGGTGTCCTGGTGAAATTCCCCCATTGGCCCTTCTCTATCAAGGCCCCCTAATAATCCCTATCTCTGAATTGTCTGCATCACTCTCTCCTCTCCAC
This sequence comes from Ictalurus furcatus, assembly GCF_023375685.1. Lineage (NCBI taxonomy): Eukaryota > Metazoa > Chordata > Actinopteri > Siluriformes > Ictaluridae > Ictalurus > Ictalurus furcatus. The sequence continues at coordinate 28,751,043 of NC_071255.1, read as the reverse complement.
TAATAGCTGGTGTGTGGTGGGCATTCTAGTGCACTATGGCTGCCATCGCATCATCTAGGTGGATGCTACACACTAGTAGTGGTTGAGGAGACCCCCCCCCATACTATGTAAAGTGCTTTGAGTGTCTTGAAAAGGACTATATAAATGTAACTGCAAAGGAACTTAGTCTGAACAATACATGAATAATTGATCTCCTCTTGGAATGACATGGTAAACTACTCAATGCTCAGGGACCCCATTAAACTGTAAAATAAACTTCACGGACCCTCTCTGAACATAATTAAACCATTCAAATGTTTTCATTATTTAAATGAGTGCAGAACTATTTTGGCTATTTATTACAATTTTATTTCGAGAATTTCTGCCGATAGATCACATTAGGTCCGAGCTGACATAATTTATAGGCTACTTGTTTTGTGTTATTAATGTTTGGATTAAAGCCATTCAGTTTTGTTAATTGCATTTATAAATAGGATAATTAATAAATTTGGCTATGTAATAGCAAAGTAAAGTTGGAAAGTTACAAACCAAATCATCAAATAAGTGCCACCTAAAGACTTTCAGACATTATCATCCTTATAAACTGTGTAAAAAGTGTAAACAAGCCTCTACCACTTACATCTGTATTTGAGCTGTAAAGCCATATACCTAAACACATGGTTTAGGCACCCTACGTGCATTGCCTCCAGACTGTAATCATTCAGCTGCAGGCCTTTGAGCTTGAGTGTGAAACTTTTTAAACAATGTTTGGAGAAAGTGTTGACTTATGGAAGAGGATGAGATTTTAAGGTTTGGTGTGAATGTAGGAATTCTTCCAAATGTTAAAGAGCATGGAGACATGGCTGCAGGTTGTGTAATGATCAAATGATTCAAAGTGTATTAATCCAAATCGAATCAGTTATAGGTTTACAGTATGTGTTGTTGGGACTCAAAATGATATATTTATTAATATTATATATCAACGTTCCCCTAGTTTATATGGTTTCTCAAAAGGTCATTACTGTTCCTCAAATGGTTCACTAGCTCATCAATATTCCATAGATGTTCTTGTAGTTCAGCAAGATGTTCCCAGAGTTCTTCGGTGTTCCTCAAATATTTCCTTAGTTAATCACTCTTTCTGTGGTTTGTCATTATTCCTGTAGTTTGTCACTGTTCTTCTTCTGTTGGTCCTCAAAACCGTCAGTAGTCCATCATCAGTAGTCCATTCATTGAAGATGTTCTTGTAGTTCACTACCAATCCTCAAAAGTCTGTGGAGTTCAAGCCTGTCTTTCAAACATTCTTGAGGTACTCCTCAAATGCTCCTCCATATTCCTCAGATGGTCCTGTAACTCATCACTGTTCCTCAAATGTACTCATAGTCCATCACTGCTCCTCAAAAGTTTCAACAACTGCATCTTCCTTAGATGTTCCTGTAGTATACACATATTTCTCAGATGTTCTATCATGTCCTTAAATGTTTCAGTTGTTCATCACTGTGCTTCAAAATCCCCACAACAAAAATTCTCTGATATGTTAAGATTCTGAAAAGCCATAGCTCAGCAGTGGCTTTGTAATTAATGTTATCATTAAGCTGGAACCATCTCATCCGCTTTTTCTTTTCCAAAATTAGAAACTAGTTTCCTGTAAATGGCTCAGTTGGATTCAGACTCATTAACTACCTATTTCCAAGCTTGTGCCTTAGAGAAATCCCTAAGGAAAATGTGTAATACTAAGCACTCAGAGTGAAACCAGCTGTCTTTCACATTACACTGCAGCAGTTCAGAGTTGTGACGTTCTCCCAGGCTCCGAGTTTGCTAAGTGGTTAGGTTCTATATGCTTAACTAGTGTGGGCGTGGTCCCTGCCAGGACATGATGATTCGTTGCTGACATTTCATGACCTCAAAACCAGCAATTAATACCACGTGCAGCAAATCATGACACAGCTTTTTATACCACTTCACGCATTATAATGAAAAAAAGCAAGGCTTTACAAGTGGAATGACTGCTAAAGAAATGCAGAGCTCAGCTAAAAAGCCTGTCATTGTGAATTTTCTTGCATCTTATTGTAGTGACACATTGAAACTGGTGAATGTGGTTTTAATAAGAAAGCTCTGTGGAAGGTGTCTGGTTTGTCAAGAGAACTAAACGCCTGCCAGTATGATAATTACACGGCCCGGCTCTCTATGTCAAAGCCTGGCAAGTTACCACAATTCTGAGAAAAACATTACACAGTGCTTGCAACTCAGCAAACAGGCACACCAACACTTTATACAGTCAAATATCTGAGACAGACAGTATTTTCCTCTGTACAGAGATGTGAAAACTACAAGCTTTCCTGAAGTGAAATGTGTTTCTCATTTGCATGTGTCTCAACCAGCATTTTAAAATCTGCCTCATCCAAAAGTAAAAAAAAAAAAAAGAAGAAGGAGAAAACTGCAATTAAAGCTTCCTATTGTTTTTTTTTGTTTGTTTTTTTTTGGCCTGTTTAACAGAATTCAGCCACACAACATCTGATGTGTTTTCCTAGACCACCACACAAATCTGGTCAGACTTTGTATTGGCATGCTCATATCTCAGATCAGAATATTTTCATTCATTTATAGTAACTACTACAAAAGGTTTAGTCACAACTCAGTTCTACAGTTGTTTCTTAGACCTGAATGGCCAAACCAAGGCAAAACTGGCAATAAAACAACTTTGAACGCGAATGGGGACAAAACCAAACCTAATGAAAGTGGATTCCATCCTCCTCGGGAAAGAGAGGCAATTTGGAAAATTGAACATTAGGCCCAGTTAGCAGTTTGGTGTACAGGTAATAGAAAACATTTCATTAATTCATAATCATAGTACTATAGAATGGCATGTATATCAGATATCTTCTTGATACTGGGTAAAATTAAAATTTTAAATATTTATATCAAAAGGACTGAAAGTTGAATGAATATTTCACTACTTTCACCTGTCCTGCTATATTTACTGGGTGATCTCATTGTTCTGTGTCACAAATCTTTGCTAAAATTATGTGTACTGTGACGTCTGTCTATGTGTTTGTATTATTATACGTTCCAGGTCTCTCTGCACACACACACACTTACACTCACACATACAAGTAATTTTCCTCTTTGTCCTGCCTGAAACAAGCTCCCAGTGAATTTTTCCCCAAAGGCGATCCAAGAATGTCTGTCACCCATACGAAAAGTACAGCATGCGAATTCATTAGCAGTTTATCCGTCACCTTCCGCTGTTAAGTCAAGAGCATTGCAGGAAGTGCAAGAATCTTACCAGTTCACAACTGCCCACAAATCTCATAAATCTACATGTTGAGCATTTGAAGGCAGTCACAGCATGCCAGTACCTGTAAAGCTTTGATCTTGAACTTGCACATCATTTTTTAACTTCATGTTAACTTCCACTCATAAATCTTCAAATAAAACTCAGAAACTGACTAGAATAAAATTTTGACAGGTTTTTGGCTAGGTGTCCTTTTATGCTCAACCTGCATTATAAGAGAATACTAAAGACCACATAGAGTATGTTACACATTTTGCTGTACTGAAGAAATACTTACACATATTTGGCTGTTATTTTAAAAAGTATTCACTACTGGATGAAAGTAAAATGGTCATTTGGCGATGATAGAGTACGTACTATATAGTAATGTAAGACATCTGTTACTAATATCTATCATCTCATGTTTAACTTAAATACAATTCTATGAAATTCATCAGTAATTATATATATATATATATATATATATATATATATATATATATATATATATATATATATATATCATTATAAACCTGTAATTAAGCCATCACAAGAGTTTTTTTTTTTTTTTTTTTCATTCAGAGGGCCAGTGTAGCTCTTTTGGTTGAGAGAATGTACAAGGAATGGAGGAGTCTGAATCTGAATTCCTTGTTTATTTCCATTCATTTAGTCCAGATTCTGACGTTCCCCTTCCTTGTACTTTTGCTCATCTAAAAAGAGCTACACCACCCCTCTGAATGAAAAATTCTGGTTCTGCTTTAATTGTAGGCCTTTAATCTAATATCAATTTCTGATGAATGGAAATGATGAATGGTACTTCTCAAGCTAACCGCACGATGACAGATACATTCAAGATTCCTCAATTTTAATAAATGTATCATCCAACTGATACAAAGGCTTTCACTATTTGGAACTAGTCAAAACAAGCAAAAGAGAAAGAAAATGCTAAAAGAAATCAAGCTGAATAGTATTCAAAGATAACAAAGAACTTTATTATTAATGAATGAACCGGCCAAACCCTCCATGGCACATTTTATTTCCAGTAAGTAAGTATATTGATTCATATTTGATCCACTAAAAAACAAGTCTCTGGATTTGGAATTGGACATCAAAGTTAAATAACCCCAAAACCACACAAAATCTGCCCCATTCAAAAAGAAATGGAGCTAATCCAAAATCATGGAACTGAAACTGCCATTATGTACTTTTTGGTGTACGTCTTGTGCCTGTTTGATTTAAAACAGTGAAACAGCTACTGTGTCAGTGTTTCTGCTCACTGCTGTGCATTCTTCTCATTGTTTTTGGAAGGATAATGTATCAGTTGGACACAGCTAACCACCAAAAATAGAATGAACCCTCCTTTTCAGGTTTGAGATGACTATATTAACAGTAATAATGAAACTGTAAAACCTCTGAGATGATCAGGGTTTTTTCTTTAAGTCAACTGGAATTACAGCCAGTTACGATGACCATCCTGCATTTGCTTCTATGCATACTATATTTCCACTGTTTAATGATTTTAAATAGGTATTTAAAAAGTATTTTACATTAGTAAGGGAAACAGCTTAGTGTAGGTAACCTCCTCTTTAGCTATGGAATTAGAGAACTGTATTAATGTAATAGTTACAAAGCTCTCACATACATGATCATAAGCAAGTCACATATCTCTAAACTCACTTCACATCACATCCACTTTGTATCTGGCCATCATTCATTCCTTCACTCATCTTTACCAAACACCATCCTGTTCAAAGTCACAGTGGCTCCCAGGAACACCGGGTGTGAGTTGGGGATACACACTGTATGGGACGTCAGTCCATCACAGGACACGGTACACACATACTAGAGTAGCCAATCTACTTACTGTCATGTTTTTCAGAGGTGGGAGGAAATCTGAGAACCCTGAGGAAACCCACATAGACAAGGGAAGAATATGCAGACAGCAACTCCAGCTCAGGATCAAGCTGAGGAGCTGGGAGGCAGAAATGCTACAAATCCATTACACACACATCTGTGAGAGGAATATCTCATTGTAGCAGTTATTAGAGGTAGATTCTAGTGAAGTGTAAAATTATTGGAAAACTACTGGGATCAGATTCCATCTACACAACTTGCTGTCACCTAAAATTAATTTTTTCCCCACAGTCAAAATTTTCAAGATGTTTTCTGTACTGTGCCGATAAAAGAACAGGAAGCCAGTATACTCTAAACTCAGTATGTTTTTCAATAAATATTTATGCCAGCCTGTTTTTTTTTCTTTTGTAGACTCTTTTGTAGATAGTAAAAGGCATTTGCAAACAATTTCAAAATCGATCTAGCAAAAATCCTTTCAGAGATGAGACGAGTGTTAGCCTCTTTCCCACTTCGCTTGCAGGTGTTGTTCCTACAGTTACAGTGTCTGGGGAAAAGTTTCTCACTCATTTTTTTAAAGTTGTGCCGTCATCCAGCTGGTTAGACTGAAGTGACAGCCTGCAGATGCTAGTGCTTACTAAAACCTTCAGGAGCCTGCTGGAAATAAAACTTCAGTGCTAGAACAGTGTTTTACAGCTACAGGCCATACTGTTTTGACGACTTTCCAGTGTTTTTTTTCCAGGGTTTTTCTTTATGTCAGTTGGAATCACCGTCATTTAAGATTAACTTCCTGCATTTGCTTCTAACCCGACCGCAACTCTATTTCCACAGTTTAATAAGTTTAAACAAGAAATGTATTATTTTAGTGCTTATTTTTTATTAGTAGCCAAAACAGATTTATGTAGTTCACCTGGGGGAAAAAAAAATTGTCATTCCTCTGTATACTCAAAACAGTACAGTACTGACTAAAATGCCTGATGATTTTAGTTCTAAATATTCTGACATATAAAAGTCTGGGGTGTTTTTTTAATTATTCAAAATATTCAAGCAAATCACTTAAAATAATGAAAGTATTCCTATAGTGTATGAATAACATACCTCAAACGTGTGCATTGTGGTCCTCGTTAAATATTCTATAAATTATGTTGCTGATAAAGACATAGTTATAAATAGTATAATGCTCACACTGAACATCTTTTCAACACACTTAGTACTGTTTGACTTTCTAGTATACAGATGTAGAGGGGCAATAATATATACTGTACTCTGACTATTCAGTGTCATGCAGAAGAGATAGGGTTCCCTTTTGAGTCTGGTTCCTCTACATCCCTTCACTTGGTTTTATATAAGTGACTTTCATTTGGAAGCATCAGGAACTATTATTAAAAAAAACAAACAAAAACAAACCAAACCAAAACAGAGCACACAGTATAAAGATCACTCAGCCTAATCAAATAAAAAAAATTCTTCTCCAAATACAAATGCAGAGTTGGCAATTAGAGTAAATTAGTACAACTAGTGCTGTGTGGTAGAACATTTTCAGGTACACCAAGCAAATAAAGACAAGTTTATTGTGGAATGAGCTATATATAGCCAAAAAGGAAACTTGGGACCACTTTTGATCCTTAGGGATAATCCATGCAACACAGAAGGCAACTACAAGGACAAAAATGGAACTGATTTTTGTCTGGCAACAGAGCATATTCTAACAACTCTTCCGAAATGCTCTTTCACAAGCCATTTTTAATGTCTGCTGATTACATTTCATGAGCTATAAACTCTAGAACTCTAAATGAGTCATAACTATATCCCAAACTTCAGCAGCAATAGGCTTATCTGTTCAATTTAGTTAACTGTTAACTGTTCCTCTGTTTAATCAAACAACAGAGGGAAGCAATGATTAGCTGCTAAAACAAATGATTTCAATAGGAAGGTAAAGATAACATAAAAAGTAAAGAAATATTAGCAAGTGTTACTGACTTTATTGAGAAGAACATTACATCAACATAAGGTTACATACAAGTGACTGTGAGATTTTCCCACAAGGCCATGGCATCAAATGGCATCGAAATGCCATTCCCATAGTTCTACAGTCATGTCATAAAATTGCATAAAAATGCTACACAGCTGAGGAGTATCTGTCTGTCTGTCTGTCTGTCTGTCTGTCTCTCTCTCTCATATATATATATATATATAATATATATATATATATATATATATATATATATATATATATATATATATATATGCACATTCAAATTACAGGCTTAAACTTTATACTGTACCTCTTTGAAAAGTAAGCACTTTTGCAGATTAGCAAAAATCTAAAGTATACGATTAACATAATGAACACTATAACTGTCTGCATGGTGGTTAATGGTTAAGTCATTTCTGTGAACTTATATATCATCTTAACTAAAGTGGACAAATCCCTGGACTTTACTTAAACTAACACATGACACCGTGTCTATAATAATCTGGTGCAGTAAAACACACACCCTCTAGACAGTATGTGGCGGTTTTCCAAATCCTGATTTAAGATTAGGAGTTTAGGCTTACAATATTGCAATAATCTGTAGATGTTACTGCACTGGTAGGTCTTACTGTGATGTGCTACATCAGGTGATTTTTTAACGGAATGCTAGAGACGCGGAATCATAACTCTTTAAGAAATGCAGACCCCATACATCTGTTCCCACCATTTCCCTTTCCTCTCTGTTATTATCAGCACCCTATACTTCATACAATGTAATTTCTTTCATGTTCCAACTTAATCAGCAAACTTCACAGGAAACTTTACTGCCTTTAATGTATAGTGATGTGTAGATTCAGTGTAGGTGGCCAGGGTCATATCCTGTTTCTCTGCCAATCTGAAAACATGCACACCTGCTGGAAGTTCCCCTATTGTGTAGTGTGAACTAAAACTTTCCAAATAGTCACTCCATCCAGACTAGATAAAAACAACCCATAAATATCCCTGTATTCCATATGGATTGATGTCTGTTCAAGCTCTGAGTATGAGTATGACGACTTCACTGTGCCTTAAACTCTCGACTGTCCATAAAAGTACAAAGTGCATATAGATAAAATTGCCTGCATTTAGTCAATTATTTTAAAAAAAATAACTATGCAAAATAATAATATACGAATTTCATCCTCCTTAACCATTAATCACTTCCAATCTCTTGTTTTCCATCTTTAATTTATAACAACTTACATAGCCTCCAGCTTAAATACTGACTAAATACTGACTAACTACTGATGGAAGTCTTTTCATTCATTCATCTTCAGTAACAGATTCATCCTAGTCTGGGTCAAATTGGATCTGGAGCACACCCTGGATGGAATGACAGTCCATCACATGCACACTCACACCTAGGAGAAATTTTTGCATTCGTAGATAATCCACCTGCTAGCATGTTTTCGAGAGGAAACCACAGAACCCAGAGGAAACCACAATGAGAACATGCAAAACTTCATGTATAGACAACAATCCAAGCTCAGGACCGAATTGGGGACCACGGAACTGTGAAGCATCAACACTACACCCCTCACCACCATGCCTATCTGACTCAATCTTTTGATTTAGCATAAAGCAAATCTATCGTCAAGGGAGTGGAAATATTAGCTGCGTCCGAATATCGCTAATACCCTACTATACAGTGGGCGAAAAGCAATAAGCCAAAGGAGTAGTATGTCAGAATTCTCAGTATTCATAAAACAGTATGTGAGAAATACCCGGATGACCTACTGCGTCTGCTGAGATTCTCCAGTATGGAGCCAGTGGACACCGCGTTATCCAATAAGGCAACGGGGCTAGTGTGGAAGTGCTGTCAGAATCAAAAATGGCGGAAGGCACCTCGTCGGCTCTTTTTAAGTGTAAGTGTTAGGTATTACAATTTGTTCCTTGTGGTTAAACCGTACTTGTTTAACAACACCTGAGTAAATTGTTAACTTGTTGAAGGTTTAAACAAGAAAAAAGAGTTGCAGTGCAGGTGCTCTAATCTGGTGGGCCCTTTAAATTTTTGCAAGTATGATGACGTCGTAGGTCACATGACAATGCCAACATGGCGGATGTAGTATGTCCGGATTGTGTTCATACTACACACATACACTCATCAGTATGTACTGTATGAACAGCCGAGCAGTAGGTACGGAATCGAATGCAATACTTACTGTCACAGAACTTGATTTCAGACGCAACGCTGTTGAGTAACTGTAGTGAAGCTAATAGGAAAGGTATGTAGTCACAAGAGTGAGGAGTGAAAGCCTGGAAGCATACATGGATATTTGTATTTTTGAGGGATTTGTAGATTGTCTCCAATTAGCAATACCAACTATGGTAGATGTTTCATAAGACTGATATCATTTTGTTTCTAAAGAGCTACAATCATGGTGGCAATGTATAATGTATTTAGTGCTGAAATTGATATATTTAAGCAATTACCAACAGAACACTGAAAAAAAACTGATAATAACATAAACATAATGTCTTTCCTGTGACATTTCTTTACCTAATACAATTTGCTCAGTACTTTGCCAAAGCTGCACATGGCATTTATATTTCCACTGGCTATGATGGGTCATGCAGATTATGGAACAATCCTGTCACACTCTTTTGTTTTACTTTTCTTCATAGTCATCATATCAACATGGATATATGTTGTCATTTTCGATCAGTTCCCCTACCATGCAGCTTTGCATGGTACTGTGTTTCCTGAGCTATTGTTTGGACATTCCTGTTGAGATCACACAACCAGCAGGGAGTGGAATAGCAACAGTCACCATTTGTGCTTGACAACAGGAGGATATGTTGCTTGTAAAATGCTTTGTTATGATTTCCAATTGCTTGAGCATTTCTCTAATATATACAAGCCCAAAATACATGGCCTAGCTATGAGTACACAGTCTGACTTAATGGGTATTGCTTTGAGATGGTGCAGCACCACTGACATATCGTCTGCTCCAGATGGTACAGGTTTTCTGTGAAGGAGGATGTCTCTAGAGCAGGACACTACTATGGTGAATGAGCAGATGCTAAGCAGATGAACTTGAGGCACTATTTAGGCATCGCTTAGGCCACTACAAACCAAGAATGCATGCACTCTGAGAACCAAGAGACAACAGGAAATCAGAAACTGTTCGCAAGGTGCAAAAAAATATGGGGTCTGTATAATGAGCAGTAACATAGAACAAATGAAATACAGAAATAATTTTCCAATTTTCAGCTTCACTAAAAGGCTTTTCTGTTCTCTAAGACTCACTGGGAAAAAAAGATGAGTCTTTTTTTCTACAGCCCATGTTTGTACTCCATTGAAGACTTCCTCTGGATACGCTTGCATCCTCTGCTTCATTTTTTCCAGAAACTGAAGGAATATATTTCTGTGCTGCAGAGGAAAATCTCACTCTTGTGCATCCTATACTGATTCATAATGTTGAAACTTAAACACAGCTGGGTTCACACATCACATTAACTTTTTATTTTCAGCTTCAGCAGCTGTGTTTGAGGTGTACTATTATACATGATTTTCATACAACCCCAGTTCTGAAAAAGTTGGGACGGTATGGAAAATGCAAAAAAAACAAAAAAAAAACCAACCCAAACAAAAAGAGTCATCTGAAAATTCAGTTCTCCCTGCAGTATATTAAAAACATGTTATTAACACATTATTTGATGTTTTACATTGTGAATTGAATTTATTTGTGAAAATATACACTCATTTCAAATCTGATCTGCAAAACACTCCAAAAAAGTTGGGACAGTGGACTGACCACTGTGTAACATCACCTTTTCTATTAATAACACTTATTAAGCATTTAACTAAGCACTGGAGACACCAGTTGGTTAAGCTTAGCAAGCAGAATTTTCCCCCATTCTTTTCCCATCCTTTTCCTTTTTGGCCTGGAGTACACGACGGCTGTTTTGTCCAAAAATTATTTGAAATGTTGACTCATCAGACCACAAAACACGATTCCACTGTGTTACTGTTCATCTCAGATGAGACCGAGCCAAGAGAAGTCGGTGGCACTTCTGGACAGTGTTGATGTATGACTTCTGCTTTGCATAGTAAAGCCTTAACTTGCATCTGTGGATGCAGTGACGAATGGTGTTGAGTGACAAAAGTTTACCAAAGTATTCCTGAGCCCATGTCAGGTTATCCATTATTTGACCAGATTCCTTGAATCTTTTAATTATATTGTGTACTGTAGAAGGTGAAATGCCTAAAATCCTACCGATTTGTCTTTGGGGAATGTTGTTCTCAAAGTGTTGGATTATTCCCTGATGCATCTGTTGACAGATTGCCGAGCCTTGACCCGTCCTTGCTCTTGAAGGACTAGACCTTTTTTGGACGCTCATTATATACTGTGATTAGACGATTGCCTCACCTGTTTCACATTACCTTCTTATTTCAACTTGTCACATCACTATTAGTCCTAAATTGCCCCTGTCCCAACTTTTTTGAAGCATGTTGCATGCATCAATTTCAAAATAAATGTTTATTTTCAAAAACTATGCAGTTGATTAGGTAAAACACCAAATACCTTGTCTTTATACGCTTTTTGTTTAATACAAGTCAAAGTACATTTACAAATCACTCCTCTTTGTTTTTATTAGCATTTTCCATACTGTCCTAACTTTTTTGGAATTTTGGTTGTATAACTGTACAATTTTGGTTGTATTACTGCATTTTCACATCTTCAATCTTCTTCTACTATTCAAAATTGTAAATCACCAAATAGTAAACCATCACTAAGAAGCTCCAAATACTGCCATATGTGTTCCAAATGTGGTTCACCATGGTCTGACCTGCTCAAAGAAATACAATATCATTAAAAAAAAAAATTAAAGGTCAAAGGCTTGTATCCAGTTCTTCATTTTGATAAGTGATTCTCTATATCTTTTCCAAATGTCTTTGAGAAACCTAATACCAAAGTCAGGGTACAAGCTATTTTTGGCTGACACACACTGGTCTTTGTTTATTAAAAAAAAGGCTGATTGTTTTACCCCAAACCACTTTTTGGAAGTTTTGTCAGTGAAGCCTGATACCAACACATGCCAATCAACCAGCTCACTAGTTACAAGTGAGATTTTCAATCAGTATCTGGTTTGTGCTGGCCAGATATTTCCATCTATATACCTTCTAGCAGTCTTAAAGTGAGAATGTCATACTTTATCTATAAATTGCCATTTTGGAGAAATTTATTTAAAAATCCCCAGACCTTTTTACCCCCTGCCAGTAATTAGCTAAATATAATGGCTTTGGGAAATGGATTACGGTTCTGTGATAGTGGCTAAAAGGTTGAGGGTTTGAATACTATAGCTTGAAGAGAGCCAGTGTTGGCCCTCAACAAATAAATGGTCAACTGTATGTTGTATTGGATTAAAATTTACACTATTATATAAAAGACACTTCCAGGGTTATTTTTTTATGATGAAGGGCTCTAGCTCTTTAGAAAAGGTTCCACTCTATAGCGCCTAACTAAAGAACCATTTATAGTGCTAGATGGAATCTTCTTTTCAAAGGGTGTCCATGTACATCACATTATTATCATCAATAAGATGGTTATGACATAATAAGATTTTTGTGAAGTTAAAAAAAGAAAATGGTTTATTCTTCCAGTTTCCAGAATTTGCATGCTGATTTGCCAGTCATTTTGACCTTTGAATTTTTCTCCTACCAAGAGAAAATCACATGCATATGGAATCCAGCTAGTCTCCTAGAAAAATTCTGCCTAAACTCCAATTAGGATTCAGTGAGGGTTTTGACTTTTAAGTGTAGTCTTAACATGATTAACAGACATAGTTTGAAAGATTAATGTATAGGGCAGGAAATGACAGAAAGTCTGTTATAAGATTAGTCAGGACACTGTTGGGTTTCTGTGTGTGGAGTATAGTGACTACAACTGCCACAATAAAATTACAAAAAAAACAAAAAAAACATTTAAACTCACTAGGCTAGGTTAAAAAAGACATGCTTATGAAAAACTGCACATTGTTAAAGCTCTGAGTGTCTACTTTAATATGAGCCATTAACTACTGTGGAGCATGACGTCACAAATAAATTCAATGCTGAATATGGGTACCCTCAAAACAGGCAGAAATTTTGCCTCTGGTAAAAAGAATTTAAGCCTGATTGCTGATTGCTTGCAATATAACTAGGACCTGTAGCCTAAGCTGCGATTGTGGAGGAAGTGCTATTATAAAGTACTGAAAGAGACTTAATTGAGACTAATATACTAAATAAAGCCTTTCCTTCATTTGCTAAGAAAAATTCATAGACATAGAGCAGAAGTACTGAAGGTACCCCCTTCTAAATGTCTGTTTAAATACTTCTCTGAGGAGGGTCAAATGAGGACATTTCAGCCCTAGAACATACACAGTGCAAGAAGTTCAAGGTTTTGCTGATAGGACAGCTGTGGATTTACTTCAAGCCAAGAGCAACAAGTCAGTACTTTGAAAACTTCAATATGCTGACTGCAAAACTGATTCACACAACTCACTGACCACACACCGAGCAGACTGTGTGAATTACCATTAACACTACTGCAGACCTCAAACATGCGAATCAAACAATCATTTGAATTAGAAAAGGGTTCACATTCCTGCGAATACACAGCGATGTGGTTTCCACAGCAACGGCTTTATTTCATGTGTGTTTACAGCTGTGGCTGGAAATATTTGTCCTCAAATGGGCTGCCTGGCAAATACACAACACTGCTGGCTGTGTTCTCTTGCATGATGAGTCATAAAACTACAGAAGTCAAATGTCAACCATACAATAGTACAGTTCTGTCATGCATATACTGACATAATGACTTCATTTCCATAAGCTCTATTGTCAAAACCTCTACACAATGGATGCACAAAATCAATAAAGTCACAAAAACTGTCGAGGAAACATTTCAGCATAAGACTATCATTTCAACATAGTTAATACCACAGCACTGCTAAAGTCTCAAATCTGATTGGTCAGAAGGCGTTGATTACTTTACTCTAACAGCATGGCTCGAGAATACCTCTGGCTGGATTTCAAGTGATAAAAATTTTAGACTAATGTACATATTCTATACTTTATTGCTTCTACAGTAAGTCGTTTGCAGTGACGTGTATGGCCAATGGTCCACGTAATCTGTGTCTGATAATAAACGGATTAAAAAACATGTTGATAATCAAACGTATAATCAAAGTTTTCTGTGAGGAGGAGGAGGAGAATCTTCAAGACAGCAGATTTTGAGCTTTCCACTTTCAGAAGCTGCTGAGGGAAGAACTGTTTCTAGCTGCTACAATGTAAGTGATAACACGAAATAACTTATCTTGCTACTATAACTTCCACAACATTAAGTGTAACTATAAATGGATAAAAAGCATGGTGTGGTTTTCATTAATACATTGAAAGTTGTAATTATTGGTATAAGAGGAATAAATCATTTTGGGACATGCTGTTGTTGGAAAATAATCACTTTGTGGTGATAAATCCCCCTGTTATGCATTATTTTCATATAACAGCAAGGTTCATTGTGTTTTATTCCTCACATTATGTAGTATTCTGTAGCACAGTGTTGCAACTCTCAACATCTTACCATTTTACCTTAATTTCCAATTTGTACCATTGTTGTGTTTTCACCAATCAGTGCACTAATACTACAATACCCAGCATCCATTCAGTATTAGTCGAATAGCAATAGTTAGCCAGCTAGTGGGGAAAAAAAAAAAAATCAGTCATCCCAACTCACCTCAACCAAGTATTCACTCCAAATCTGTCTTTTAAAATTGACTTGCACTTCCAAAATACACCAGGAAGACAATTTCCCAGTATGTAAACCAGTAAATCTTGCTCTAGAAACTTTGTCACCAACGTAAGAGACAAACTGATGCCAGTTTACAACAGCTGTATCAATGGTAAAATGTTTTACCAGCATTTCCATCATAACAGCCTTGCTACCAAAGTATGGTAAGGTGAAATATGTGATTCCTTGGCATGCTTCATTTCTGTACGCCTGGAGCCAGTCATACGTAACAGGGTCTGCTATGAGCTCACAACATTATCTTGCAGTCTGAAAACACTCCAGCCTTTGTATGTAATGTCACGCTTTATGGGTTATTACAGGTATGTAGTCCCCACTCTTTGGCATAATAGCTATTTGCTAGCTATTCCTACAGATGTATGGACTGCATTTGGCCACCCATCACTCATTACAGAGGTAATTTGTAGTTAAAATCATAGGATGTCTTTCAGTGCCATTGACCTTGAGGCATGAAGACAAGGATGATTTATCAGTCCATGATCACATCTTCAGTTCGTCTTCTAAATGATGGTCAGGGAAAAGGTGCAACCCTAGGTAAACCTAGATGCATGCTTAATTTGCTAGTTCTGAAAGGCAGGTAATTTACCTAATGAGAACATCCGGCTTCGTCTTACCAGCTATCAGACGAAACACATGTCAAGTTGGTCAAACTGGTAGACCACCTTTATTAATTTATGGTAAGTGCTAGTAAAAAGGAAACAGTTTCCAAATTCCTGCTACTAATGCTGCATCATAGACAAGTTACATGTTGTAGGAAAATAACAAGCATGTATGGCAATCAGACTATTTGAAACCTTTACTGATTAAATTAGACAAGCTGGAAAATGGCTTAAGCTGGTAAAGATTGTCTACCAGATTGATTAGCTCAGTTTGTGTTTTGACAGCTGGTAGCTGGTCAGAGCAAGACGAGTAGCTCATCAGAGAGAACACCTTAAATTTAAGCTTATATTAGTATTCAGGGCAGGGGTAGCTCAGTGGTTAAGGCAGTGTGCTAATGCTCAGAAGGTCACAAGTTCAAATTCCAGCACTACTGGGCCCTTGAGCAAGGCCCTTCACCCTCAAGCTCTGTCAAAAAAATAGATAAATATAATGTCCATTCACTTCTGTAAGATACGAACAGGGCATCTGCCACATGCTATAAATGTAGGAAGCAGATAAAGAGGGTTTGTTCGTCTACTTAATCTCTTATAAAAGTTGAACCAACTGAAATGATCAAGGACCATATTTGCATTTTGTTCAAATTCATAATCAAATAATCAAATTCATCACCCTGCCCCTATGCTTTGCAACATTTCATGTTACAAATTTGCAAAAAGTATCAAATTATGATGAAAACCGTTTCAATTTAAGAGAAGGAATGCATCATTATATTTGTACACATCACACTGAGGAATCCTCATTGCTGCTTATACATACAAACACACCGTTCTGCATCAGCACCATCCTTGGCTAACTTCATAACTCACAGCATGAACAAATGGGCCATAATCTTAATCATAATGTATTGCAGCAATTGGACTGAGCACTAAATCTTTGCTTTACTTTACTGACTCAATGTGACCATGCCAAATCCTAGCACACCAGATTCAACTATTCAGCTAATTAACAGAGTCGAAGTGGGTGTGTTAGAGGAAACACTAAAGCATGCAGTACATGAGGTATTCCAGGATCAGGACTGGGAATGATGGTGATGAAGTTCTTCAGTCTCAAAACGTTTGCGCAAAGCACAAGGGAAAACGATGCACTGTGCGCAATAGCGCATCATCTCCATAACAAACTCCATAACAAACATGAAACGTGACGAGGTAGTCAGAGCAAATCTGAGTGACATATCTGAGTCCTTTTATGTCAGTGTCATCAGTTTATAAACTCTAGGTACGTGAACAGAAACGATCAAACATATTTGGAGAAATGGCTTTCATTCATTCATTCATTCATTCATACATTCAACTGGGCAAAATGTCAAAGTTGCACATTCAGCCAGGATTTTCTTAAACGTGTTTCTCAATCTCAGCTTCAAACTTCATTGTTCTCACCACGTAGGCAAAGCACATGAAAGAAGCATACAACAGCCTCTGTTCTGTGCGTAAAAAAATAAATAAAACTTTAAGAGTGCTAAAATGTGTAAAAGTGGCATACCGTCCTGCAGCTGGAACGCAGTCGCTGGATGGAAAAGCCACAAAGCAGCGAGGAACAAGCAGCACCAGGGCGGCAGTCTGGTGACAGGAGAAGAGTTGAGAGATGGCATGAGAAACATCCTCTCAGAAAACGAGTTAAACAGAAATCAAATATTTATTAAATTCACCTTAAGAAAGGCATATCTCCGCGAGTCATGTCTCCGCGCTCAGGTTTAAGCAGAAGCCGTGAGGCGCTGTGTGTCTCCCCGCTGGCGCAGTGAGTGAGCCTCCGCGCTCCGCTCCGCTCTGCTCTGCTCTACTGCGCTCTGCTCCGCACCTACAGGAGCTGCTCCTGAACAAAGACAGCCTCAGTTCACCCTCAGCTCAATCTGCCCCCTCAAAAACACTGAAATCTGACTCCCGGGCTCAAGCCGTGGACCTCCACCTTTATCCGGCCCTGCACCGTTCCCACATTCTCACTGACGCACGCCATGTCTCCTCCTCCAAGTCTGACGATAAGACAAGTCTCCCACGTTATCTCCCCCAAAAGATGGCTGCGCTTTGCAAAGCATCGTATCAATCATATTTCATATAGCTGGCTTTTCAAACTAACTTTTTCAACCAAGCACAAATTCCACAGTGAAGAACATACTCGTCAGTATACAACTCAGATTGAGTTTATTATAATCCAACTTTTCAAATATTACCCTGCTGAAAAACAAACAAACAATAGAAACCATAAATTCGTAATGGTTTTAGTGGTTCTAATGGGAATTGTATTGGTTTTAATGGAAACTGTAATGGTCCCTGTGGGTCTCTATTAGAAATTTGTTGCCTACTATTGGTGGCATGTTATGTCTAGTGGCTACCAAAAATAGTAATGGTTTTAATGGTTATTTGATGGTTTTTAACAGTATTTGTAGTGGAAACCATTAGAATTTCTGTGAGGGTTTCTATTGTTTTGGGGTTTTTTTCCCCAGCAGTGTAGTCACCTTACCTAACAAATAACTAAAATCATAAAATCAAATTCATTTATTAGAAACACTAATCCCTAGATTTTGCACCCCCAAAAGCAAAACCACTTAGACTGTGTGTGTTTTTGTTCAGTTTCATTAAATTTGCCTTAGGATTAAAGTTGACATTATTTATACATATGCATACATAAATTCACTTAGTTTTATATATAACCTGTTCAGTGGTTGATGAGTTGATGTTAAGTGGTTGATCATGATCTGCATCACTGCCGCTTTGAAGAAATTCATAGACAGCTTGGGATCTCCAGACCTCATTTTGGGAAAACCGAAAAAATAGAAAAAACAAAAATGGTTCCAGAAGAGGTCTTTTAGATATCTGTTCTTAGCCTCATAGAGGGGTTCCCCTTCCTAAAGGAACAAAACAAACAGAAACCAAAAGACCAAATAACATTTAAAGAGTCTCACAATTCCCATCTTAATTAAATTCCTTTCCTCACTATTAACCTGTCACTAGTTTGTCTGCCTGCTTTGCACATTTCCAAGAGGAAAACAATGTGCACTGAAAGAGAAAGGCAATGAAATGAAAAATAGTCCTACTGTATCTTGGAAATGCACAGATGTTATATATATATATATATATATATATATATATATATATATATATATATATATATATATATATATATATATGGAGCATTAAGGACATAGGTGAGAGAGTGAGAGAGAGAAGGACAGACAGATGGCAACCTGAGCTCATGAGAAATTCGAATGAATTTGTGATTTTATTTTGTTCATACAATTTCATACAAAAGCTGTAAGGTACAAATGCTCCTAAATTTAATGTTTAAACTTAAACTCCTAAATTTAATCTTCCTATTAATTGAGTTGCGTGAATTTTTATGAATTTGAAAATGTGAGAGCCAGTATTGGGGTGAGGGCATGTGGTTAGCATGTTTGCCTCGCACCTCCAGTGTTTTGGATTCGAATCCTGCCTCCACCCTGTGTGCGCATATTGTTTGCATGTTCTTCCTGTGATTCAGGGGTTTCCTCTGGATACTCCAGTTTCCTCCCCCAGTCCAAAGACATGTGTTGTAGGCTGAAATGCTGATTGGAATTTCTAAATTGTCTGTAGTGTGTGAATGGGGGTGTGAATGTATGTGAATTGTGCCCTGCGATGGGTGTCCCCTGCCTTGTGCCCAGAGTTCCCTGGGATAAACTTCCAGGCTCCCCATGACCCTGTGTAGGATAAGTGGTATGGATAACACTTCAGTGTCCTCCAGTGTTCTTATATAGACCAGCAATAGGGACACAAAACAAGCAACAAGTAACATTTTATGAAATCATGTATACAGTATTACATGTATACAGTATTAGTTATGATTCCAGCACAAGTGGTTGCAATGTACCATATTTTGTACACTGCACATCATCAAACATATGGAGGTCAAGGTGAGGTTGAGGTATGGATTTGAAGTTGGGGTTTATGAACCACCTGCTTAGAAATGAGTACAGTGTGATGACTCCCGTGTTTGGGAGTTTTACAGAAAGCCAAGCCCTCATAAGTCCATTACAGAACAGTTTCTAATGCAAATTGCATAAGCTCCCTTGGCCTAGTGCACATCTGGATTCAACCAAGAAGGGAGTTTACTTGGATTACAATTGTTTCATGGATTGCAATATCTTTACTGAGAGATACTGTGTAAGGTTTATTACTGTACTGAACAAATGGACTTCATCCAGATTTAACTGCAAACTTTAATTAATTCCACAGAAAGGTTTGAAGCCAAATCTAGACTGATGTTTCAGCTTTAAACAAGGAATACAGGTAATACTACACACTCATAAATACAGATGGAACCAGGATTTCACTGTCAAAACAAGACTCATGTTCTTTCAAAACTCCAAAAGAGGAGACTTTGTATAACCCTGTGACTATATTCCCCCAGACATACCTCAACCACCTCAAAGTGGTCAGCACAACATATGACTTCACTTTCTCAGACATCTAGGAGACAGTGATGAAACATTCAAGAGTTTCTTCTAATGACAAATCCATGAGAATGGTTATGATTAATCTCTAGGGGTATTTCATTTGGGAGATGGAATTCACTCCTTCAGTGGTGCCTGAAAGGTGCCAAAGAGAATAAGGAGAGATAATGTTGGACATTGGAATTCCCTTCTCTATCCACACTGATACACTGATATCTAACCAATGAAAGCTCTTCAAGAGGAATCATCAGGGACATCCATGACAAGCCGGAAGGCTCCTGTGTTGCAAAAACATTATTTTCAGTCTGGGAAGCCATAGTTGGCTTTTCAAGGCTGATGTATGACATCATGTTGAAGTGATTTTTGTCACTCTGCTGGATTTTGATTTATGATTAGGGTAAGTCAGACAAGTGCTCATGGGATCTTGTACTATGTAGAGTGAAATGGTGCAAGTAGTAAGAAAGACACTTATGAAGTTTATCTTTATAGTTCAAAAATATAAAGACAAAAAAGACAAAGACAAATATAAAGAGTATTTTTATTCCTCTAAATAAACGCATCATTGAAATGTCTTACACAAAGTCTATATTTAACAAATGCTTTAAGATACTACAAAGCATAATCCAAATTGGGTGTCCTAAACCTTAACTGTGCACTTTTTATTAGGAATTTCTCCATACACCAAATTTAAATAATCAGCAAAGATATACAGTGTTTGGTATCTGAAGTTTGGTTTTTCAGTTTACGCTAAAGCTATAGGGTTAATTTGGCTACGGTGTAATTCAAGGAAAAGACTACAGTATAGCATTGTGCATATAATAAGTGCATATCATATCTAATGTAAAGCCCCACACACTCACTTCCAAAACATTGTTTGGCTCAGTGATACCACTGTTAATTGTAACAGTTCAATAAGACAGAATAATTCCATGTTAAATACAAACAAACAAACAATGTATGTTCATTAACTTGTTTAGTGAATCTGGTGCTTAGGAATATGCCCTGGATGGAACACCAGTCCATCGCAGGCAAACACGCACACACATTCACATTTAGAGACAATTTAGCATAGAAAATGGCTGTGATGATCACAGAAAAGCAGCCTCCTTCCAGCACTGCTCAAAATAGATATATCAAATCCATCCATTATCCATAACGCTTATCCAATGCAGGGTTGTGGGGGAGCCTGGAGCCTATTCCAGGGAACAATGGGGGGGGACACCCTGGATGGGGTGCCAACAATTTGGGAATGCCAATGAGCCTACAACGCATGTCTTTGGACTGGGGGAGGAAACCAGAGTACCCGAGGAAACCCCCGAAGCACAGGGAGATCATGTTCGAACTCGAAATTCGAACCCCTAACCTTAGAGGTACAAGGCTACAGTGTTAAACACTAAGCCACTGTGCCCCACCATATATCAAATCAAATATCATATTGGACCTACATTAGAATATAGATTACTCCTAAAATTCAATTTCCGCTTCAAATCTTGGGATCCTCAAATCACCTCATATCTGATATGACATTTGTTTGACTGATCCCAAGCTGTTTGCTAAGAGATTCCTCATTCAGTATGGCTGTTACTCTTTTTAGCAATGTGACATATTTTTGTTTGTTTTTCTAGACAACATTGTCATAAAGTTTGGTGTCAGAAACCAGATTAGAAAGTCTGTTTGAGACACTGAAACTCAATACAACTTGAAGCAGATGATTTAGCGATGGTGCTAACACAGTACTGGCTGTGTATAAACTTCTTGTACTTATTAGCTATATTCATATTGTAGCACAACCTGAAGTAGCAAAACACATCTTGTCTCATTCACTATATTTTTGGTTGAACTGTTCCTTTAACAGAAGTTTTAACCAAAAATACTACCATGACTAACAATTAAACCACATTATTTTTGTTTAAAGTGTTCTCACACAACCATACCAACTTTACGTTTTACAACAGGGAAAGCGCACTGATAAACGCTTTGAGGTAACCAAAGGCATTGTACAAATTGAGTGTTAACTTGCTTAACATTTCCTTTGAGAAAGCCTGAAAGAGAACATCTGGTTCATGAGTGTATGGCACTGTCTAATGCCTTCATCCATTTTTGTTCAGTATGAGTATTTGATTTAGAGATAACACCAACCACAACCAAGCACTTAAAGCATAAATCATATCTGAGATCATTAAACAGCTTCAGTGTTTTTTCGTGTGTGTGCATTGCTGAGACAGTATATCTCATAGTTTGACAGGTTGCTCAAAACCATGTGGAGAGTGTAAGGTTTGCAGAAAAGTAGTCTCTTGCTCTGACTGTGAAAGGATCTCCATGGTGATGTTGTGTTGTAGGAAAACAGTACTGTTGAGGTGTAGTGTCGGTGATGAGGACAGGGAGACTTTGGGTAGTGGGACTTCATTAGATTTGACATGAAGGTCAAGGTCTACCATGAGTCAGCATCACCCTTGGTAAGTGAAGATAGAAAAATGCCTTTCTATGGGGAAACAATCAACTTTGGTTGAAAATGAGAGACAAAGGATCAGTAAGTATGTTTCCTTTGAACATATTTGTGGTTTTATAATAATGGAGTGACCTCAGCCCTATGCCTGGGAAACTGCAGTTTCTCTGTTCTAATAAATCTGATTTAACAGCAGTTCATTAGCAAACGTGACGTGAAACAGGTGTGATGGGAGAGAAAAAAGGCCCATGTGGATGGAACTGAAAAGTGTCAACCCAAAGCTTCAAAGATATTTAAAGCAAAACAATTAAAAATCAAAGTGGAAAAAAGTGAAGTGGGCATCGATTGCAAACCTGAAGGTAGCCCATTTCCTGAGCAAATCCAACAGCATCTGGCAGCTGCATTGTAAACCGTGTTAATTATATAAGCATTTATATACACATACTAGACAGGTTAATCAAGTGAAACTAAGTAATAGCTATACGCTGGATATAAACGGCTGAAATTTTCAACCACGACCAAAATTCAGCTTTGATGCTTGTGTATCTTGGCCACCCACCGCTGCCAAGCTCTGAAGGGGCTTTGTGTCACCAGATGCCTTTAGCATCAAACCGGAGTGTAAACACGAGCTCATGGTGTGCAGGGGACACAAAGTCGGCAGGAAAATAGAGCTCACTTATAACCATCCAACACAACCGAGTTCTCTACTCTACAACATCAACAGCAAAAAATCTCCCAAATCAGCTCATCTTTAATACTGATTCACACACCATTAAAACACTCTACGCACCATAAACCCAGCTGAAGTGTTGAACTTTGATAATGTTAAACCCATTATGCTTTAAGAGACTGAGATTGCAAGAAATAACTGTTTAAAAATAAATAAAAAATGAATATAGACAAAGCTACACTCAAAACTGCATTTGTTCTGTTTCAACCCAGCAGGCATAATTAACTCAAAGTTTTTCATTGTTTTAATCTTTTTTAGATGTGTCCTAAATTCTTTAGGCGTTCATGGAGAAAGGAAATAAAGAATAAAATTAATTTAAAAATGGCCGGTTCCAGTTCGGCTTTTCCCTCATAAGGTCAGGTCTCATTGGTTTAAGCCTCGGGAGGAGGGAAAACAGCAGTGGAGGTTGTATTGACTTACTCCCTTCAAGAGAGTGGATTTCGTTTGCACATCAGTTTTCACTCACATGCTACTTTTCCACGTCTTTTTGTGTTACACACACACCCACACACACATGCACAAACAGCTGTAATTGTAAGATCTGGTGAAATTTTGGAAGGAAGCTCCTTTTGTGTGCTCATCACAGCCGGTGGTACAGTGAGTAGTATTGCTGACTCCCATCTCCAGAGTCCCCAGTTTCATCCTGAGCTCAGGTCACGGTCTGTGTAGTGTTTTCAATTCAATTCAATTCAGTATTATTTGTATAGCGCTTTTAACAATGGACATTGTCTCAAAGCAGATTTACAGAAACATATAAACACAGGATAGAGATTTTAAGTGTGTGAATTTATCCCTATTGAGTGAGCCGGTGGTAACGGTGGTGAGGAAAAACTCCCTAAGATGATATGAAGAAGAAACCTTGAGAGGAACCAGACTCAGAAGGGAACCCGTCCTCATCTGGGTAACAACGGATAGTGTGAAAGTAAAGGAAAGTTCATTATGGTTTTTATATGAAGTCTGCTTTGTTGAATTAGTCCACTGTTCACTGTTTTGCACATTCTTCCTTTGTCCAAGGAGTTTTCTTCTAGGTTCTCCAGTTTCCTCCAACCTTGCAAGTAGTAGATGGATTGGCTATGCTAAATTTCCCCAAGGTGTGTATGAGTGTGTGAATGTGTGAAAATATTGCCCAGCAATGAACTGGTGTCTTACCTCACGCCAAGTGTTCCTAGGATAATCTCTGACATAGAGGACAGAAGAAATAAATTTACTGGAAGAACAGACTGAAGACAGGCACTATCTGAGGTCAAAGGTCATGCTAGTGATTCAGCTTCCTAAGAAAAGCCGGAGGAGCTGCGGCCCTCATTGGCTTTAAATCAGAGGCCATGTTCCTGTTAGCTAACATATGCAAACAGATACAAACACACACACACACACACACACACACACACACACACACACACACGTACAGAAAGAAGCAAATATCAAAGTGTCTTGAGTCAGCCCACTGTGGGGGATCCTGGAAGCAGAGTCTGAAATTTGTCATCTTTGGCAGTTGTGATAAGACTGCACCGTAAAAAATCTTATCTTATCTTATGAATTGGCCTTGTCAAACATTATCTAGAGATTTGATATATACAGCATAAATGCAGTAATATATATATATATATATATATATATATATATATATATATATATATATATATATATATATATATAATGTGTGTGTGTGTGTGTGTGTGTGTGTGTATGTGTGTGTGTGTGTGTGTTTGTGTGTATGAGGGTTTGAGGGCCAGGGTTAACATTGTGGGTTAGCATTATGAGTTAGGGTTTAGGGACAGAGTGGTAATGTTAAAAGTTAGGGCTAAGGACACGGCTTAAAGAGAGGGTTTATGTAGTCTTGTAAGTCAGACTTCTAGCATTCACTATAAAGTGTGGTATGTTTTGCCAAATTTGGACTATTTGAGGCTATCTGACTGACAAAGCAGTTAACAAACCACAGACCTTTTCCTGTAGCTAGTTGCCAAACACGCAACGTTATCTTGTTTGCTTACCGCTAACTGATTCAAACAAAACTATTTGCAAAGACGTATTCTCTACATCTTGCACAGAAAAGTTAACTGAGTCTGAGTCTTGGTGTTCAAGGAATTGTCTTGTGCTGAGTGTACATAACAACAATCAGATTGCATCATCATGATTCTGAGTCTTGTGGCTAGAAAAGTATACAAAATATACATGGACCACAGAGAGACTGAGGATGAGAGTCAGGTTCAGCAGTGTGGTTAATATTAGGGCTTAAT
Source organism: Ictalurus furcatus (assembly GCF_023375685.1). Taxonomy (NCBI): domain Eukaryota; kingdom Metazoa; phylum Chordata; class Actinopteri; order Siluriformes; family Ictaluridae; genus Ictalurus; species Ictalurus furcatus. Next base: position 28,725,642 of record NC_071255.1, on the reverse strand, counting down.
ATTTAGGGTTTAGGGGCATATTAACCATCATATACTGTATGTTATACAATAAGTTTATTTCAATAAGTTTATTTCAATAAACTTTTCTTGTTCTTTAATAAAATTGAAGATAAAGATTTAAAAAAAAAGTACTACACTGAAGTCTAATAAGCTTAATCTTACAACCCTATACGCAATTAAAAATATTGTGTGAAAAAAACTCTAAACCTGAAAAAAGTGGAGTTGGGGGTGGCACAGTGACTCAGTGGTTAGCACGCTTGCCTTGCACCTCAGGGGTTGGGGGTTCAAATCTCGCCCCCGCCCTGTGTAACAAGCTTGCATGTTCTCCCTGTGCTTCTGGGTTTCCTCTGGGTACTCCAGTTTCCTTCCCCAATCCAAAGACATGCCTTGTAGGCTGATTGGCTTTTCCAAATTATCCGTAGTGTGTGAATGGGTCTGTGAGTGTGTGTGCGATTGTGCCCTGCAGTGGGTTGGTACCCCATCCATTGTCCCCCTCCCTGTGCTCTGACCTCCCTGGGATAGGCTCCAGGCTCCCCATGATCCTGTGTAGAATAAGTGGCATAGAAAATGGATGGATGGATGGATATTTTAAAAATGGTGGGCTATCATTTACTACATTCCACACAAACATGGAGAAGTCTACTAAAGCCACAGGGCTTTGGGTACGAGTTTGTTTCAATGAGGGTCACATGACACAATATGCACTGAATCCTGGACTGTAAAATTTTCAGTTCAGCCACCTGTGCGTGCTCAGATTTGTGTTGTCACAGCTTCACTTTATAGAAATGGCTGCTCACTGATGCAACACAGAGATTTCGTATCTAAAGCCAACCTGGCTGAACTGGTGCTGTGGCCAGTTCTAAACACAGGCTCCTGTTTGGGAAAGCCTTGCTTATACAGGAGGAGTGGAAAGCTGGAAAAATATGAAATCGTGCCAGGGGGGTGTACTGTATGTGTGTCTGTGTACACAGGCATATGCATGTTTATAAGAGAGAAAACCCGGAAGTGTGTGTGTGTATGTGTGTGTGTGTGTTTGAGGCATTAAACAGGAGATGTACTGTATGGAAGGATGTAGGAAAACTCCACACACTGTATGTCACATAGTGCGTCCTGGCCTTCTTTGATGCCCTTGTGTTTACAGTAGAAACTACAGAAGGACTCCACATGATGCCTTATGGTATAGAGAAAACCAGATTTGGTGTCATTTGAGGACTCTATGCATTCATAGCTTACTCCCATTTATTCTCACGAGTTCATATTCATATATTCAGACTTGAGTCAAGCATTTGTAATAAATGAAGACCTAATACTGAAATTCAGAGGAAGATAACTGTAGACTTAAGAGCAAGAAAAGGGTGGAGTTTTCCCAATAGGCGTGACAGTTATTCACTATTCTGACCTCAGATGGTCTAAAACTGTACTGCTTGGCGCTACACCGTCACTTACTGTGCCTATTGTCCTGTTTTAGTAGTATTGTACTGTCCTGTGTTTTTAGCACACGTCTGCATGTGTACTTTATGTAGAAATGTGTAGATTATATTTAATTCTGTGTCGTCTCATGTGGTTAGTGTGTTGTTTTATGTAGCACCATGGACCTGGAGGAACGTTGTTTCATTTCACGGTGTACTGTACCAGCTGTATATGGTTGAAATGACAATAAAACCACTTGAACTTGAACTTGATGTCAGTGTCACTTCCCCATGGCATACCATACATTAAAAACACTCATGTAAGGCAGTGTTAAGGCCTACTTAGATGATAGTTTAAAACTTTTTTTTAGAATCACTGCACAGCTGATATGTGCAAGTCCAGAAATTGTTAAACAAGATGCGATAAAGGAAAACTATAAAAGTACAGGATAAACACATGTTGTGATAAACCCATATTCTTTGTTTCTTCATAAGGTTGAGATATCTGGACGGTATTTGTTTGGGACTCTGTTTATTCTCAAGTACACAAGATGAAGTGATTACTCAAGCAGTCTTTCAACTTATAAAAGCACAGCTCTCAGGGCCAGGCTTTGACAGAAAAAAGGCTGTATAGGGATTCGTTTTGGGTGCAGAGGAAGTCAGTGTTAGAGGAACACTGTGCCATGTTTTTGCCACCAGACACATCATAAAGACTTACATAAAAATGATGTCTATTAAGATGTGGTGCGATTCTAACATTTAAAGCCTCAACACCATAATAGTTAAGCCACTTAGGCAGAGGAAATTTAAACTTCAAGAGCCATTAGTTCTGAAAAGACTTTCCTGATCTGAAAACTTTCCCTCTTGCATTTTGAAGTTCAGTTCTGTTCTAATTTTTTTCTTATGAATGTATTAAGTCATTCAAACATTTTTAAAAAAAAAACTTTGTCCATTGTCATGTGTATAGCGTGTGTAAGCACTCTTCGATGTTTTGATGATGATCATGAGAAGGTGCAAGAGCCTCAAAGACCTTTTGAGAGGTGATATCAGATTACAAAATGAATAGATTAAGTTTATATCTGTTTTGTCACAGCACACAGCTCTCCAAAAAAACATTTATGAAATTGTGAGAAAAGCACATTTAGCTAGCAAGATTTTAGAATCTTTAGGCGGACTTACAGCTCTGACCACTGGCTTCTTACCTAACATGAGCTTTGCAGACAGGTATACAAGGTACGGTTAAAAATGTTGTTTTGGTCAAATATATTTATTCTTCCTTAAAGTAGAGATTGCAAAGTATATTTTTGGCAGAAAAAAAAACCTCAATATTGGTTGAAAACCAATTTTTCATATTTATTTATTTATTTTTCCAGAATTCAACAGTAGCAACATCTGACATATTTTTCCCAGGCCAAATGTAGTACACAAAGCTCCCAGAGAAAGGGCACTTTGGACAAAAAGTCCTTCTTTCTTAATAAGGTGTTTCAGTTTCTGAAATCTTTACTATATCTAATTAGACAGACAGACATACAGACAGACAGATAGATAGACAGATAAATAGATAGAGCCAGTAGATAGATAGATAGATAGATAGATAGACTGAGAAATAGATAGATAGATAGATAGATAGATAGATAGATAGATAGATGTACTCTATTGATCTCCGAGGTGAAATTTTGGAGCTACAGCAGCAAACACATTAATACATAGACGAATCTATACATTCAGCACATATTAACAAATCACATACAGTGTATTGGACATCAGTGATAATGATAGTTCTATTAGTACACACTAAAGTACACTGTGGTAATCTTATTTATAGGATTATTATGTGTATAACAATAGAAAGCTTGTGTGTGATGGCAACTGTCCACACTGTTCTTCTATAAATACTTATTATTGCTGCTTCTATAGGGATACCTTGGTGCAGTAACTCATTCCTCTGTCTTTTCTGTAGAGATAAACTCTTCCCAAGTCATAAGCAGACATATTAATCACAGATATTAAATTAAAATGTAACTTTGCAAATATTAAAATGCATACCTCCAGTGGGATCTTCAGTTTATGTGCAGATTCTATTCATTAAATGTTTTTAAATTTATGCACCAAGAGTCTAAGCTTGTTTTTTTTTTTTTTTTTTTTTTTTTTTTTAAAGGCATATACTGGAAAGTTTTTGTAATGTGCTTGTGTATTACAGCTGGTTTGGTTCAAAACATGCTATTTTTGTATAATTCAGACTAAAAGGCGAATAAACAACCCAATGAAACAAACTGTGTGAATGCCACATTGATGCTAATGATTCCCTGGTAATAAGAGGTAAATTATGTTTTGTAGGCATTGCATTCATTGCTGATTTCCCCTTTTCATGTGGAAGTCATTAAACAGGACATGGCAGAGTGTAAAGACAACGCCCATTGCCTTGAAGAGTCTTATGTAATGGCACAGATGGGCAAACTGGCAGATCTAAACAGGGAAGGGTCCAGTACCTCTGTCAAACAGGACATTAGAGGAGTGCTAGCCAATTCCAGCTGTAATGTCATGGGTCGAGTTAGGCTGTGCACCACGCCAGCAAAATGTCCAAGTCTAAGCAAGGTGTCTGTTTCTCATAATCACAGTTCTCCAGAAGGATTCAGTGCTGTGATGTTATTCTGTAGCTATGGATGCTGTAGCTCTAGCTGGCTGACCCAATCAAACTCACATAAATTAAAAAAAAAAAAGTTCAGTGCATATTATTTTCATCAGTCTCCTACAAACTAACAAAGGCATGCATTCATACAGAGAAGCTAAGATTGGCAGGCTTCTCTCTGTAATGAAACTATATAAAGCCTTAATTTAGTGTTACTCTGTAGCTTCATGTAGCTATGGAGGTGGTGAGATGAGATTATGTTCATGATAATGAAATTCTTGCACATCTGCAAGAGTGGGACAAAATTCCACATTGTTAGTATTGCTACTTATTCATTCCTTGAGTAAGCGAATGATGCAGTTTTTAAGCCATGGTTTGCCAATGTTCAAGCTTCATATTTACTGTCAACCTACAGTGTGAATTTATAATCAGAATTAAAATCTTTTATCGCTCTCGTTGGTTTCTCCGCAATGAATCCCCGCATCAGTCTTATCAGAAATCAGAAAAGCATAGGTGTGTTTAACTGGCTCAGCCAGGTGCAACACGGTATACACGTTGTTGCCTTTGCTGCCTCATAGACTTGATCAGATTCAGTCCTGAGCTCAGGTTACTGTCTGTATAGAATTCTGCTTCTCACAATGGGTTTCCTCTGGGTTCTCCAGTTTCCTCCCACCTCCCAAAATCTGTGACTGCATGGTGCCTTGGGATGGACTGGCGTTTCATATAGGCGTATTCCTGCTTTACGTCCAGCATTCCAGGGATTGGCTCCAGATCCACTGTGACCCTGACCAGAATAAAGAAGTTACTGAAAATGAATGAATGAATGAATGAATATGGTCCCACATTCATTATGTAGTTTGTTTCTTCTTTACATAAACAGACACACATAAGCACATTCTTTTCTTAAAAGAAATCCATGCCTTTCTTAAATGAAATCTATTCCTAAAGCTAAATTCCCAGCTTCTTCTATATCTTCTACAAGCACCATTGTGCCCAGCCCTCTACACAGGCTACACATGGCTAGCTCACACAGGTGAATTCATTGATGTGCCCCTGATATGTGAAGGGTCCAAATGTGTTTTGAGTCAAAATCCCATGAGATCGGAAGTTTCTGAAATACTCAAACCAGCCCATCTGGCACGAACAACCATATGGTCCATGTCACTGAGATCACATTTTCCCCATTCTAATGTTTGATATGAATATTAACTGAAGCTCTTTACCCATAATCTACATGATTTATGCATTACACTGCTGCCACATGATTGGCTGATTGAATAATTTCATGAATTTGCCCGCCTTTTTTTATTATTCAGCATAAGCCTACACTAGAAGTAAATCCGGGTTGGTGGTGGTATAAGCTATAGAAAGTATAATAAGTTTGCAAACAGAAAAGTGAGTCAGAAAATACTTTATTAAATATTATTGAAACTACACGGTAAATCGTGGTCCTCAAATTGAGTGAGTCAAAAAGTAGAGTGATACTTAAATTTTACTTATACAGTCATGGTAAACTTTTTGTACTATTTGGAATACTACTGTGTGTGTGTGTTTTCCCCTTCACAACAAGAGCAGTGATGCAGAAGCTTTCACAAAGATCTAGGGCCAGATTTGTTGTTCATATCAACACGGTTTAAGTGACAGCTAACAAAAGCAGCTTATCCAAAAGATAAGCACAAAAGCACCAGTCAGTCAACTAAACTGATAACCTTGACAACAAACAGACAATATGTATTGTGGTTATGCAAACAGCAAACTTCATCACCATAAGAATAGTGAAGGAAATGAATTTCCTTCCCTGTTCCCTGCAGTAATCACTCTGCTAATGAAATTCCGCCTCTCTCTCTCTCTCTCTCTCTCTCTCTCTCTCTCTCTCTCTCTCTCTCTTTCTCTCTCTCTCTCTCTCTCTCTCTCTCTCTCTAACACACACACACACACACACACACACACACACGAGTGAGGTATGGAAATAATCTGAATAATGCAGTAGAAGGACATCTCATTTTACACCCTGTTCTGTCTTTGACTTGCTTTATGAGCATATGGAAACTTCTTCAGAGCTGATGTCAAACTTATGAAAGCTGCTTCACTCCCAAATAAAGAGGCCTTATAGTAGGGCCAGATAGACTTAAACCTCTAAAGCAAGGATTGGATATTGAAGAGCCCAATATTCATGAGTTCATCTGTCCTTTGGTTGGCAAGGCTTCCAAGCAGTAATGACTGAAAGAGTGTTTATGTTTATGTTAGCAGCAAATTTTGACTTTTAAGAAACGAGAGATGAAATAGTTTTAAAGATTTTTGAGATTTTAAGATTTAATAAAGTCTTGAAGAATGCCCGTGACTTCCTTGAAAATGGTGTTATAAACCTGAACTAATGCAAAATTACATGAAATCTATGAATATGAAATACAACCACAAATATGAAATACAAAGTGCATTTTTTTTTTTTTGCACAACTGCAATTTTTGTACAACCTTTAGTTATACAATTTTTTACAACTTTGCAAACATGATTAACTTGGTCATGAGGTAGGAATACACCCTGGATGGGTTGCCAGTCCATCACCACATACAGTACTCTTTCACACTAATAGCAATTTAGTCACAATTTACATGTTTTAAGGATTTAGGAGGAAACGAAAGAACCAAAGGGAAACCCACAGAGACATGGGGAGAACATGCAGAACTCCACATGGGCAGTAACCTGTGGTCTGGATCAAAGCTGAGGTACCAATGGTACACGCTGCCCCACCATGACACCCGGGTTTACGAACAACGCTATTAAAAGTACAAAATTCTCTCTCCATGTTTGGAAGCAAAGACCAATCTGAATGCACAGCATTTAAGATTCAGTAAAGTGCACAATATAAAATCAGACACTGTACATCAATGAGTCAAGACCTCAGAAAAACATATGAGCTAGTGGATATTGCACTTTTATCAAGTGCACTAGCAGCACTGAGAAAGACCTGTACTGTTCTACTTTTTCTTGATCAAGACTAATTAAGTCTGAACTCACAGACAAAGTACATGTCATTCAGGAAGACAGAAATGAAACTCTGTCATCAATAAAATAATACTTTATAGTATAAAACTTTATATAAACACACTCATGCACAAATTGAATTATCTCTGATTCAGTTCCCACATGCTTTAGGCAGCTTATTCCCCCTGATGAGCTGTTTTGTGCAATTAAGGCAAAACAGAACCTTCCCATAAAAAAGTGTCAAATATATTGGTGCATTACATGCTCAAATCATGCTGAGGAAAACTCAAACCACATGGCACACACATTTCAGAGAAAATGAAGTATATTATCTATAAACTATGCTCAGTATAATTACCATAGCGATGTACCTGGATACATGTATATTATTCAGAATTAACAGATAATGTGTCTAAACAGATGCATATGGTTGAGATTAGATCAGTGCATTGGGTCTGGGATCCCAGAAGAAGTGAGTGGGAGGTTTTTACTTTCACATGCGAGAGCGGTCAGATATGAAGCATCCATTCATTGTTAGTAACTGCCTGGTCAGGGTCATGGTGGTTTAATTTAAGTCACTAGTTTGTTTATATTTTTGTAAATAGAACCTACCAAATTCATTACAAATTATTAGGTACATGTTCTTCAGTGATGTAGCTGAGGTTGAGGAACTGTTAGAGCTAGAATTCACAGCCAGTGCTGATAATGTTGGCATTTCTATGTATTAGTGTTTTCCTCTGAATGGTAGGATTCATATTTAATAAAATAAAATAAAAACCCCACTTCAGGTTTAAATCCAAATCCAGATGCAGATACAAATATTTGGAGCACTAAACAGATAGAGATAGGGAATGTGGTCACATTTCCAAATTACCAGATTAAGAACAGTCCTTCATCATGTAAAGATTAACCTTCATAATTTAAAGATTAACCTTGATTTAACTGACTGCAACATAATACTACAGTCCCCTCTGAAAATATTGGAACAGCAAGGCCAATAAAAAAAATTCACTACACATTGAAAACATTTGGATTTGATATCAAAAGATGAATATGAGACGATAGATCAGAATTTAAGCTTGAATTTCCTCATATTTACATCTAGATGTGTTAAACAACTTAGGAAATTGCACCTTTTGTTTGAACCCATCCATTTTTTTCAAGTGATCAAAAATATTGGAACATGTGACCCCCAAAACAAACAACAACTGAAAGAAGCTGCAGTACAAGCCTGGAAAAGCATCACAAAAGAAAAGTTTCCTCATTTGTAAGTCGCTTTGGATAAAAGCGTCTCCTAAATGAATAAATATAAATGTAAATGTAAAAATGCAACATTTTGGTTATGTCTGTGGGTCACTGGTTTAATGCAGTTATAGCAAGCAAGAGATAAGCAACCAAATATTAAGTGTTATTTACTTTAATACTATCTGTTCCTATACTTTTGCTCACCTAAAAATTGGGTGGTCTGCCATCACAGGTGCCATGCTTTAAGCTGTTTAACACATTTAAATGTAAATATCAGGGAATAAAAGCTGAAACTCTGATCTATCGTTTCATATTCATGTTTTGATCTCAAACCAAAATGTCTTTAATGTATAATGAAAACAGTAGAACTAGCCTTGCTGTTCTCATAAATTCGGAGGGGACTGTATATAGCACAGGTGATTGTACACTGCACTTTCAATATCCCACAACAAAATGTTTTAGGAATTTAGACATGGAAAGAGCTAACTGTGTCACATTTGCTTGTCAAATAGCCTTTTTAAACCTACACTCACTAAAAGAGAAATGTTTTAGGACAACAAAAAAGATCTGTTATTAGGAGTAGTTGTGAACTCTGAAAAGTGTGACAGTATCAGAATCTGCCTTTGTAAAACTGCACATCTCTTGTAGGCAGGAAACAAATGTGAACAGATGAAGCAGTATGAAAACTTCTCTTGTCTCCATGGACAATAATCTCTTGGTTTTGGAGAGTAGCTGGGTGGCTTGATCCCAGGCCCTCTGCGTGGTGCTATGGGATCCATCCCAAAACAGACAGCAACAGAGCATTGTGTGTGATAGATTATCCCTTTTTTCCTCCATCCGCCATCTTTTATTCTCTTCTGGTTCTTTAAGAATACCCAGAAGCTCTGAAGAAAAAGAACATGTTTTGTGATGAAAATGAGAAAATAATATTTACATCTACTTGACCAGAGTTGTTTTTATAACTGTGTTCAAATAATGTCCAGAACATTCTGTATCCTGTCCAATGACCATTTCATCTGGTTCTCTAGAGTGCTTATGTTTCAGACTGCCACATTATTCACTAGCCAAGCCTCAAAGTTTCCATAAAAGTAATTTTATACCATACACATTCTATGTAGAATAATGATTTGATCAAATGGGTGTAGAAATTTCTGTTTACAAACTGAAAACACATTAATGTCCTCCAGCCAGCCCTAACAGCTAGCTTGCTAGCTCTGCTAATAAACTAGTTTGTATTTCTCTGGTGAACTCGAGTGGGATTTCAGTATCAGAGTCTCAATTTGCAATGTAATGTTCTCAATTTAACACTAGACAAACCAGCCAAAATATTATTTATCCTACACTATATCATAACAATCATGATTTTGTAATTAGCTGTAGTTAGCTGGCAAATAAAAAAAAGTGAACAGTAGATATACACTCAAGGTAGTCACAGTGTGATAATAGCATTTTGGGCTTTCACGTGCTCTGATTGAGTGAAGTGCCACCCTAGACTGAACTAACTTTGGAGAAATTCAGGGTGAATAGTTCTCATACTCATACGGTTGTTTTTAAGAGCCTTAGGGGGTAGTTACAGTAGCTGACTTGCCTGTTACTGAGAGCAAACAGAACACCTCTTTGAGCTTGCAGAACTAACATCCCCACTCCATATATACACACACAGGTCTGAAGCGAGAGGATTAACTAACACACACTGATCCCATCTTTGTTTGAGGATTGTGGGTGAAGTGAGCGTGAATACACACACATACACACAATGAGTAGCAAGGTTGGGGATAATACTCCAAATAAGCAAAGTTTAAGGGTGGTGGATGGACTGATCCCCTGGTAAAGGAAATGTCTGCTATGCATATGTGTGAATGTGTGTGTGGGAGGTGGCACAAACACTTTTGAGATCTGAATTAGAATCAAAACTGATCACAGTTTCAGGGAAGTCTTTTTTTTTTTTTTTGCATCATTGGAATGCATTGTTTAAATCATTGGTTCTTAAAGTGTGGTCTAGAAACTCCCAAGGGTTTGTGAAGCAAAGCATGATTTTTTAATTATAGTTAGTTACAGTGGTGGAAATCACAACCCATCATTATGAAAGCATATACTGCAAATACTGTATGTTATTTATTACTGAGTTTTTTTATAATTAAAAGCTTTCTTGATTGGTCAGTTACATTGAATTCAGCACCCAACACCCTGGATGGACTGCCAACCCATCGCAGGGCACAATTGCACACACACACACACCATAGACGATTTGGAGATGTCAATCAACCTACAATGCATGTCTTTGAACTGGGGGAGAAAATCAGAGTACTTCAGAGGAAACCCCTGAAGTACAGGAAGAACATGCAAACTCCACACACACAGGGTGGTGGCAGAAATCGAACCCCAAACCCTGAAGGTGTGAGGCAAACGTCACTAAGCATGGGTGGCTGTGGCTCAGGTGGTAGAGCGGGTTGTCCCGATTCCCGGCCCACATGACTCCACATGCCGAAGTGTCCTTGGGCAAGACACTGAACCCCAAGTTGCTCCTGATGGCAGCTCTGCTACCATTGGTGTGTGTGAATGGGTGAATGAGACACAGTGTAACGCGCTTTGGAACTGCTAAGGTTAAAAAAAAAAAAAGCACCATTTAAGTGCAGACCATTTACCATTTAAGCCACAGTGCCCAACTAATGCAAGACATAATAACTAAAAAATAAGCCTATAAATAATGTCATCTTGGACATAATGTGTTCTGTTAGTGGAAAGTTGAAGAAGTAAAAAGCTCCATGTCTTGAATAAATAGCAAGAACGACACTGAACAACCCATTCAGTGTCATTCTGGCTATTTATTCAAGACATGGTATTTTGCTCGGAGGGGGTAAGTGAAATTTATTTTACAGTTAAAGGGTTCTGTGACTGCAAAAAAAGGTTTGAGACCCCCTTGTTTAGACATCAATATTTAACGTTATATTAAAGTGAACTTCAGTTTCCTGGAATAAATGTAAAGTGGATTTATGCAATATATTTTTCTATTTATGATTACACCATATTTACAGCATTTGGCAAACATCCTTATCCAGAGCAACTTACATTTTTCTCACTTATAAACAGGAGCAGTTGAGGGTTAAGGGCCTTGCTCCCAGCAGTAGCAGCTTGGCAGTGCTGGGATTTGAACTCATGACCTTCTGAGCAGAAGTTAAGTTAACATGTGTGCCTTGTTTACTACAACTCTGCACTTGCATAGCCTTTAGCTGTATTGTCTTAAAGCCAGGAGTCAATTTCATAGCCTTTGCTATAGTCTTTCATATCTTGATTCATTAGGAAATTATATAAGTCTATATTGTAGCTTACTGTATTCTTACTGTGTACTCTAATTATACGATTCAGGACCAACAATTTATACTTATTTGCACAAATCCGTTTATATGCAAAATAATAGAGTTTAGGTTTGGGACAGGGTGCACATTTTAACCAGTACTTTTCTTCATGTGTGCATCGCCCTTGTATACTCAAATTTAGTGATGCACCTGAAGGAAAATTCTGGGCCGAAACCGAAAATCCAGGATGCACTTGGCTGAAAACCGAAAATAAATTTTTAAAAAACCCATTTTATAATAGTTTTTTTTTGTATAATTGTATTAATATTAGACTAATATTAGATTAATATTAATTTATTTCAGGAATTTAATTAATCTGAATTGAAAAACTAGAAACCAATAAAATGATCACACTTATATTGAAATTAACACACCAAAACAAAAACAATATTAAATATATTATTCTTCATTCAGTTCGGTAACAATCAAATTTAACAGATATGCAAAACAGCAGTCAAGTAATGAACTAGGCCTCTATTCTGTTTATGTAAACGTATTTCCACATTAATTAAAGATAATTGTGCAAAACAACAGTGCAAAACGGCAGCAATAGAACTAAAACCAACTGTAAACAACAGATGTAGCTTCAATTCAAGAACAAAGTTTTGCAGGGCTACAGGAATTTTAATGTAATTGCGTAGCTGTGCTTGTTGTGGCACTGCTGTGGATCAGGACGTTTTGCTGTAGAATCTCACCAAACTTGTCAGAAAGTGAGGGAGTTTGCGCCTCATCACTTGTATGCACCCATTTCTCTATCGAGAGTGAAATCTGAGTGCCGAGCACTGAGGGGCGGGGTGGCATATATTTTCGGCTCATGATTTTGGCCTTTTTCTCTTTTGGCCAAAAATTTTGGTTTATCCCTATTCAAATTGTTACATTTTTTATTAGATGACTTTAAGAAGCATGTGTGCTGCTTTAAAATGTTTAAAAGTCTATTAAAGTGGGTCTGGAGCACCTTTATGGACCTTTATGTCAAAGCTGCTAGAGATTTATTGTTACAGTAAAGTCTTGAATACTCAGAATAAATGACAAATGTTCAAAACAACTTTTCTGTAGATAGTATCAAAACCTAATGTGACGTATTAATAAATCTTTAACATTGAGGAAGTTTAATTTGCATACATTTTAATGTAAACTGTTTTTTTTTTTTTTTTTAAAGAAAAAGCAGAATGTCAATATATAGATCATTTACATGTTAAAATTTGTGGCACTATTCTTTATTATCCTGGGAAAGTGGATGGAGAGATATAGAGCTGCATAAACTCTGAGGTTGTGTTAAAATAAAAAAAGAGTCTTGTCCCAGCCGTGTCTGCAACTCACAAAAAAAACTCCCATGAACTTCAACCCACAACCTCATCGCATGACCTTTAAAGTCACTCGAGAACTCACCTGCTTACAATTACACTATTCTCTTTACATAACCTGGCCTCTCTGTGTTACTTTGCATAGACTCACTCTTCGTGTCTTTGATGAGCCTTATTATCTACCTGGTTGATGTTTCAGATTTGCTCATTTATTGTGTTCGACTTACTCGGAATAGGAAGAGACAAAGAGCTACAAAGGGAAAAAAAACATGGATGCTTCCATGTTCATCTTTTGTTAGCAAAAATCTAGACAGCTAACTGTGATGAGTGATGTATATTTTCCTCCTCAAAACGGTTAACTGTATAGTCAATGTTCTAGATTTAATAAGCTAATATGTCTGTATGTTGAAAGAAAAATACTACTATATACAGTAAAACTCATTTAAAAGTAAAGAAGTGCTGCTTTGTTTACTGTTGATGCTGTAAGCAGATGCTGAACTCTGGGTTGAGGAAACCTATGTGACTTTCTTTGGTTTTCCCCAAGTCAGAAGTTGGAAATTTCCATATTACAAGTTTTACTCAAACACAGCATTTGTCTTGCCCAGTTTATGCCTGTTTGTTGATTGCTTGTGCTGCTGAGTGTTGCATAGCCATGGGGCGTGTTTGCTACACTGGCTTGAAAAACACACAAAACCTGCATTTGTTTCCATCAGTCCACTTCATGACAACTGTGCTCTCTGTTTTACACAGGAACAGAAAAAAACAAGCAAAAAAACATTTGAAGATGAAACAGGACTGCATTAAAGCCCATGGATGCCTGGCAATTAATGTAGAACAATTTACTTCAGTACAAGCCTCACTTTTCCCTCTTCCTTTCCATAAAAGCCAGAAAGAGATGAAAGGCTTATGAGCTTCCTCCTCTGAGAAATGAAGATTATACACTAACAAAAACCAAACAAAAGAAAAACACTTTAAACAACTCTTTAATTTAGGAACTAATTAACTAAATTTATCAATTATATTATCAATACACTTAACTGTGTAAGTATGTATCAGGAACAAACAGCTTGTTCCTGTTGCACACTTACACTGTTCTTTCACAAGATTAAGCCAATTAAGAGAAAAACAACACAGAAACTAGTAGTTATCAGGGTACACATAATGGTCACACATAGGATTTCCTGTAGAAGGAGGCACAGGAGTGCAGACTAGAAGCTAGCCAACACAGCAGTAAGTGTATAAAATAACTTAAACAGACACAAGTGGAAAGACATGCTAAAAAAAAAACTCACAGGTGACTTTACTATGGATGTTCTCTCATTTCCATGGCTTTCTCAAAGACTCTTCAGTGTAAACATATCAGTCTGAAATCAGTGTAACCCACATGCACTGATTTACATCCATCTTAATGGTTTATCTTCTGTTGTTGGACATAAAGACAGCAGTACTACTGGCCATGGTGCGGTCCTTCTGAATAGCAGTCATTGTCACTGACGGAAACGTGAGCCTGTACACAGGTGAAATGTTAAATTCAGGTAGAGGGACATGAGCTGCTCATACTGAACAAGCCATGTGGAATACTTTATGAGAGAATTAGGCTGTATGTTTTGTCCTTTTGAGGCTTCATGAGACAAAACAAGACATGAAAAATGTTATGAAATCATTGATAAAAAGATGTTGTGTAAAGATGTTGGATTAAAGCAAGTTTAGGATGTGAGGATTACAGTGCTGTGAAAAAGTACTTTCACCCATCCTGATTTCTTCTGCTTTTGTGTATATCTCATATTAAACTGTTTCAGAAATGAAAACAAAACCTAAGATAAAACAAAGGCAATCTGAGTAAACACAAAAAACAGTTTGTAAATGATAATAATATTTATTGAACCAAAAAAAAAAAAAAAAAGTTATCCAATACCAAAGGTTCCTGTGTGAAAATGCATTTGCCTCCATAGTTACTAATTCCCCTAATCTATGAAACTGCATTCATAATGGGATTCAGCTGGACTATAGGCAGCCAGGCCTGATTACTGCAAACCCTGTTCAATCAAATCAACACTTAAATAGAACTTTTTCAACAGTATGAAGTTGGTTAAAAGGTCTTATCCAGTAACACACTATGCCAAAGTTGAAAGAAATTCCAGAAATGATGAGGAAGAAGGTGATTGAAATACATCAGACTGGGAAGGGTTACAAAACTATTTCAAAGGCTCTGGGATTCCAAAGAACCACAGTGTGAGCCATTATCTCCAAATGGAAGAACACGGCACAGTACTGAACCTTCCCAAAAGTGGCTGACCTTCCAAAATTCCTCCAAGAGGACAGCAAAGACTCATCCAGCAAGTCACAAAAGAGCCAAGGACAACATCAAAGGACCTACAGACCTCTCTTGCATCAATAAAGGTCACTGTTCATGACTCCACTATCAGAAAGACACTGGGCAAAAATAACATCCATGGAAGAGTGGTGAGGTGAAAACCACTGCTAACCCAGAAGAACATTAAAGCTTGTCTGAATTTTGCCAAAACACACCTTGATAATCCTTAATCCTTTTGGGAGAATGTTCTGTGGATTGATGAGTTGAAAGTGGAACTGTTTAGAAGACAGGTGTCCCGTTACATCTGACATAAACCAAAAACAGAATTCCGTAAAAAGAGCATCATACCTACGGTCAAGCATGGTGGTGGAGGTGTGATGGTGTGGGGATGCTTTGCTGCTTCAGGGCCTGGGCAACTTGCAATAATTGAGGGAAACATGGATTCTGCTCTTCACCAGAAAATCCTAAAGGAGAATGCCCGGTCTTCAACCCGTAAGATGAAAATCAAGCACAACTGGATTATGCAGCAATGATGACAATGATCCAAAGCATAGGAGTAAGTCCTAGTCCTAGAAGTAAATGAAAGACTGATCTCCAGTTATCGGAAGCGTGCGGTTGCAGTTATTGCTGCTAAAGGTGGCACAACAAAGTTTTAAGTTTAAGTGGGCAATTAGTTTTTCACATGGGTGATAGGTGTTGGATAACTTTTTGCTTCAATAAAAAATAAATAAATAAAAACTGTATTGTGTGTTTACTCAGGTTGCCTTTGTTTTATGTTGTATTTCATTTGAAGATCTAAAACTATTTAATGTGAGATGTACACAAACAGAAGAAATCAACAGATACATTTTCAGAGCACTGTTCATAAACTATTTTACAAACTGGTAGATATATATATATAATATATTTCTAGTATATATTATCTCCATCCATCTTCTACCGCTTACTCCTTTTCAGGGTCACGGGGAACCTGGAGCCTATCCCAGGGAGCATCAGGGACAAGGCGGGGTACACCCTGGACAGGGTGCCAGTCCATTGCAGGGCACAATTACCATGCCTGTCTTTGGACTGGGGGAGGAAACCGGAGTACCCAGAGGAAACCCCCGCAGCCTGGGGAGAACATGCAAACTCCGCACACACATGGCCCCGGCGGGACTCAAACCCCAGACCCTGGAGGTGTGAGGTGAACGTGCCAACCACTAAGCCACCATGCGCCCCATATATAGATAATATTATCTATATATGTATATTATAATCATAATTATAATTATTATTATAATATGTATATATGTATATATATATATGTATATATGTATGTATATATATGTATATATATATATATATATGTATATATATATATGTATATATATATATATATATATATATATATATATATGTATATATATATATATATATATATATATATATATATATATATATATATATATATATATATATATATATATATATATATATATATATATATATATATATATATATATATATATATATATATATAAAAAAAATGAATATATGAATATGAATGACTTCTCTATGACCTGAGAAGTCATAACACATTTTATAATATCTGTTAGCTGTCAATAGGTGGTGGTGTGTACATGGAGCCCTGTGGGTCACTGGCATCCTATCCAGGGTGTTTTCACCCATCACACCCACGGTTCTTCACTGCCCTGACCAGGATAAGGTGGTTACCTTATACATGAATCGATGGAAATAAATGAAATGTGTGCTTAAAAACTCAGATCTCAGGGGTTCTGTAAAAATTATACAGACCATCAACAACCAAATACTCACGACACTCCGGACAGTCATATCGCCAGTCAAAAATGACAGCACACATACATGTGTTTTAAGGGGTGTGGCTTTGGAGAGACTGCCTGTAGCTGTAGGCAAGGGCTAGATTTATTTACATTTTGAGTTTCAAAACGGCTAATTTCAACTACTGTAACTTATACCAAAATCTGTCCTCAGTCCACCATGATGTGATATGTTTGTGATGATGTAGGAAGCCTGATCTGTGAATGCAAACAGCACACATTCCAGCCTTGATACAATTGAAATAACTGGCCAACAGCCTCAGACAGTAAAAGGCTCCAGGAAATATGGACCTTCCAATGAAGGCTCTCCAATCCAATGCCAGAGAATGGCATTGGCAGTCTCTGAGTTACAGCCTTGATTTAAAAGAAAAAAAAATCATGTAATAATTGTGAAATATATGTGCAGCCAAGCCAAGAACATTTTTCTCTTTTATTCCACTATCCTACCTTACCTTTATATATATTTATTGAGCAAATGGAGGTCACAGCCTGCTTTAGTGTGATCATTTCAACAGAATAAATGTGAATCACTGTTCAGTAAAAGATTTTCCAGGTAATAATTCAGAGCGGAAAGCTGGAAAAGCTACAGGACTTGATTACAGATGGATACTGGCCTGTGAGAATGCAATTTAAAACCATTATCACTGCAGCCACATGATACACACTCTCCATTAGAAATGGAATAATTTCACAAAAGACCTAAAGCAGCAAAGCATAGCACAGAAATGCCAAAGATCATTTTCTGGCTACTCTTCATCAATATGTAAATTACACTGCATGTACAAACACACTGCATATACTGTATATACATAGTGTACCATATATAGTGTGCACACCCTGTATATATTGTAAATATAACAAAGTTACAACCTCCAAGTCATTCTTTAAGAGGTTCATAGTTCCAGATGAATGTAAGGGGAAGCAGACGGGGATAACAGACTGCCATGAAAGGCATTAGATGAGCTACAAACATGCTGGGGTAATGCAGGGGACACCTCATTCTCTTCCTACTCACTTTTTACTCAGCAGAGTTATCAGGCCATGGAAAGAAAGAGGATCCCAGAGCCCAAGACTTTCACACAAGTGATGCATTAGTGATTTTGAAAGTTAAGTGGGAGGGTAGGTGTTCAGGAAGAGAATGAAAGAGAGACAGGAGGGAGAGAAAGCAAAACATAAGGACTATTGCATGAACAGGCAGGAAAGGAAGGCTGATTTTTTTTCCACAGCCTAAGTAAATGCATCACCAGCAGGTCAAATGCTCCATCAAGGTCCACCAAAAGGTCTTTAATGCTCCATCCACTGTAGTCCTGACAATCATTTAACATTTATGGAAGGAGTCTCCAGTGTCAGTGCTTTGTTTCTGCCTTATTAACTTCAGGAGAAAGGGGAACAAAGATGCTTGTGAGGGAATTTTTTTTTTTTTTTTATAGCTGCTATAACATAAGTGAACTTGTTCCTTGGACATTCTAAATTAAATGTAACTATAAATGGATAAACAGTATGTCGTTCTTTAATAAATATAAAACTGTTAAGGTTGGAAAATTGCCTTGGTAAAGAGGAGAGAAGAGTACTTTAGGATGTGAAGTTTTGGGGAAATAATCAACTTTGCGCTGGTATCAATAACTCTGCTTTGCATCAGGTGGCATCACACCATCCTGTAACTGATTGTTTTCCTATACCAGCACATCCTATTGTGTTTTACACCTTACTTACATCAACATATCTAACCACGGTCATGGGAGCAAAACTAAGGCATATTCCTACATTAAAAGTCTGCCAGTAAGTGGAACACATAAACCAAAGTCAAATGCTATTGATGTGATGAGTCATGCACTAGAGTAAGATCACTGGCCTGTGTCATGCCTCTGAGCACCCAAAAATCCCCCTATTTATTCCAGATGGAGCAGGACAGGGTTGACTAAACACAATTGGAATGGGTTAATTGCCTTTGTGTCTGTGTGTACCACCAGGAATTTTCCCAACCAGGGTGCATTACATTTTCTCTTGTTTACTTCAGCCAAAATGACAAAACATCACCTTGCAATTCAGAAATGGTCAAACTCAACAAGAACATGAGACTTGCCTGTATTCATGTTCGACATTTTTCCTATGTATTTATTGTTCACTTAGTGGAAATGACACTTCAAAGATGAACTCATCTGCTCAAAGACAGGAAGGTTCCCAGAACAAAGCGCAGGGGTTGGGAAGTCATGTGAAAGCGACATGGAAGAACATCACCAGGCCAGCAGAAATCTGTGAGCTTAAACACCATGCTGACTTGAAGAAAGATGAATAAATAGACAACAAACATCAGTAGCTTTGCTAAACATCTCATGTGTCCAGCATTTGTTTTTTCCTGCTTTTAACGCTATTTAGCAATTCATGAGTCTTTAAGTCTGGTTTACAGTAATCCCTTTAAATGTTCAATAAAATGTCTTTGAAGCTGCATCTTAAAACATTAAGCCAAGAACCCAATGAAAGTAATTGAGTGCAGTGACAGGCCAAGAATTTCCTGAATCAGCATGCAGCAAAATTAAAATGTGTTTGCTTTTTAAATTTGCATGAGAACAGTCAGAGATAAAGATAGAGAGGAAACCAAAACCTGTGAAGCCGATAAAAGTGTGTAGTACAGCTGAATTGCCTAGAACAGCAGCTCTGACAATAGTGCTGACTGCAAATCACAATTTAAAACTCAAATGGAAAACAATTTTCAACATTGAAAAATGAAACAATGTACTGTATAATTGATATGGTGAAACTTTGTTTATTTAATATGTATGGAAGGAATCTCCAGTGCCATTAAGAATTTAACAGCATCAGCAAATTGCTGTGGTATAAGAGAAATAAAACACTTCAGGTCATGATGTATTCTGTAAATAATCTACATCAGGGTGGTAACAGTAAGTCCACTTCGCACCATGTTGCACCACACCACCTCGATGTTGATTATTAGCATGTTTTATTGCTTACTCAAAGTAGGGTATGATTATTAGATAAATATAAGTATTATAAAATACCTCTGTATTGCTGTTTCGTGCTTGTGTACTGGTCGTTGCATGTCTCTATGTACTGGCTGAAATATTTTTGGAAAACATAAATGATCGGCAGGGTGGACGGTGGCTTAGTGGGTAGCACGTTTGCCTCACACCTCCAAGGTCGGGGGCTCGATTCCCACCATGGCCCTGTCTGTGCGCGCGGAGTTTTCACATTCTCCCTGTGCTGTGGGGGTTTCCTCCTGGTACTCCGGTTTCCTATCCAAAGACATGTCCAAAGTGTCTGTAGTATGTGTATGTGATTGTGCCCTGCGATGGACTGGCACCCTGTCCAGGGTGTACCTCTCCTTGTGCCCGATATTCTATATATACTACCAGTCAAATGTTTAGACACACTCATTCTTTATTTATTTTCCCCACATTTTAGAATAATAATAAAGTCATCAAAACTCCGGAGTAACACAAATGGAACTATGGGCATTATCTTGTGAAAAAAATCCAAAATAAATCAAATTAATTTTAGATTTTCGCATCTTCAAAGTAGACACCCTTTTTGCCTAGAATTTACAGAAATGTATCCTTGGCATTTTCTGAATGAATTTCCAAGGAATCCCCCTGAGATGCTTTTTATTATTTTTGGTTATTCATGCTTTTATTACTTCTCGCTTAGATTACTGTAATTCATTATACTTGGGTCTTCCTCAGTCATCTCTGGCTCGTCTTCAGATGGTTCAGAATGCAGCTGCAAGGCTGTTGACCAGGGCAAAGAAGTTTGATTGTGTCACCCCAATTTTAGCATCGCTTCACTGGCTCCCAGTTCATTTTAGGATTCAGTTTAAGGTTCTGATGTTTGTTTTTAAAACTCTTAATAATCAAGCTCCTTCGTATCTTGTGGATCTTCTTAATCCACATTCATCAAACAGATGTCTAAGATCTTCTGATAGGTTTCTTTTGCATGTCCCTTGTTCCCGGTTAAAAACAAAGGGGGATAGAGCTTTTGCTGTTGCTGCCCCCCGTCTATGGAATCAACTGCCACTGGACATCCGCCTTGCACCTTCTATTACTACTTTTAAAAATAGGCTTAAAATATATCTCTTCTACCAGGCTTTTTGATCAAATTTTTAATTGTTTAAACAGATTTTTTATTGATTTTTTTCTATTGTCTATTGTCTGCTTTTATTTGGTCTAATTCTGTTTCTATTTTACTTTCTGTACTCTGTTCAGCACTTTGGTCAGCGTTGCTGTGTGAAACGTGCTATACAAATAAATTTTACTTACTTACTTACTTTTAAACCGTATTAAAGGAGTTCCCGCCAATGCTGGGCACTTACTGGCAACTTTTCAAAATATTTCACTCCAAATTGTCCATGTAAAAAAATATATTTCTAATGAAAGAAATGAATATGTTGGCACAATTTTATATATATATATATATATATATATATATATATATATATATATATATATATATACACACACAGCTTTGGAAGATTAGTTTGTCATGCATACACCATTTCTTCCTCTTGCAACTTTTTAACCACCGCATTAGCACACAACGGCTAATTGTGCAGTGGCCAGATGGCACAAAAATACTGCTCTTCTCCTTTATTCAGGCAACAGAGTTCTATAAGAATTCAATGCAGGGGAAAAATGACACAGCTCTTGGACAAATGCTGCTCAGCACTAATAGATTTATGGCAGAATCTGAGTTTCCCATGTTTAACTTACAATGTGTTAATAACCCCACTGACACACTGAACTTTTTGTGAGATAGAAAAAGACTTGGCATGGAAAGAGAGTGAGTCAGAAGCTGAGGATTTCTGCAGCAGACAGGGTGGGACTAGGATGCAGGATGTCCTGTGGGACAAGACGAGGCAAAGATATTGCATTGCTTCTGCACCTGGAAGGGTCTGAGGAGAATGGGAAAAACGTATCAGGAGGGTCAGTTAAGGATGAAAGCCCCCGTGCAAGATTCTGAGCTTTAAAACTTCCAGCTTTTCTGATAAAGAAATCTGGCAGCCTACTGTGCTGTTAAGGATTTCAAGGACACCTTGGGCTTCTGGTTTTGGACACAAATCCCCAACAAAGTCCAAAAAGTCTTTTTAATGGAGCATCTGTGTTAGAGGTATTATTTATTCAGAGACTGCACTTAATCTCTGCCCAGAAAAAATAGGCCAAAAAGAGTGAGTAGTATATCATGTTAAAGGCCAAGTCTGAAGTTGCTGAAACAGCACCAGGCTCCAGATCTAGATTTGACTTTTAAGGTTTCCAACTGGAAAGCAAGTGGGAGATGCAGCTAAAAGATCGAAAACTTTCTTTGTGCCATAAAGAAGACATTTTCGAGTGGCCTAAGCATTAAAGTCTCAATGATAGGAAATATATATATATATATATATATATATATATATATATATATATATATATATATATATATATATAACACTGCGGCTTCTGTAGAAGATCCTCTGTTGATGACAGCTCATTGGAACAGTGACTAGCTATAGGGCTAGCTACATTAGCTCAGAAAGGGGAAATGAAATCCTTTACAGACTTTTGTAGATTATTAATTTGCAAACAGTTACATGCCGTTATTCTGTGTCTCAACTGTTCAGAGTCTGTACTGCTAGTCAAACTAGTAACATGAAGCCCCATTACAAAGTAAACATTTTTCAAAATCACGTTAAACTGTCTTATTTATAGCCATAAACTAATCACTACTGGCTAAGAACTGTTGTCACCATTCAGTCATGTTAGTTGCTTATCCACACATTTGTAAGCAAGGAACATTATGTAACTGGACATTTACAAATTTTAGTTGAATACTCCTGGCTTAGCCAGAAGGGTCTGTCTGCATCCTTCAAGACTACAAACCACACCTATTACAAGGAACACCTACTAGCAAATCACACTACACAACATTCCCATGCCCATTCGAAGACTTGCATGAAAATTTTGTCAATTTCCCTAACTGTAACACTAAACCTAACTGCATTTGTTGTGGGCATAACTTGTAATAGTGGGCATGCTTTGTAAGGGGCGTGGTTTGTAATCCTGCAGGACGCAGACGGAAACACTTCAGTCAATCAGCCATGAGGGACATTTTGATCTTCTGGGATTGTTATAAAATAAGCATCTCTTTACTGCATTATCTAAACAGTTGCCTTTGTAGGCCACATTCCTTTACACACTCCATTCAGTAGACCAAATTCAATTACACTCCCAGGCCTGTAATAATGTAAAGGTCGGAGGAATGGAAGTTAAATCTAAATAAATATTTGTGCACACAAACTGCTAAATTAAATAAATATGTTTTCATCTGCTTTTGATACTTAAATGCACCCTTAGCACTGAAGTGGATGGAAGGTAAATGGTTCCTATTGCATCTCTGTTACTTTACACCAGGGGTCTTCGCGCTTGTCCGCAAAGGGCATGTGTGGGTTTCCATTCTAAGTAAGCAGAAACCAAATTTTATTACGCTTGTTTAATTATTTAATCATGCTCTGTGTTCTTTAAAGGCTATTAGCTGTGCTCTGGTTTATTTTAGTTGAAATAAGGATATGAAACCCTGCAACTGCACTTCAACGCCATCTGGTGGCCATCACTGGTATTACTAGTTCAAGTGTGTGGGATCCACACATGACATTGGAAAAAAAAAAATTTGGCAGCTTCTAAAAGGAGCAAAAACCATAGCAAAATGGATAATGTTTTATCCCATACATGTATTTGGCATCTGCTATATAATTATTTTGACAGTGGTTCCTTATAACACAGTGAGTAGAGAGAGGCCTAATGTTCAGGGCTTGAGAAATCAAAACCACCTTATTTACCACAGGGTTAATATATGCCCTCGGCTTTGCGGCACCTAAATAATATTTATCACAATCACCATTTAACAGATCAAAAACCCATAAAAGTTGTCTCCAAATTAGCGATTTCCAGCTCTTTTCAGTGAATCAGATCATTTGGCTCAGATCACCAACAAGATCCAACTCTTTCATCTCCCAAACAACTCATTGCTAATTTTGTCTAGACTAGACAAAGCCGGCGATCTTTTGACCAGTTATTATTTTTCTTTGCACAACATTTATCATGATCACATTTCTCTAATATACTTGACTACATACAGAACATCTCTGACAGGCAGCAGTGCAGACGGATCCTCTCTGTCAAGCTTAGTCTGACTCACAGAGAGTCAAACACAAAACTCACCAAACACGCTGACAAATAACTCAGATGTTAAAAAGATGTACCCAGAAAAGCATTTTGATTAAATTACACTGCAGCAGTAATGCCACTGCCTACATATTCACGAAAAAAGTGCGAGCCAAGATGACAACGTTCACCTAAAAGAGTTAAAGAGCCAAGTTTCCCAACGACACATCAGTAGTCCAAAAAGAATGCTGAGGAGTGGAGCATGTGACACAAAGTAAACCAGTCAAAGAAGGTCATGACCTTTTGTCTAGGCCTGCCATGTTGTAATTTTAACGATACTGTTGCAGTTGTGTGAGGTTTAAGCTTGGTGTGTGTAGGTTTCTAGCACCTCAGTCACGTTTAAAGACAAAACATGCTTTATTATTGCTTATGCTTTTTTCTTGTTCTTTATTTAAAAAAGGCAACAAAGTGAGGACAAAGTTCTCCAAACTGAAGCCTGAAATTGAAGATGTAATGCATACAGAGGAGGTCTCATAGAGATTCAGTATGTCTCCTGAATTCACCGTAGTACACCATGAGGTGCTACAAAGATTTGAAATAATAAATCATGGCTTTCTATTCAGACCAGAAGATCTGTTGGGTTTAAGGCAGATTTGCTTTAGTTCCAAAAAAAATCTCCATCATATATCTTTGAAAATAAAAAGAAAGCCTGAACCAGTCGCACTGTGTAAAACATCTGAGCAGAAACAGTTGAGATATCTAATAAAGACAGACCTTTTCTGTAGTTTAAAGAAAAAGATTTGCTTCTTTTCCCCCTATAATTTGGACAGAAACCAAAAGGACTCTTTTTCGGGGCTTATGGGGTTAATGACCTCCCCAAATGAAACATGTCACTCCATGCTGTTGTTTTCCCAGAGGAGCAAAGCCAAAGAGCCAAAGTCAACCACTGACTTCTGGTAAAATCCTGTTCTCTTCTATTTTCTCAGACTTGGGAATAGTATGTCCTTTCAGCTCACAGTGTTTTGTATGAATGGAAAAAATGTTTTTCTCTATCAAGAAAATCTGTCATCCCAAACATCGCATTATCTTCTATCAAATGTATTGTGTTGATTAGATTTACTATGATGGAAAAGAAGGCAAGACCACTAGGTGATAACAATAAGAGATATGACAGCATTCTGCTGAAGAGCTTCTACAACAAGCGAGCTCCTTACTGCAAAGCAACACAGACATGTCAATCTGCCTGAATGGAATTACAGAGGCACACACCAGTTAATACATTGTACCATACAAAATTTCAATTCAATTCAGCTGAATTCAATTTTATTTGTATAGCGCTTTTAACAATGGATGCTTAATTGTCACAAAGCAGCTTTACAGAAATCTGGATATAACATTTAAATTAAATTAAAAATGAGAATACAAATTTATCCCTAATGAGAAAGCCAGAGGAGGCAAGGAAAAACTTGAGATGACAAGAGGAAGAAACCTTAAGAGGAACCAGACTTAAAAGGGACCCCATCTTTATCTGGATATGATTATAAATCTTCTAGAGCTGTATACTATAAAGTCAAACAATGCTAATTGTGTTAAAAAAGAACTTGAGTATGAGCATCATTAGTGTTTTAACTTTAAGTTGTATTAAACTTAAGTTACACTGCAACAAAAGGCATCTTAGCAAGTGAAATATATCTTGAATATAGTTACAGTGCCCTCCACTAATATTGGCACCCTTGGTAAATATGAGCGGTTGTGAAAAATTGTCTTTATTGTTTAACTTTTTGATATTTTGTTGTCTGACTGAGGTTAAAAGGATCCATGACTGAATTTATTCATCCAGTACAAAACTTTGAAGTAGATGTGTGAAAAGTTCTGGTGTAATTATTAAATAAATAATAAGAAGTACAATCATCAGTGAGCTTTTAATTAACTATACAGTAACTGTTAACAATGTGTATACTAGTACTTGTACCTCCTCTGTCTAGTAGTCAATAGCAGCATTATTCTGTACAGCTGGTGGAAGCCAATGACATTGCATGAGCCACAACCGAACCATTCCCTAGTTGTTTATTCACACAATGAAACTAGTACCAGTAGTCTGCTCATTGGTCAGAGGACATATACAGTAGATGAAAATAAAACGTGTTCTTTTAGATGGCATTCAGTGAGAGTTTCTGTTGTCCTCATTCTGTTGCATGGTTGATGAAAAAGTGCAACATTATCTATTATCTATAACATGTAACTGTAATTGGTTTAAAGTGAGATTACATCTAATATTAAACCACCTAATACTGATACAAATGTGAAACATAAGGATTCAAGCAAAAAAAAAAAAACAGTTCAGAAATGAGAGGGAAAAGAAATATCAGATTCATTCAAAGAATTTCAACTACAATACTATCACAGTGTCTATTATAGACAGTAAAGTAAATCTGAAAAAAAAAATTAAAGTCAAAAGAAAGGCGAGGTAGTTTAAGCTTTCTCTGAGCTGTCTCACTCTCCCTGTTCTGGCAGCTCATCTCGCTGTCAACCAAATGAAGGCCAAACAACTCTGACCTTCAAAACTATATTACTTTACCCATGTCTCCTGTTGCTTAGTATTCAATCAACAAATAGTTACACCATGTTAATTTGCATGTAAATTTGACCGTTTGGTGTCAATTTGATTCCTTACTCTCAGACAGGATGATATGTCATGATAAACCTGGTCATTTTAAGATCAACATCTCTTATAGCTCTCTTGTCAGTACTGCTATTTTCAGACCAAGAACAGATTTTACTGACAAAATTCTACATTAATCAAAGACAGTCAGGATAATAAACACATTTTATTCTGTGATTTCCTCTTCACATTTCATAGTAAACATGTGTACTTTCTGTACAAGCATAATTGCACTCAAAATCTTGAAATCAGTAGGGAATCAGAAGGAAAACATCAGAGTTTCTGTAATGTAAAACAAACAAACAAACGAGAAAAATCCATCCAAAAAATTATTTATTGTGCTTATAAATGAGAATTTCCAACTGAGTATAATGATTTCGGATTCTTTTTAATTGGAAGAAGAGCCTGGCGTCTCTCATATTAATGCTTACATCAGTCTGGGTTAAACTAACTTTTGCCATGGAAAAGGATCAGTGGGACTTTATTTAGCAGACTATCTCTCTGGAGAAAGACAGAGAAGCTATAAAAACATATACAGAGTCACATTACAGAGAGGGAAAGAGATAGAGAAAGAGAGATTAAATATATACAGTCGTGTGAAAAAATAAGTACACCCCATGGAAATTGTTGGCTTTTTTTTTTTTTTTTTTTACATATTTGGACAAGCAAACATTTGATCATCTTTGAAACAGTGTCTATTAATAAAGTTTATACAGTATACTTGAACAACACCACAATGAAAATGAGCTTTTTCAATCATTTATTCACCAGAAATATCAATAGATGTGATATTCTTCTGTGGAAAAAGTAAGTACACCCATGGCCTCAGAAGCTATTATTGCTCCTTTAGCAGAAATAACTTCTTCTATTCATTTTGCATAATTGTCCACCAGGCTTGGCCACTCTTCCCTGCAATATTCTTTCAGTTGTAAGATGTTTGAGGGTTTTCTTGCATGTTCTGCCTGTTTCAAATGCCCCCACAACATTTGTATGGGATCCAAATCCAGGCTTTGACTTGGCCATTCTATAACCCTCCATTTCTTCTTTTTGAGCCATTCCTTGGTGAATTTCCTAGTGTGTTTAGGATCATTATCAGTCATCTTTAAAGATTTCTTGTTTGCTACCAAGCGTGCTAACATTGTGCTAGCCGCTGTGTGTAAATAATAAAAAGATTCGGACAAAGTGCTTGAATTTGACTTTTTGAAATTTAAGTACTGCACTGTAAAAAAAAAATTTATTCACTCAACTTAACTTATTGAGTTGTCTTTTTGCATTGACTCAGTTAAGTTGTATTTACGTAAAATCATAAGTCATTTATAAGTCAATAAGTCATTTCAACTTAAAAAGTTTTGTTGACATAATTAAATAATTGACCCAACTACTCGTTTCAATTAATGCAGACTTCCCAAGTTCAGTTGAAATACTGTTATAAAAGTAAGGTGAACTTCACTTTTCTTCTTCTTCACTTCACTGCTCAGGTCCTGGGGATCTCAAATGGATTTGGAAGAGGAGCCGGAGACGAGCGCTGCTCTATCTCTTGCTCTGTCTTCCGGGTCCGGCTCTCCGCCTGACTTTGGAGCTCCTCCTTCCCCTATGGAAAGCCAAAACAACCTCGCTGACTCCGAGGAGTCAGTAGAGGGTGCCATTGCACCAAAAACCGAGAGCAGCTCTGAAGCATATAAAGAGCTGCTTGAGGTGATTACTAGGGCAGTTGAAAAGTTGAATATCTCTCCAGTGAAAATAAATATAAATCTCCCTCACACCGCAGAAAACTCCCCTTTTTTCCAGAAGTTCATGATAAGATATCACACTTCTGGAGAAAACCATACAATAGCCGTGTTTATAACCCCGCAACCTCTGATTACTCAGCCGTCATGGCGAGTGAGCAGAACGGCTATTTAGCGATGCCGAAGGTGGAGGAGGCACTTGCGAGCCACCTCTCTCCATCAACGGCAGATAATTTATGGAGGCCAACTTTACCTTCCAAGCCATGTAAGGCCACCTTGGTGTTGGTGGGCAAAGCCTATGTGGCAGCGGGTCTTGCTTGTGGGTCACTGCATACAATGGTAGTGTTGCAGGCCTACCAAGCAGACCTGCTGAGTGAGCTCAATATTGGAGAGGGAATTGGGCCCGAGGCAGTGGCAGAGCTGCGTCGCGCCACAGATTTCTCTCTCCGGGTGACCAAACAAACGGCCCGTCATATCGTCTGTTCAATGGGTAGCTTGGTTGTGGCAGAGAGGCACCTATGGCTCAACCTCTCAGGGATGGGGACAAAGATAGGGTCTCCTTGCTGGACACCCCTGCTAAACCTTCTGGCCTAATTGGCAGCGTGGTTAATGCCATCGCCAACAGGTTTCGCGAGGCAAAACAGCAAACGGCAGCATTCAGTCAGTTCCTTCCCTGTCGTTTCGAGTTCGCCCGGGCATCCATGAGTGGAGCCCGGGCCAGCGCTGGTGCGAGGGAGGCACAGAAGGTGAGCCAGTCCCCCTGGCTCTCTGTGGGGGGAGGCGGGCTGCCACAGCCGCAGCCTGCTAACAGGCCTGATCTAAGAATGATCATAAAACCAAAGCAGGCAAAGAAGGAACGGTCCTGATGGGCCCCGGAGGGACGTATCAGGGGACATGAGGTTGTTAGGGCAGATAGCCCCCAGTGCTACTGTAGGGCCTG
This sequence comes from Ictalurus furcatus, assembly GCF_023375685.1. Classification (NCBI taxonomy): domain Eukaryota; kingdom Metazoa; phylum Chordata; class Actinopteri; order Siluriformes; family Ictaluridae; genus Ictalurus; species Ictalurus furcatus. The sequence goes on along the minus strand of NC_071255.1, from coordinate 28,696,088 downwards.
CCCTAGCCAAGACCATCCCACGTTTTCAGCCTTCTCTGCTCAGCAAGCTGTCACAGGGCAACGGAAATCTGATGCTTTCCCTCCAACAGAATGTGGAAAAGCTAACATCACTGAAAGACCATCTGGCAGCATGGAAACTACTGCCAGATGTGTCTCCATGGGTTCTGTCTACCATAGAAAAGGGTTACCGGGTCCAGTTCAGAGCTCAACACCCCCCCCCCCCCCCCCCCCCCCCCCGTTTCAGAGGTGTGCTCATCACAGTTGTCAGCACAGAGCAGAGCCCATTGTTAGCGCAGGAAGTAAGTTCCCTTTTGGACAAAGGGGCCATAGAACATGTACCCCATTCCCTAAGGGATGGAGGTTTTTACAGCCGTTATTTCCTGGTCCACAAAAAAGATGGGAATATGCAGCCAATTTTAGATCTGCGTCATCTGAACCATACTCTTCAGACATACAGGTTCAAGATGCTGACGCTCAAACTTATCGTGCCACAGATTCAGTTCGAGGACTGGTTTGTGATGATAGATCTGAAAGATGCATATTTCCACATACAGTAGGAATATCACCCAGTCACAGGAAGTTCCTGAGGTTTGCATTTGGAGACAACGCATACCAATTTCGGGTTCTTCCCTTCGGGCTAGCTTTATCCCCTCGCACCTTCCCAAAGTGAATGGATGCTGCTCTGGCTTCCTTGCAACTCCAGGGCATCCGTGTACTAAACTACCTGGATGACTGGTTAATTCTAGCATGATTCAGTGAACTGGCGCTTCAACATTGAGATGTTGTTCTCACCCACATGAGGAGCTTGGGGCTCAGGTTGAACCTCAAGAAAAGTATGCTTTCTGCAGTGCAGAGGACAACTTTTCTAGGGGTTATATGGGATTCTACTACGATGAGGGCATTTCTATCCCCAACACGCATACTATCAACTTTGAGCAAGATAAAGCTGGGTCTGGGCATTCCCTCCAGTCTCTACGAGAGACCGTTGGGCCTATTGCACATGAGACCATTTCAGTGGTGGCTGAAAAGTTGGGGGTTTCATCCGAGGATGAAACCTCTGAGAGTAATCAGTGTCACGCAGCGATGCCTACGTGCTCTGAGTATTTGGAGGTGTCTGCAGTTTCTAGCCTCGGGTCACACTCTAGGTGTGTCTCCTTATCGCAAGACAATAATGACAGATGCCTCCCTCACGGGCTGGGGTGCAGTCTTAGATGGCTGTCCAGCACATGGTCTTTGGAGCGGCCCTCATCTGGAGTGGCATATAAATCGCCTAGAGATGCAGGTCGTATTCCTAGCACTGAAATTCTTTCTTCCTCACTTTCGATAGGTCACCATGTGTTAGTTGTGTCAAACAACACAGTGGTGGCCTCATATATCAACCACCAGAGAGGGTTACGTTCACACCCCCTATTCAGGCAGGCGCAACTAATCCTTCTCTGGGCAGAGGGAAAGTTCTTGCCAGTGAGTGCAATGTACATTCCGGGCAGCCGGAATGTGGGGGCAGACATCCTGTCGAGGCAGGGGCTGAGGCCCTGGGGTTGGAGGCTCCATTCACAAGGGGTGGAGTCCATATGGCAGAAGTTCAGACAAGCGGAAGTGGATGTGTTCGCCTCCGTTGAGACAACACACTGCCCACTGTGGTTCGCCCTCACTCCTCCCACACCATTGGGGCTGGACGCCATGGTGCACACATGGCCGAGGTCACGTCCATATGCTTTTCCTCCAATTGCTCTGCTACCACAAGTTCTAGCGAGAGTTCGCCAAGACCGTCTACGTCTGCTGCTAGTAGCACCTTATTGGCCAGCTCGAATATGGTTCTCAGTGATAATTTCCCTGGTCGACGATACTCCTTTGGAGATTCCCATCTGCAGGGATCTACTCTCTCAAGCCGGAGGGCTGATTTATCACCCTTGGCCAGAACCATGGAAACTGTGGGTCTGGCCCCTGAGGGGCACCAGCTCATAGATGTTAAACGCTAGAGCACCATCCATAAGGAAATTGTATGTGCTCAAGTGGTGGCTTTTTGTCTTGTGGTGTGAGGAATGTCAGCTAGATCCAGTGAACTGCGCAATACCTACAGTCCTGGAGTTCTTACAAGAACGTTTCTCAGCAGGGTTGACTCCTTCTACAATCAGGGTTTACGTGGCTGCCATTTTGACCAGCAAGACCCTGTTGATGGAGCCTCTGTGGGGCAACATCCTCTAACTTCGAGGATCATGCGTGGTGTCAGGTGGCTGAGGCCCATCTGCAGGCCGTGCATACCTTCCTGGGACCTTTCTGTGGTCTTGGAAGGTCTATCAGGGGCCCCATTTGAGCCCCTAGAGTCAGCCTCTGAGAAGCTTCTGACTCTAAAGGTAGCTCTTCTGTTGGCCCTGACATCTCTCAAGCGAGTGGGAGATCTACAAGCTTTCTCTGTTGCCCCTTCCTGCCTTGACTTTGCCCCTGGATTAGCTAAGGCCTTCCTGTATCCTATGCCGGATTATATTCCTAAGGTGCCTTCATCGGCTGCCCACCCTGTGGTGTTGCAGGCCTTCTGCCCTCCTCCGTTCCTCACACCGGAACAAGAGAGGATGCACCTGCAGTGTCCAGTAAGGGGCTCTCTGTACTTACTTCCACAGCTCCGGCTAGTGGCGTAAGTCGGAGCAGCTGCTGGTCTGCTTTGGCGGCGACAGTAGAGGTGATGCTGTGTCAAAGCAGCACATCTCTAATTGGATAGTGGAAGCAATCTCTATTGCTTACGAGGCGCACGGTCTCGCTACGCCTCTGAGCATAAGGGCTCATTCCACTAGGGCGGTCGCCTCCTTGAAGGCTTTGTCCAAAGGGGTATCCTTACAGGATGTGTGTGCTGCTGCAGGGTGGTCTACGCCACACACATTCATTCGTTATTACAGCCTGGATATTCATTCCACCCCGGGCTCGAGTGTCTTGCAGTGACCCTCGGGCTTGGGTCTTTTTGAACAGGCTGTACCCTCGGTATGACGAAGTTGGTATTCTCATTCCTGTACTGTTATGCTAAACGTCGAAGTTCCCTTTGAAGGGGAATGTCTGGGTTACGGATGTAACCCTGTTCCCTGAGAAGGAACGAGACGTTGCGTAGCTTTGTCATACCAGGGCAGGCCTGTGAATTGCATCTTTGCTTCAGATAATAGAGGCTGGCGGCATGGTTCACAGGTGCCATATATATATTATATATATATAATATATATATATATCATGCAACGCGCTTAATTGCCACATCACCTGATCATGACAGGCCTATAAGTAGAGGCATGATTTTACACAAGCTTCAGATACCGGTCACACGCCATACTGTTATGCTAAACGCAACATCTCGTTCCCTTCTCAGGGAAGAGGGTTACATGCGTAACCCAGACGTTTTTGCTTAACAAAATTACATTTCAATTGCCCAGTGTTTATAGGTGAAAATATAAAACAAAATTGAAGTCATGCTGTTGAGGCATAGAAACTGTAACATACACATAACACAACACATGAAATCTCTCTTACAAGAAATGCATAACACCCATCTCCACTTCAGCAGTTTATTTTTAAGTGAATGTACTTGTGCACTGCAGGCATCAGTTCCAATGTTCATGAACAGCCTCTGAATGACCTCAAAGGTGTATTTGAAGTTTTTGGGGTAGATTATGTTAAGTGCATAAAGCAATCCCATTACATTGACAAATGTATTTGGTACATCACCAAGAATGACATCTTCTTTGATTACAAGGGCTACATCACTGCAGTCACATGGAATAGGGTCCATCACATCACCCACAACTGTAATGATTCCAACAGTCATGCCCTTGATTAACTCTTCTTCAGAATCTGTGTGCTGTATTAAAAACAAAGACAAACTTTAAAATGTGCTTTCACACATTCAACCTCACAAGCTCAACGACTTAAAAACAGCATGAGTGAACCGATCTTAACTTTACAATTATCGCACAAAATGAATTAATATTAGAAGGTGGTAAAAAATACAGTACAACTTCCTGAAATTTATCATCTTTCATGAAAATAAAACAAGGTAAACTCCATCAAAATAGTTGGAAATATCAATACATGGACTTCCATTATCTGAATATCTTCCAACATCCCTTCTTACTTTCCTCACAGACACTTACCTCACAGATCTTTAAGAACTGAGATGGATTCTCCCGCATGTACAATGGCAGCCCCAGCAGTGCTGCAACCCTCTTCCTGTGATTTGATGCCTCAAAAGTACAAATGTTTTATATTCAAATTAAACAGGACAAGAGAAATAGCAAGAAAGGAAATGACCACAGTATTTACAAAACAAGTACACTTGAAATAAATCTACTCACATTTTTATCCAGGCTCTCCAGTATGGCACTCATTTCTGCGATGTCTGCATAGCACCTTGAGCGGTACAAATACAGCAGCTTTGAGACATGTTTGTCAAGACCTTCATAAAAGGACTTGCTCAGGTCCATCGGCACGAGTCTGGTGAATTCTGCGCTGATCTTCAGTCATTACAGAACATCAAACAAACATAACACAGAAACATGTTAAACAACACTGCAAAAAAAGTCATTTGAATTTTCACAGTGCAGGTCAATTGTCATCAGGTTCTATTCTAAAGTATTACAGCAATGCTGTGCAATGTAGCCAAGTCCATAAAGTTACACTTTATTTTAGGTAAAAGAACAAAAAATGCAAGTTTAATCATTTTTTCATATTGGATATGACAAAAAATACTATGAAGAAAAGAAAAAAAAAGTCATTCAAAATGTAATAAACAGTGTACACAAGCAAATCAGGACCAAAGTAATAGTTTCTCACCAAATCTCTTGATATATTTCATGGCCAGCAGATCATATACATATTGATATTGTAAGCAAAGAAATATAGAAAATATAATCAGAAATATATATATGTGTATATAGAGATATAGTTCGCCTCACACCTCCAGGGTCGGGGGTTCGATTCCCGCCGTGGCCCTGTGTGTGCAGAGTTTGCATGTTCTCCCTGTGCTGCGGGGGTTTCTTCCGGGTACTCCGGTTTCCTCCCCCAGTCCTCCCCACTTGCCCTACAACATCTATCATCTTCTGTCTGCTTCGCGCGCTTCACGTCAGATCTCGTGATGAATGTTCAGAATGTGACATAATTATTGTATTGATTCAACATATGCTTTTAAGTTGAGGTGACAGGTACTGTCGTTAATTCAACTTACAAACTAGTTTTGACAGTGAAAACTTAATGTTAAGTTGACTGAAAAACTAAAAAAAAAAAAATTTGTTGTATCAACTTAAAAATTTGCTTGGGAACAAATAAAATTCAAAATAGTTTTTTACAGTGCATGGACAGATGTTAACTAACTAAATAACGAATGAATAAACACTATGCAACCAGATTCAAGATTGTTATCTGTCATGTACGCAATTATATACAGTATATAACCTTCAGTGAAATGAAAACCTGGTTTACTCCTCTTTAGACTATGCATTAAATACTAAATTCAAATTCAAAAGGTCAGTGTCATGATCTCACCGGCAGACATTGCTGCGGCGACGATGTGCACGATCAGCTGGAGAGCACGTGCACGTGCTTGAAGTGCACATGGACGTTAAGACTTTGTTTACAGTGGACATGCGCACTTGTTTTGGTTCCTGTTCTGTGAAGTGTTGCCAGCTGTCAGCTGTCATGTCCTAGTTAAACGAGAGTTCCATGTCCCAGTTAAACGAGAGTTCCATGTCCCAGTTAAACGGGAGTTCCATGTCCCAGTTAAACGGGAGTTCCATGTCCCAGTTAAACAGGAGTTCCATGTCCCAGTTAAACAGGAGTTCCATGTCCCAGTTAAACAGGAGTTCCATGTCCCAGTTAAACGAGAGTTCCATGTCCCAGTTAAACGAGAGTTCCATGTCCCAGTTAAAAGAGAGTTCCATGTACCAGTTAAACGGGAGTTCCATGTACCAGTTAAACGGGAGTTCCATGTCCCAGTTAAACGAGAGTTCCATGTCCCAGTTAAACGGGAGTTCCATGTCCCAGTTAAAAGAGAGTTCCATGTCCCAGTTAAAAGAGAGTTCCATGTCCCAGTTAAACGAGAGTTCCATGTCCCAGTTAAAAGAGAGTTCCATGTACCAGTTAAACGAGAGTTCCATGACCCAGTTAAATGAGAGTTCCATGTCCTAGTTAAACGAGAGTTTCATGTCATAGTCTTGTTCTAAGTTTTGGGTTTCATGCCTCATTTCTAGGTAAATGATAGAAGTTTAAGTTAGTTAAAAGTGGTAGTGTTTCCATGCCCTGTTTAAGTTCATGTTTCTTGTGTCAGCTCTAGTTTGTACCTTGACTCATAGTGGTAAATAAAGACTTTACTCCTGTGCTTACTTCCTGTTTGAGTCTTGTTTCGTAACAGTCAGAATGAATAAATACAGGAAAATATTCATTTGAAACACTTTATATTTCATTATATTCAATTCAAAATTCTGCTTCTCACGTTTAAGGCCCTACATAATCACGCTCTCACTTACTTCACTAACCTCTTGGAGAACTACAGGTGTGTGTGTGAATTGTATTTGCATGTTGTATTTGTGAAGTGACCTTGGGTGTTGTGAAAGGTGCTTTTTAAAAATAAAATGTATTATTAAATCTATCTAAACACTTTATATCCCCAGAATGTACAAGTCACTGAAAGAATTTTAATTGGGATTAATTGCAGCTTGGCCTGTTTTGTGTACCGACAGGATTCAATGCAGATTTTCTATAAAGAAATCTAAAGCTATTTTTTAATTTAAACTAATGTTTGAGTGAGTTTGAACTTAATTTACTATGTTCCCTGAGACTCAGCTGATCAGGTTCACCAGTACCATGGTTACAGAATACAGAATTCGAAACAGTGAACGGAACTGCATCCAAGTCCGACCCAAGATCTGTTCCTGCACAAGAGAAATCTATTCAGACCTTCGATAACCAACACAGTGACTAGCAGCAGTTAACAGCACTTAGCAGGGGTCAGTATTTCTCTTGTACTCCTGGACATTACCATCTGTAGTAAGTAGCCTTGTAGTAATTTATCAGTTAATCTTTTTTCTTGTAGTTGAATAGTAATTGGTATTCTGAACACTTTTTAGACTGTTTTTATTTGTTTTTCTGAAATTTTATTATTGTACTGAGAACTGTAAGAACCTTTAGTCCTTTAGTCCTCCATCACTGAGAGTTTGATTGATTATTTAATTTTTAGGTAGAATGAACCATGAAATGATGGCCTCACTGTATGTGGGTGATCTGCACCCCGAGGTGACGGAAGCCATACTTGCGAGGATGTTCAGCCTTGCAGGCCGCATTCACTCCATCCGGCTCTGCAGGGACTGGAAGACCCGCTCCTCACTCGGCTACGCTTTTGTCAACTTTGAGCAGCGGGCCGACGGTAATACACAAACCACACAGAACACTGAAGAACGCTGTTCCATACACTGTTTCTGCATTTTATACCAGTTCATAGCCTACTAAAGTCTACATGTCTAATTCAACATTATTTTACTGTTTACTGTTTTAAGTTATGTGCCTTATAATGACATTAGGTTTTGTTGAAAATGTTATTAATTTTTACAAGTTATTAAAATAAATACTTCAGTTAAAAGTGTGATTAAGTTAATCAACCAAAGCATTTTTCATAACCTTTCTTACCCATCTTTACCAAAGTTGCCAATAATTCCGAATATGACGTTACCTAGCCTTTTTAATTGAAATGAATGAGCTGTAATTCATTTTGTACCCTCAGCTGAGCGAGCAATGGAAATGTTTCATTTGGAGCTCCTTGTGGGACGGCCTATGCGCGTCCAGTGGTCTCAGAGGGATTCATCCCTGAGGAACTCCACCGTTGGAAACCTGTTCATCAAGAACCTGGACAAGTCGACTGACACCTTGGCCCTTTTTCACACCTTCTCGGCCTTTGGGAAGGTCCTGTCTTGCAAGGTCGGGCTTTGAACTGTTTGGATCTGAATGGCATCTGTAGAGCGTGATTAGCATGCATTTTATACTAAAGTCCTGTATTAGTTCTGTTTAATGTAAATTGTGTGTTGACATGACGTGTCTCTCCTGAAGGTTGTAGGTGATGAGAAGGGGTCGGAAGGGTACGGCTACGTCCATTTTGAGTCTGCAGAGGCAGCGGATTTTGCCATGAACAGGCTCGACGGCAAAGTGTTGAACAACCGTAAAGTGTAAGCCATGTGTAAATTACTACATTTTAGCAGCCTGGGTTCTAATGTCGGGGTTCTTTTTACTTTTGCTCTTTTGTGTTTAACTAATTCCATTTGATTTTTATTGAAATCCTTATATTGTTGATATAAAGGTTCTGTTTGGTCACATAAGGGTATTTCAGCCAACATCAGCTTGTAGTTTGGTGGCATAGGCATTAAGACTAAGAGCAGCGCTTCTGTTGTGTTACAGCTTCATTGAACGCTATAAGTCCCGTGAGGAGCACGAGGCTCAGGCAGAACGTCAGGCTTACCCTACCCATCAGAACAGGCAGAGGATGGCGAGCATGCAGGTTAATAACATATAGAACATCTACCAACCCGTGGTGTACACATTTAAATGATTCAATATTGCATTTAGATATTGCAGTTAAAGGGGTCACTGCCTGCAAAATAATGAGAACCTCCTTCTAACTACCCCAAGTTACCTCAAGAGGTTACTACTAACTGGATATGGCTATCTGCTAGCTGTGATGATGATCTGAGAGAAGATTGAATAAAAGATTAAATAAAGTGTGTTAATGGCTGTGTGTATCTGTCTTACAGGCTCAGAACCTGGCTGTCTCTTTCAGCCCCAGCCAGAAATTTGAGCCCAGCCCGGATCTGCTCTGGGCTGCCGAGACCATCCAGTCACAATGTGAGTCACAGCTGTCTGATTGTATATCAGTGTTACATTTGTTATACAGTGTGTGTTCCAGTCTCTCTACGGCTGCATAGTGGCTGAATAGTACTAGCATAGCAGGATGTGGTTTAGGATGAAGCCTGTAACTATATGTCTTTGTTTGGTGCTTTTTTCTGTATGCAGATGTCCAGAATATACCCGATGTGGTTCAACCTGTACCGGTGCATCACCAGACCGGTGGCACCATCACATCAACTAGTCAGGCACCACGTTTGAATGAAGAGTGTACAACCATCATTACACCAACACCTGATGGTACTGTTCCAGTGACAGACACAGTGTCAGCTGTAGGAACAGTTCAATCTGTAGATAGTGTCCCACCTGTAGACACTCTTCTAAGTGTCCCCGTTGTAGAGACAGTTCCACCTGTAGATAGTGTCTCAGGTCTAAATTCAGCTGCAGATGAGGTTCCAGCTCCACCTCAAGCTCCAGATGCAGCTAAAATGACTTCTACATCCATCAGTGAAGTGCAGCAGGACAAGCACACAACGGTAAGAACAAAGCTCTAATTGTGTAATTATAATTTTGATTATTATTATTATTATTATGTTTGCAGGATGTACCCACATATCCACCAGCTGGGAAGCGTCTGACTATCTACATGTTGAAGTCATCTCGTTTAGACGACCAGATCCAGATGGCGCGTGAGTCTCACACTCATATACACAGACAAACACACACATAAATATGGCTCATATACACTCCTGCTCTGCAACTCAGTGATTTAATACACTTTATTTTACTTCCCCATTACGGTTTGGAACGTGTTTCCTTGTGTAGAGCTAAAACTTCTACAAGCTCCGGCTTTCGACTCCTCTTGCCTTTGTTACACAATAACAGTGTATATGAAGAGTCTGGCCTCTGAGCCCCACTCATTTTATATGATTTGGATGGCTGGCACCATTCACTCTTCCTCTCTAACACACCTCACTCTCTCTCTCTCTCTCTTTCTACAGATGATCACCTGTTACCTCTGGTCGAGGAAATCCACCCGACTCAGGCTAACAAGATCACCTGGATGCTTTTGGAGGATGCGAACAATTTTGAGATCATAGACATGATTGAATACCCTGAGCTCCTGCGTACCAAGGTGAGCACACACACACAAACACGCACACACATAATTTTTTCAATATACCAAGTGTTTCATATCTGATTCTTACAGCTGTTGATATTAAAATGTTTGGGTGCAGGTGGATGAAATGGATGCACTCCTGAAGGCAAGGGAAGCTGGATACAAGCCGGTGAGGATTTTTAATGAAAACTGGACATGTGCTGATAATCGGTTATGTGACACAACAATATTTCATATTTAGATTTATCGCCACAACACAGTTTACACAGGGATTAAAAAGTTCCACTAACAAAGCAGTCACACACACACAAAAACCACTCTGCATTTCTATTTCAGGAAACCCTGAAGATGTTATTTAACAACAACAATAAGAAGAAGAACAAGAAGAGAAAGAATAAATACAATACAATACAATAAAACACTGCAACCAATATTGTACATATTATAAAGTGGCCTGCCAAGCCTGGGCCTGGAGAAGTGCTTAGTTTTAAAATCCTTATTGTGCTTCATGGGAGAGTGATTTTATATTTATGTTAAGTTTTAATGATGCTTAAGTGTCATAATAAAATGTAATTTTTATATTCATACTCATGTCTCGTTCTCATGTTCTTTATTTATATAACTTATCTGTGTGCCTTTATTTGGGAGTATTTCCCTGGTTTTCCCCCAGGGTGGCGTAGTTGGATTTACTTGGGAATGCCACATATAGAATAGGTCTAGTGAATAGTCTTCGTAAACTACATATACCTTGCATATATACTATGAAAGACTGGTTAAAAACTACCAGAAATATAGTTTTTAAAGTGCTTAAAACTATTAAAAACTATTGAACTAAAAGATGTGGTATATCAGGTTTTTAAGATGCATTTTTTTATGTACAGTCATGTACAAAGCAAGAAAATGGTTTTATTTGCTAAACAGTCAATTACTAATTGAATTTTATCTGCACCATTATTTTCAGTAGAAACAAGCAGGGGAAAAAATGCTTAATTGTTCCAAATTACTGGTTCTAAGCAACCTCTACTTCACAAGCAAGTCAATGACTTAGCCTCTGGAATTATTCAATTGCATCTGGATGAGGTAATAATTTACTCACACCACATCCAGTGGTTTCTGATATCGTATTTGACTGCGCGCTGCAAGACTTAACCAGCTCATCTGCATTAACAGAGGATGAAGCAAAAAGCCCAATCACCGGGTTGTGTTTGGTGGGGAGGCTCAATTTTAACAATCTCCTCAGTTTCTCTCGAGTTTAAATCAAACGCCCATTCACAAACATACCGCAACTTTTTTTTTTTTTTGAGTGACTGAGATACTCAGAAATGAACTGATATTAATGTTAATCACTTTGCCCTCTCAGCCAACAACCCATTATGTGTAATAAAGTTATGTGTAATAAAGTGAACTGACCCAGGTAAAAAAAAAGCATTGAACATGCTAAGAAAAGGCAATTCTCCAAGGCAAGGTAAGGCAAGGAATGACACAGAGGACCAGGATCTTTCATCACAATCACTTCACAGACCCGACACACCATCAGCTGCTAGCTAGCTCGTCATGTACTGCCTCCCCCCTTGACCCATCAGAAGAAGGCCCTTCCTCAACTGAGCACCAGGCGAGTTAAACGCAGGGAGAGGCCAGAAACTGACATCGAGCAGCAGAAGATACAATTCTTAAAACAGATGGCCGCAAAAGTGGATGCTGACCCAACTCCAGATGCCTTCGCAACATTTGGGAACCAGGTTGCATCGGATCTGAGGCAAATTCAAGACCCTTCATACCTCATAAGACTGAAAAGGAACATAATGAACATGATCTGTGACACTCAGGACACACATCCTGCTCTTCAGCTGCACCACCCACACCATCCACATTTCAACCCCCCATTTCATCTCTGCCACCAGTACACTATAATACAATAATATATATTTTCCTGAGACAGTTGGAAGTTTTGCACCAAGCACAAACCATGTGTTCTCTGTGTACAGAGAGAGCGAGAGGAGAGACTAGAGAGATTTTCTGCTTTTTGGGTTCCATAATTCTGACCACACACACACACACATACTATGGACAATCAGCCAACACCGTGTTACGACCCGGTCTAGATACAATATACAACATACAATAAAATAAAGAAAAAAGGGTTGGCGAGACCAGGATTGCGTTTGCTTTGTTTTATTCTCACCTTTTATATTATATATAGTGGATTCACTTCAGAAGCCGACCAGGCCAAAATAATAAACAAAAATACCCTCTAACTGTACACAAAGAAAACTAACTAATCTAAAGAAAACAAAAATACACTTTCTTCCCTCACTCCCTAGCTAACCCAAAACCAGGAGAAAAGAAGAATCAACATAAATGGCGCCGACTTCCTACTAACCACTATTAACAGTGCACTATTTACAAAGGTGACTATTGTGGTGTTAGTTAACAAAATATTATGTACATATATACACAAGTGTACCACTCGATTCGTAACGGGGCAGAGCATAAACAAGGTCAAAGACAGGCATAAGGTCATACACAGGCGAAATCAACACACGAAGCAATGGCAATGACCTGCCCCGGGATGGAGACTGACGAGGCTTAAGTACACTTCCGGAAACGTGCAGCCAACCAATCCTATCGCACAAGGCCGGAGCAGGCGTGGACAAGATGTGATCATCCAGTAGCAATCTGGAACGTGACGCATATAGTGGGCAGGGCCTAGAGAAGGGGTGGAGACAAAAGAAACCCATCCAACAAATGGCACACAAATGACACATACAGCAAACAGAAATACATTGGAGAACGTAACAGCCGCATGTCTTTGGACTGGGGGAAGAAACCCCCAAAGCACGGGGAGAACATGCAAACTCTGCACACACAAGGCAGATGTGGGATAAAATAAAAAAACAACCCCGGAGGTGCGAGGCAAGCATGCTTCTAATCCACCCTGCCCCCCTTGTACGAATATATTAATCATAATTTTTCGTTGTTCATTAATGATAAGGTTTCCTTGATTAAAAACTAAAATATAATTTTAAAAAACCAACATAATACTTTATCCCACTTTATTTGGGAAATTAAAACAGGTTTTCAGTATTCAGTGTGAAGGAAAGTTCCAGAGGTTTGGACACATTTTCTATTTTCTGTTTTTTATAATTACATTTAGATAATAAGTACAGATCTGAGTCATACATACCATGAAAATAACTCAAACATATTATACATAAAGCACACAATGAGTCAAACTGTATTCATTCTAAACAGACTGATGGATTTATTAATTAATTAGGGGGCATAAACTTACAGTTTACAGTTAAAACAGGGGCATCCTCTCCAAAGTCCAGCCTCAGGGCCACAAATGGCCTATGGACACATGTTAACTGACTAAATAACGAATGAATAAACACTGTGCAACCAGATTCAAGATTTTTATTTGTCACGTACACAGTTATATACAGTATATAACCTTCAGTGAAATGAAAACCTGATTTACTCCTCTTTAGACTATGCATTAAATACAATTATATACAGTTTATATAACCTTCAGTGAAATGAAAACCTGGCCTACTTCTCTTTAGACTGTGCATTAAATACTAAATTTTGAATTTGTTAAAATTGTTAATTGGAGGGTGGAGTTAGATTTCATTAAACAATTTCAGCCATAGTTGGACAAAGAAGAACCTTCACAAATATCGGGAAAAATGTCATTGAGTCATATGGAGTCGAAAGAGTCGGCTCTTATTGGTGAGCTGAATCGAGTCTGATCTGATTCACAAAAACGAGTCAGAATTCCCGTCTCTATAGAGACAGAACGCATTTTTTTTGTGGCCAAAATGTCCGTGAAATAAAACTGGAATAAAGTTGGCTTGATGTTGGACGTTCGATATTCGCAGAACTGCGGAAATTAAGGGACCGTCTCTAAAGTTACATACGACATTGTTATACACATTTCTATCTTCAATAGCATTTGAAGGGAATGATGTACAGTCACACAACCAACCGGAAAGTGTTAATCTAGGTATCAGGTATGATGTACACCATTTAGATTTTTGATATTTAACAAAATAAACTATTAAATCATATATAAATATTGCCATGTATTATACACATACATACATACACACACACACACACACACATATTTTTATATATATATATATATATATATATATATATATATATATATATATATATATATATATATATATATAATTAATAGGACATCTATTTTTTGAAGGAAACGATTCAATCCAGTAAGGGTCATTTTGACCCCCTTTATGCATTCGTGAAGGTTTTTTGGTTCATGCATTGTAGGGTTAAATATCCGAAATCTAAAAGGTGTGCATCATACCTGACACCTAGATGAACACTTTCCAGTTGGTTATATGACTGTAAGTCATTCCCTTCAAATGCTATTGAAGTTAGAATCGTATTTAACAATGTCGTATGTAACTTTAGAGACGGTCCCTTAATTTCCGCACAACCGCGAATATCGAACATCCAGCATCAAGCCAACTTTATTCCAGTTGATACAACACGCTTAGGAGTGTGAGGACGAGTGTGTTTGAGGTCACGGTTTGTGTTTAGTAAACGCTTCTCAAAATGAGGGAAATCGTTCACATGCAAGCTGGTCAGTGTGGGAATCAAATCGGTGCAAAAGTAAGTTTAAAACATGAATATTATTAAAATTCTTACCGTTTAGTTTTATTAGTTGGTTAACTTCAGGGGAAAAAAGTGGTCGTTGGAAATGTCTGGGTTACTTAGCAACAAGAATATTAGCAGCAGTTGTTGATGAGTTAGCTATTTAAGCTACTTTTCTCTTGTTAAACTGAACGTTAACTACGACGTAGCTGATTTATTTCAGGGTTAAAGTCGAAAATAGCTTCTTTTTTGGTTTGTTTGTTTGTTTTTATTTGAAATTGCTGCTGATGCCTTGACTGCGCTGTTCGAGCTAGTTTACTAACGTTACGAACATGCTGTAGTAACCACTGACTGTAATAACGGTCTGGTTTTGTAATTTGATGCTGTTGTAGTTTTGGGAGGTGATCAGTGATGAACACGGAATCGACCCGACCGGTACCTACTACGGTGACAGCGACCTGCAGCTGGAGCGGATTAACGTGTATTACAACGAAGCCACTGGTAAACCCGGCTATTCATAGCTTCACCTTTTGTCCATATAATTTTACGGTTTAATTACTCACCTTAAATGCTTAACTGGCCGTAGTGAAAGTGTGTCCTGTGGTGAAACAGGTGGAAAGTATGTTCCCCGGGCTGTACTGGTGGACTTGGAGCCAGGGACCATGGACTCTGTAAGATCTGGTCCTTTTGGACAAGTGTTCAGACCAGACAACTTCGTGTTTGGTAGGTGACATTTATATTTCATTTTAGTTTTAATGATTGAAATAAAATTATATATATATATATATATATATATATATATATATATATATATATATATATATATATATATATATATATCTCCTTGTTTGCTCATCTCCTTTGTCACATTGTGATTTATTTATTTATTTTTGTTTAGGTTTTTTCTCCTGCCTCTGAATTTTGGCTAAATGGTGGGATGATAAAAAAAAAATAATAATAAAAAAAAAATAATAATAAATACGGTTTGCAAAGACATACCCAGTTTCTGTAAATCAGTCAAATTCTGATTGCTAATCTCCATACCCAAACCCAAAAGTGCAGTTTCACTCTGAAACAATTCCCTTACATATTGTCTTCAGATCCTTCACAATAATTCAATATTGTGCAAACAACTTACCTAATGCCTTTTTAGACAATCTGTTGTCACACATGTGCAGTCCTTGAATGCATAAGTTTTTGTTTTTAAGGGGTTATGGAGAGATCTGGGGGATATCCAGGGAGTTTTTGAGCAAGTAAGATGTAGGACTTCCTAAATGATTAAATACATAAATGAGCAAAGTTTTACTTTTCAGAATCCTTCAAAATATTGTAAGACTGTTCATCTGTCCGGTTGAACCCCTGAATGTAAACTAGGTATTTCTTACATGGCCTTTAAAGTGCTACTGAAATAAAATGTTCTTCTAGTTGGGGGTGGGGGGAGATGGCTGGATACAGATGTAAAATATCTGTCCTAAAGTAATATTTTGCCCAACATGAACGCAACTTTTTATTTATTATATCTTGTGTCTGGGCCACATTTTGTCATGCTCATAAACAATGATGAATGAGTGGATGAATGCAGGCAGAGGGTCCAGTTTACCCCAATATAATGCAGATTTAGAGAAATGAGGGAAAGAAATGCAAGGTGACATTGAATGAAGAATTGAATAGTAGATTTTTCTCATTTTAGATATGTAGGTCACAACCAATGTATACAACATATATTTCTTGAGGTGTATCTAGAAAGTTCCAAAAATGCATTCAAAGATCTGGATATTTTCTTTTGGATAGTAATGCATGTATTAAGCACACATTTTTATATAGATCACTTTAATTGTTTAAAATGGCATGTTTGTGGTGCCTTTATGTTGTAATTTAGCCGTATTGTCCTGCTTTTCACAGGTCAGAGTGGGGCTGGAAACAACTGGGCCAAAGGCCATTATACTGAAGGTGCTGAGCTGGTGGACTCGGTGCTGGATGTTGTGCGTAAGGAGGCTGAGAGCTGTGACTGCCTACAGGGCTTCCAGCTCACTCACTCCTTGGGTGGGGGCACCGGGTCGGGCATGGGCACGCTGCTCATCAGCAAGATCCGTGAGGAATATCCCGACCGCATCATGAACACGTTCAGTGTTGTGCCATCTCCTAAAGTCTCAGACACTGTGGTAGAGCCCTACAATGCCACTCTGTCTGTGCACCAACTGGTGGAGAATACTGATGAGACGTACTGCATTGACAATGAAGCACTTTATGACATCTGTTTCCGCACTTTAAAGCTCACAACTCCCACTTATGGCGATCTCAACCATCTTGTTTCTGCCACCATGAGTGGTGTAACCACCTGCCTCCGTTTTCCTGGGCAGCTCAATGCTGATCTGCGAAAACTGGCTGTCAATATGGTGCCCTTCCCCCGTCTGCACTTTTTCATACCTGGTTTTGCCCCACTCACCAGCAGGGGGAGCCAGCAGTACCGTGCGCTCACCGTGCCTGAACTAACACAACAGATGTTTGATGCCAAGAATATGATGGCGGCGTGTGATCCACGCCATGGCCGCTACCTGACTGTGGCTGCTATCTTCCGGGGCCGCATGTCTATGAAAGAGGTGGATGAGCAGATGCTCAATGTGCAAAACAAAAACAGCAGCTATTTTGTGGAATGGATCCCCAACAATGTCAAAACAGCTGTATGTGACATCCCACCAAGAGGGCTTAAGATGGCTGCCACCTTCATTGGCAACAGCACAGCCATCCAGGAGATGTTCAAGCGCATCTCGGAGCAGTTCACAGCCATGTTCAGGAGAAAGGCCTTCCTGCATTGGTACACAGGAGAAGGAATGGATGAGATGGAGTTCACTGAGGCAGAGAGCAACATGAATGACCTTGTGTCTGAGTACCAGCAGTACCAGGATGCCACAGCTGAAGAGGAGGGCGAGTTTGATGAAGAGGAAGAGGAATTGGCATAAAGATGTGTTAATCTTTCATATGTTCATATTTTCACAATTTCTATGTCTTTCTGTTCCTTGAAATCAATGTAAAGTTCAGTTAATAACTCCACCTTTGTACTTTCAAACTTTCTAATAAATGTTTAACTTGGGCAGCTTGGCTCATTCTTTGCTCATTTTTAACTAAATCATTCAGCAATTTGGAGTCCAATGTCCTTTTAGTTCTCATGTAGTTGCACAGAATTATGAATATTATATTTACATTTTTTGCCTCGACTAAATTCTAACCCCAGATATGATTTTTACATAAAGCAAAAATATTCCAATAAAATTTTGTTGTGAAATTGGGCTTTAAACCAAAATGAGATCAAGGGTGGTGATTTCTTGTACTGCTTAATTAAACAAACCTGGTCACACAGTGGGGGGTGGTTGGGGGGGATCTATGTGAATACAGAAAGAAGCTTCATCAGCTATACATAATCTTTATTTCCCATAGTTTAATATAAATGTGAAGTCAGGTGCTGCCATAGTGCGTAGAGAAATTAAGGTAAATTTTTATTTATTTAGTTTGACCTTGAAATTGTTAAATGAAAATGCTCACTTTATTATGAATAATGATTACCCTGACTCTGTGTAGGATAAACAATTTGGAAAATGGATGTATAATTATTGTAATGAGTCTATGTGTTAGACATAATACACAGCGATAATACAATGATAAACTTTTTTATTATTATTAATTCAAATAATAGAAATGTTTAAACACCGGTGGGGGGGCATGGCAGGCTGGATGGAAGAATATACCACCATTAAATGTAGCCTACAAATTGTAAAAATAGGAATAAAACACAAATCGATGAATTGCTTGTCAAAAATATTCTGTAGCCTTTCAGGGCCACATGTCTTACAACAGATTGGCTATACCTAAACACACACACTACAGTACTAACTAGTATTTAAAAATGGCATGTAATCTATAGAATAATATTTCAGAATTGTTTAGGAAGTTAGTAGGCACATTAGGTGTATTTCTCCAGCAGATGGGGCTATTGTTTTAATCTTGTACTTCTACCTGAGCTTTTTTATAGGGTCTAAAATTTGAATCCGTTATTAATTGATTTGATTTAATCACGTATGAAGACTAGGCAGGAAATATAAGCCAAGACACATGCTTTATTAATGTACATTTTAAGTGTGAAATATTTTAAGAACAGAAAGAACAGTAATGTGTAACACATAGCGTCATCATAATATCCTTTAGTCATTAAGAGACATTAAATCACTGTCATAAATTGATCCGTGAATATATTTCAATTTCATACAGGGATTACAGAAAAGTTCTCAGTTTGTAATAACGTATTCTTCAGTGAAAAGTGTTAACATTTTTTTTGTTCGTTTGTATTGTTTATGATAGCCGCTGCTGGTAGCAGGGATGACAAAAGGTACAGGGAACGAAAGCCTCAAAAATGAACAAGCATTTTCATTTAATGTATTTGAAAACAAGAACATTACTCTAAATTGTACTAGCGTGGTTTTAATTAAGAGGCCGGTTCAGCATTGTAGTAACTCTAGGGGGACCCCCAACAACATGGGGGACAAATGGGTCATTTATCCCAGACATGAGGTTGGGGGTCTAGGGGATCAACTGATATGGAATAAGAGTATCTGATCAAAATATGTTGGTGAAAATGTACAGTACTGTGCAAAAGTCTAGGCACCCTTTTTTTTTTAGTACAAACTTTGTTACAGATTTTTATTTTATGACTTCTACATTATTGAGTCAGTACACAAACATTTTAGATTTCAAAACATGAAATTAAATGAAATGTTACAGAAAAGTGTTTGTATGTCAGTAAAGAAAGCAGCATATTATGTAAGAGGCACGTTTCAGACAACAAAAAAAAAACACACAATGAAGGCTGCTGGATTTTGGTGCAAAAATAAGAAGCAAGTGCGACAGACAAAGTTTCCAGAAGAACTGTGTCTGGTTCTGCAAGACGCTCAATAAAACTTACAGCTCATTTCCTTATAAAACTGCACAAACTGTACCTGAGATTACTTTTTTTTTAACAAAGGGTCGTCACACCAAATATTGAGTTTGTTTAATTTATTACTGTTTACTGCTCTTTATAGTATTTTTATTCATGTAGAAACATTTCATTTCATTATTTTTGAAGGCATCTTTGCTCTACAGCATTTCTTTGCATGTGTCTAAGACTTTTGCACAGTACTGTATGTTTTATTACCTGGCTGTCACTGTTCTAGTTAAAAAAAAATAACTCTACAGTATAATAGGAAAGATGATTTTTGAATGGCTAGTATTCATTTAGAAGCAAGATGCTCCAATTCAGGCAAAGAGCTCAGTAGCTGATGGTTAAGAGTCTTGTTCAAGGGATGAACAATGTTTCAAACATCCATGATATTTGCAATGTGAAACTTTACACTATCTAGTACAGAATCATGTCTGCTTAACCAACATTGCTTCATATACTATATACTATATACTATGCTTAATATACAAAATTTAGTACTTTTCATTTACAGGCACTAAAACAATTGTGTGGAAAAAACAGAGTATAGTATATAAAAATATAGGATTATATACTTTTGTTATATGTAACATATTTCTGTCATATTTACTTCATCTTCACTGTTCCTGTGGGTGGGGGGAGTGGGAAGGGGGTGGGAGGGATTTGAGGGCACCAACTCTGATCTTGCATACCCCTCAGCAAATGTGCATTTGCACTCCTGACTCCTGGTCTTAAAGGGAAATGCTCCCAGATCATTACAAAAGGTAATGTGCAACACAAGGGATCGCACCAAACTGTCTCAATCATTCGATTACGCATCGTGTCATGTATGCTCGGACAGACAAATAAGAGTGTAGCTCGACTACACAGTAACTCGATTATAACTGCCAATGTAAATGTAGTTAATGTAATTAACAAAGACAATGTGCAGTAATGTAATGTTGATTTCTGTCTCACTCACTCACTCACTTTCTGTCTCACTCACTCACTCACTTTCTGTCTCACTCACTCACTTTCTCTCTAAATAAAATCCCCAAAGTATTTTGGCTACATAGAACAGCCATTTTCCCCTTTTGTTGGTATTGGATGGATGTGAACAAAGTGGACTTTAATTTTGATATAATTTAAGTAAGTCATATCAGATCAGTCTCTAACACAAATTATATAGACAGGTATACCTTGACCAAAAATAACCTTATTTCTGAATAAATGAATAAAAATGAATAAATCTCTAGTGAAGTCCCTGATCTAATGTTATGAACATTCAGATTTAAGATCATTTCAGATTTCTGAGATAACTAGGGTGCTCATGGTCTATTAGAGAAGTTATTCTCAGATTTGACAAGATACTATTTGAAGAATATTCCCCCGTTTCTGACAAAGTCTCAGCAATCAGGTGAAATCTTCGTTCTTTAACTAACTCAGCCATTTACAACGTAATCTCTGTGAGTTCTGACTCTGTGACGTTAATTCTTCTCAGTTAATGCTTAAGATTTTAACATTCTGGAGCTAATTCATTTACAATCTTTAAATTCTAAATAAAGGACAATAATCAAGACCAAGACCACTTCATAATATGTACAATATTGGTTGCACTGTTTTATTGTATTGTATTGTATTTATTCTTTCTCTTCTTGTTCTTATTCTTCTTATTGTTGTTGTTAAATAACATCTTCAGGGTTTCCTGAAATAGAAATGCAGAGTGGTTTTAGTCTGTGTGTGTGTGTGTGTGTGTGTGTGTGTGTGTGACTGCTTTATTAATGGAACTTTTTATCCCCGTGTAAACTGTGTTGTGACGATAAATCTAAATATGAAATATTGTTGTGTGTCACATAACCGATTATCAGCACATGTCCAGTTTTCATTAAAAATCCTCACCGGCTTACATCCAGCTTCCCTCGCCTTCAGGAGTGCATCCATTTCATCCACCTGCACACAAACACACACATACACATTTTAATATCAACAGTTGTAAAAATCAGATACGAAACACTTGGTATATTGAAAAAAATGGTGTGTGTGTGTGTGTGTGTGTGTGTGCTCACCTTGGTACGCAGGAGCTCAGGGTATGGAATCGTGTCTATGATCTCAAAGTTGTTCGCATCCTCCAAAAGCATCCAGGTGATCTTGTTAGCCTGAGTTGGGTGGATTTCCTCGACCAGAGGTAACAGGTGATCATCTGTAGAAAGAGAGAGAGACAGAGTGTGAGGTGTGTTAAAGAGGAAGAGTGAATGGTGCCAGC
This sequence comes from Ictalurus furcatus, assembly GCF_023375685.1. Classification (NCBI taxonomy): domain Eukaryota; kingdom Metazoa; phylum Chordata; class Actinopteri; order Siluriformes; family Ictaluridae; genus Ictalurus; species Ictalurus furcatus. The sequence continues at coordinate 28,674,272 of NC_071255.1, read as the reverse complement.
CATCCAAATCATGTAAAATGAGCGGGGCTTAGAGGCCAGACTCCTTCTATACACTGTTATTGTGTAACAAAAGCAAGAGGAGTTGAAAGCCGGAGCTTGTAGAAGTTTTAGCTCTACGCAAGGAAACACGTTCCAAACCATAATGGGGAAGTAAAATAAAGTGTATTAAATCACTGAGTTGCAGAGCAGGAGTGTATATGAGCCATATTTATGTGTGTGTTTGTCTGTGTATATGAGTGTGAGACTCACGCGTCATCTGGATCTGGTCGTCTAAACGAGATGACTCCAACATGTAGATAGTCAGACGCTTCCCAGCTGGTGGATATGTGGGTACATCCTGCAAACATATTATTATTATTATTATTATTATTATTATTATTACTACTATTATTATTATTACTCAAAATTATAATTACACAATTAGAGCTTTGTTCTTACCATTGTGTCCTTGTACTGCTGCACTTCACTGATGGATGTGGAAGGCAGTTCAGCTGCATCTGGAGCTTGAGGTGGAGCTGGAACCTCATCAGCAACTGAATTTAGACCCAAGACACTATCTACAGGTGGCACTGTCTCTACAAAGGGGACACTTTCCAGAGACGGAAGCGTGTCTGCACTTGGAAGAGTGTCTACAGCTGGGACACTATCTACAGATTGAACTGTTCCTATAGCTGGCACTGTGTCTGTCACTGGAACAGTACCATCAGGTGTTGGTGTAATGATGGTTGTACACTCTTCATTCAAACATGGTGCCTGACTAGTTGCTGTGGAAAAAGTAAGGGAAAAGTTTACACCCCCAGTTCTTAATGTATCTTAATGGAAACCGGTCAAATATGCAGAAGATGCTGGAAAACCAAAGAAAGTGCAGGACCTGGAGGATTTTTCTGAAGAACAGTGGGCAGTTTAACTGCTCAGGACAAACATGGGACTCATGAACAACTATCACAAAACTAAAAAACAGTTGTGGATCATCCAGGTAACGACAAGGTAGTCACTTACAAAGTTCATTTAATTTTTCCACAGCACTGTGAATGTTTAATGGGATGTGTTCAATAAAGACATGAAAGATTATAATTGCTTGAGTGTTGTTAGCTGAAGCACATTGTGTTTGTCTATACTTGTGACTTTGATGAAGATCAGATGACATTTTATGACAAATTAATGCAGGAAACCAACTAATTCCAAAGGGTTCACATACTTTTTATTACGAATGTAAAGTTTGTACAGTACAGAATATATTATGGAGAGTCCTAAAAACCACAATACCAATGTGTGTGTTAGGGCCTGGTAATATTTCTTAAATATTATATTTGGTACTTTTCATTTACAGGCACTAATACAATTGTGTGGAAAAACAGAGTATGCTAAAAATATAGAATAATATACTTTTTTTTTTACATGTAACATATTTCTGTCATATTTGCTTCACCCGGTGTGGGTGTGTCTACAGCTGGGACACTATGTACAGATTGAACTGTTCCTACAGCTGGCACTGTGTCTGTCACTGGAACAGTACCATCAGGTGTTGGTGTAATGATGGTTGTACACTCTTCATTCAAACATGGTGCCTGGAGTAGTTGATGTGATGGTGCCACCGGTCTGCTGATGCACCGGTACAGGTTGAACCTCATCGGGTATATTCTGGACATCTGCATACAGAAAAAAGCACCAAACAAAGACATATAGTTACAGGCTTCATCCTAAACCATATCCTGCTATGCTAATACTATTCAGAAACTATGCAGCCGTGGAGAGACTGGAACACACGCTGTATAACACATGTAACACTGATATACAATCAGACAGCTGTGACTCACATTGTGTCTGGATGGTCTGGGCAGCCCAGAGCAGATCCGGGCGGAGCTCGACCTTCTGGCTGGGGGTGTAAGAGACAGCCAGGTTCTGAGCCTGTAAGACAGATACACACAGCCATTAACACACTTTATTTAATCTTTTTTCTCTCAGATCATCATCACAGCTAGCAGATAGCCATATCCAGTTAGCAGTAGCCTCTTGAGGTAACTTGGGGTAGTTAGAAGGGGGTTCTCATTATTTTGCAGGCAGTGAACCCTTTAACTGCAATATCTAAATACAATACTGAATCATTTAAATGTGTACACCACGGGTTGGTAGATGTTCTATATGTTATTAACCTGTATGCTCGCCATCCTCTGCCTGTTCTGATGGGCAGGGTAAGCCTGACGTTCCTCTTTCCGCTGGGCCACATCCACGTACAACGGCTTCCAGCCCCAGTGGCCCGTCTGAGCCTTGCGCTCCTCACGGGACTTAAAGCGTTCAATGAAGCTGTAACACAACAGAGGCACTGCTCTTAGTCTTTATGCCTATGCCACCAAAACTACAAGCTGATGTTGGCTGAAATACCCTCATGTGACCAAACAGAACCTTTATATCAACAATATAAGGATTTCAATAAAAATCAAATGGAATTAGTTAAACACAAAAGAGCAAAAGAGAACCCTGACATTAGAACCCAGGCTGCTAAAATGTAGTAGTTTACACATGGCTTACACTTTACGGCCGTTCAACACTTTGGCGTTGAGCCGGTTCATGGCAAAATCCGCTGCCTCTGCAGACTCAAAATGGACGTAGCCATACCCTTCCGACCCCTTCTCATCACCTACAACCTTCAGGAGAGACACGTCATGTCAACACACAATTTATATTAAACAGAACTAATACAGGACTTTAGTATAAAATGCATGCTAATCACGCTCTACAGATGCTATTCAGATCCAAACAGTTCAAAGCACGAACCTTGCAAGACAGGACCTTCCCAAAGGCCGAGAAGGTGTGAAAAAGGGCCAAGGTGTCAATTGACTTGTCCAGGTTCTTGATGAACAGGTTTCCAACGGTGGAGTTCCTCAGGGATTTATCCCTCTGAGACCACTGGACGCGCATAGGCCGTCCCATAAGGAGCTCAAAATGAAACATTTCCATTGCTCGTTCAGCTGAGGGAACAAAATGAATTACAACTCATTCATTTCAATTAAAAAGGCTAGATAAGCTCATATTCAGAATTATTGGCACCTTTGGTAAAGATGGGTAAGAAAGGTTATGAAAAATGCTTTGGTTAATTAACTTAATTGCACTTTTAACTGCAGTATTTATTTTAATAACTTGTAAAAATTAATAACATTTTCAACAAAACCTACATGTCATTATAAGGCACATAACTTAAAACAGGTTTGTGTATTACCGTCAGCCCGCTGCTCAAAGTTGACAAAAGCGTAGCCGAGTGAGGAACGGGTCCTCCAGTCCCTGCAGAGCCGGATGGAGTGAATGCGGCCTGCAGGGCTGAACGTCCACGCAAGCAAGGCTTCCGTCACCTCGGGGTGCAGATCACCCACATACAGTGAGGCCATCATTTCGTGGTTCATTCTACCTAAAAATTAAATAATCAATCAATCAAACTCTCAGTGATGGAGGAAATCAATAATATTAAACCTACAGTTTTAAAGAAAAACATTAAGTATAGTACACAAAAAATACTTTTCTCCTCGGAAATCGAAAAATTTTAAAACATAAAGGATTAAAGGTTCTTACAGTTCTCAGTACATTTATAAAATTACAGAAAAACAAATAAAAACGGTCTAAAAAGTGTTCAGAATACCAGTTACTATTCAACTATAAGAAAAAAGATTAATTGATAAATTATTACAAGGCTACTTACTACAGATGGTAATGTCCAGGAGTACAAGAGAAATACTGATCGCTGCTAAGTGCTGCTAACTGCTGCTAGTTGCTGTGTTCCTGGTCACTGAAGGTCTGAATAGATTTCTCTTGTGCAGGAACAGCATTTGAGTCGGACTGTGATGCAATTCCACTCACTGTTCCGAATTCTGAATTCTGAATTCTGCATTCTGAATTCTGTAACCATGGTGCTGGTGAACCTGATCAGCTGAGTCTCAAGGAACATAGTAAATTAAGTTCAAACTCACTCCAAAACATTCATTTAAATTCAAAATAGCTTTCAATTTTATTATAGAAAAGCTGCACTGAATACTGTCGGTACACAAAACAGGCCAAGCCGCAATTAATCCCAATTAAAATGCTTTCAGTGATTTGTACATTCTGGGGATATAAAGTGTTTAGACAGATATAATAATAATAATAATAATAATAATAATAATAATAATATGAATGGGTGTGTGAGTGTGTATGTGATTGTGCCCTGCGATGGACTGGCACCCTGTCCAGGGTGTACCCCGCCTTGTGCCCGATGGTCCCTGGGATAGGCTCCAGGTTCCCCGTGACCCTGAAAAGGAGTAAGCGGTAGAAGATGGATGGATGGATGGATGGATGGATAATAATAATAATAATAATAATAATAATAATAATTACTGATGCACCGAATGTTCGGCAACCGAACCGAACATTCATCTCTGCTGTCTGTCTGATGTTTGGTACTTAATACTGGTTTAACATTCACTACCCTTCAGAATTGGCCTGTATTACTGAGCTGTAATTATTGCAACATAAACCTTTAAATTAAACAGTTATGAACTGTAAAAAATACAGTAAACAACGTGCAATCCCGTACAACTTAAAACGTTGATACCTTATTTTTTTTACGATAAAGTATTAAGTAACTTAATAACTTGATTGAAAAACAGCTTTCCTACACTGATTATAAGCAGCTCACGTTTTTTTAATGTCGAAAACATGTTTGTTTGAAACAAAATATATTGAAAGTCAAGGTTTTTGTCTCTGTACTCAGGGATATATTTCAAGATGAGAAAACAAATTCCGCAAGTATTTAAAAGATGACGCTTGAGCATCATCCAATCAAAATGCAGCGTACGCTTTCGCTCCAATGGGCAAAGAGTTTGATTGGTTAATACTCTCAAGGCTCATTTTTTTTTTTTACCGTAGACATAAAAAGACAGATACACATGTTGCTACCAAAGATGTAATAAAAGATGAAGTTCATTTTCTGCTGAGAAAATGTGTAGCAGAGTTAATTCTTGAGTACAGTCTGCATGAATTGAAAAGAAAAAAAGAGAAAGAAAAAAAAAACAGACCAAAGTAATGCAATGTGTGAGCATCAATGACCTGGCAGATTTCTATCCTTTAACATCATATATGATGAATGAGAAACTAGTAATTCCATTGAAGCTCTGTGTGTTATCACACTGAAGGTGATTGTGGCTCTATTTTTTTTTTCCACACGTGGTTTATTCATGTTAATTATTCTTATTTGGTTGTTTTTCATAAATGGGTGAATCAGAGCTGAGCATTCCAAACATTAGCATTACCCTTGCTGCTGGATGACCTGACCTCCCAGTCACAACTAAAACAATCTCTTGAAGACACCTTAAAATCACTTGGAGTGGAGACCCCAGAAGATTTAACATTTCTTGAGGAATCAGATCTGGTTGCTGTACTGAGGCCATTCAAGCCAGAAAATTTATTTCAGCTTTGAAGGAGAGCAATAAGTCCATGTATTTGTTTCAATTACAAAGACCTTTATGGTTGGACAAACCAAATATCAAATATGTTGTCACATTTTTATTCTAAAATTTTATTTATCATTTTATGTTTTTGTTTAACAGTGGGGTAAAATTGGTCACAACAATTAAAGAAATTGTTGAGTACCTGAAAATAAAAGTTACTTACTCATCCTCTTGTCATTCCAAACAAATATCTGATTTGGAATGACCTGAGGGTAAGTAAATGATGACAGAATATAAATTTTGTGTGAATTATACCTGTTCTAACTAAGTACATATCACTGACGCTTTTTCTTTTCTTTTAAAAAAAAAAATTTTTACAGCACAAAGTTCAGCCCCCTTGAAGCAACCAGTCTATTCATCTCAAGCATCTTCCCTGTCCCAGAGTTCTTTCTGCTCATCCTCCAACACTTGCTCCCCTCCTACTGTGAACTGGGTAGACAGTTTCGAAATTCCATGGAAAAAGTTTCCGGAGGAATTAATGCAGGCCCTTGAGAGACAGAAAAGGCCAAGTCCTCGTTTGTGCAGGGAAATGGTAAGGACTGCTGTTAAGGCAATGATGAAAGTTAGTGTTTGTCAAAGTAAGAAGAATTTAACAGAAGTTGCCAAAAGGATGGTTGCAAAGTATCCAAAGTCTTTGCAAGATGTGATTGAAGAGTCAGTGATTGGTCCTGGATACTACTCCTTGATCAAGCAATTTCAAGCCAGAGTGGAAATTGCGAGACGGTTCAACACACCGAAAATAAGAAAGCGTTTTCACAATTCAGGTGAATGTGACACTGAGGAACTGCCACCTGAAAGAAGAGCTGCAGTTCAAGATACATATGGATACATTAACTGGGAAGTTAAATTTATGCCTCTCAGTGAAACTGCTTAAAGTCAGCAGTTGAAGAAAGAGCAGATGAAGAGTCTCTCACAAAAAACTGACTCGAATCAAGAAGAGGTGAAAGTTCTCATGAAGTATGAAGGTAGTATGAAGTCTACATACTACAGTCAATGAAAGGATATCAACAAAGAGCAGACATTAAAGCCCTCATTGAAGAATGGCCTTATTTGTTTTAGGAGAGTGGCATGGAAGTCCACTTTAAAGAGCTCACAGGTATACCACTTAAAAAGACCTTCCTGAGTAGCATTGATAGAAAAGTGAAAAGGCTGCTGGACGGACTTCATAAGGAAAGTTTGCACAATCAAGAACAAGCGTGTCTTACAGGTTGCTACAAAACTACAAGTTATGAGAGGACAGGGGAACGGATGCTCAGAAGATGTGAAAGACACAATTCTTCTCCTCCTCTCCTATTTTGATGAGAAAGAGCAACTCCTCTTTCATTATGTGGAAAAGCATGCCTCACTAAGGATGTAGGGTTGGAAGACCTTCCTGTGACCCCATGCTTTGTTGTGTGTGTGTGTGTGGTAAGTACAATTTTTATGATGGCACCCCCAATCTTATACTAGTAGTATTATTACAATGCAGATCTGTTTTGGTTGATCATGATGAACTAATTATATCAATATACCTGTGTAGCTCTGGAAGAAAAATTTAAGAGACTGCTGCAAAATTATCAGTTTCTCTTGTTTTATTCTATAAACTACTGACAATATTGTTATTTAGAATCTGGGAGAAATGTTGTAATTTGGAGCATTTATTTATTGAAAATGACAACTGGTCAAAAAAGTTAAATATGCTCTATTTTCAGAATTATAATGCAAAGAAAATTAGTTCATATTCATTTTTAAACAACACAATTCTGTTCTGTTAGGAAGAGTTCAAAAATAAATATTTGGTGGAATAACCCTTATTTTCAATCACAAATTTCATGCGTCTTGGCCTGCTCTCCACTAGTCCATGGCGGCTGTGGCTCAGGTGGTAGAGCGGGTTGTCCACTAATCGTAGGGTTGGCGGTTCTATTCCCGGCCCACATGACTCCACATGTGGAAGTGTCCTTGGGCAATTCTCAGAGTTTGGGAACGTTTTCTTCCAGAATAACCTTGTGCCTGGCTTGATTCATGCATCCTATGTGGATGGAAGACCACCGGATCTAGACCCTGTCATGGCCAATCTCCAGACCTGAAACCCCATTTGAAAAACTCTGGAATGTGATCAAGAGAGAGATGGGTTCTCACAAGGCAACAAAGCTGAGCTGCTTGAATTTTGCACGAGGAGTTGCATAATGTCCCCAAACAGCAATGAAAAAGACTGATGGGGAGCATGCCAAGATGCATGAAAGCTGTGATTGAAAATCAGGGATATTCCACCAAATACTGATGTCTGAACTCCTCCTCAGTTAACATTATTTTGTTGTTTTAAAAATGAATATGAGTTGTTTTCTTTGTATTATTTGAGGTCTGAAAAGACGGCATATTTAACATTTCTTCCAGATTCTAAATAACAATATTGTCAGTAATTTATAGAATGAAACAAAAATGTTAATTTTACACACACATACCTATAAATAGTAAATCCAGAGAAACTCCAGATAATTTTGCAGTGGTCTATATATAGTTGCAATAAAAATTATTCGACCCCCATTGCAAATCAGGTTTATTGTCAAAATTTACAGACTTTCAGCTATTTGCAATGAACAAATCAAACTAAAGCATCTGAAATGGTTCAACACAACGAATTCTGCAAGTGGTTTCCCCAAATTCAACTGGAAATGCAACTTATAATGCTATTTCCAGTTTCAAAATTATTCAGCCCCTTCATGGCAAGCATCTTTAGTACTTGGAGCACCCTTTTGCTGTTATGACCTGCTGCAAACGAGATGCATAGCTTCTAGCAGCGTTCCTGAGGAATCTTACCCATTCCTCATGAGCAATGGCCTCCAGTTCAAATCAGTAATATTCTTGGGTTTGCGTGCTGCAACCGCCTTCTTCAAATCCCAGCAGAGACTTTTTATGGGGTTCAAGTCAGGCGACTGTGATGACCCTGTAGAATCTTCCAGGACTTCTTCTGCAACAAAGCCTTGGTGGAATTTGAGGTATGCTTGGGATCATTGTCCTGTTGGAAGGTCCAAGGTTCAGCTTCCTTACAGATGGCATGATGTTTTCTCCTAGGATTTCCTGATACTACAATGAATCCATCTTGCCTTCCACACGCTGCAGGTTTCCAGTGCCAGAGGATGCAAAGCAGCCCCAGAGCATCACCGAGCCACCACCATGCTTGACTGTGGACAAAATGTTCTTTCTTCATTCTTCTTCCTCCAGACATAACACTGATCCGTCGTGCCAAAAGGTTCCAGTTTTGTTTCATCGCTCCAGAGAACAGAATCCCAAAACTTCTGTGGCTGATTTATATGATTTTGAGATGACACTTCTTGTGCTTTTGGGTTAGTAGTGGTGTACGTCTTGGAGTTCTGACATGTATTTAATACGCACCTTACTATGCTCACTGAAACCTCAGTGCCTGTTGCCAACAAGTCCTGCTCCTTATCTTTTGCAGTCACTCGAGGGTTTTTCTCAACCTGCCTTCTCAGAAATCTGCTTGCAGCCGTTGATAGCTTCCTTTTTCTGCTCCATCCAGGTATTTAATTAATTTTCTGCCCCTACCCAGTTCAGGTATTTCATGTGTTCCAGTCAAGCACACCTTGTGCAAATAAGTTGCAAAAGTATGTGAACCTTTGCTTTCAGTATCTGGTGTGACCCCCTTGTGCATCAATAACTGCATCTAAACGTATGCGGTAACTGTTCATCAGTCCTGCACATCGGCTTGGAGGAATTTTAGCCCATTCCTCAGTAAAGAACAGCTTCAACTCTGGAATGCTGGTGGGTTTCCTCACATGAACTGCTTGCTTCAGGTCCTTCCACAACATTTCTCTTGGATTAAGGTCAGAACTTTGACTTGGCTATTCCAAAACATTAACTTTTTTGTTCTTTAACCATTGTTTGGTCAAACAACTTGTGTGCGTAGGGTTATTGTCTTGCTGCATGGCCAAATTTTACTTGAGCTTTGGTTCACAGACAGATGTCCTGATATTTTCCTTTAGAATTTGCTGGTATAATTCAGAATGCATTGCTCCATCAATGACGGCAAGTTGTCCTGCACCAGATGCAGCAAAACAGGCCCAAACCATGATACTACCACCACCATGTTTGACAAACTGCAGAAGGGCAGCAATGTTATTTTTGAAGAGCAGTGGCTTTTTCCTTGTAACCCTGCCATGCATATTATTGCTGTTCAGTGTTCTCCTGTTGATGGATTCATGAACATGAACTTTATCCAATGAGAGAGAGACCTTTAGTTGCTTAGAATTTACCCTGGGTTCCTTTGTGACCTTGGGGACTGTTACATGTCTTGCTCTTGGAGTGATCTTTGTTGGTGGCCCACTCCTGGGGAGGGGAATAATGGTCATAAATTTCCTCCATATGTACACAATCTGTCTGACTGTGGATTGGGGGAGTCCAAACTGTTTAGAGATGGGTTTTGTAACCTTTTCCAGCCTGATGAGCATCAACAACTCTTTTTCTGAGGTCCTCAGAATCTCCGTTGTTTGTGCTATGATACACTTCCACAAACATGTGTTGTGAAGATCAGACTTTGATAGATCCCTGTTCTTTAAATAAAACATGGCGCTCACCTGATTATCATCATTAATTGAAAACACCTGAGTCTAATTTCACTTTCAAATTAACCGCTAATCCTAGAGTTTCACGTACTTTTGCCACTCACAGATATATAATATTGGATCATTTGCCTCAATAAAGAAATGACCATGTATAATATCTTTCGTCTCAATTGTTAATTGGGTTCCATTTATCTACTTTTAGGACTTGTGTGAAAAGCTGATGATGTTTTAGGTCATATTTATACAGATATATAGAAAATTCTAAAGCATTCACAAACCTTCTAGCACCCCTCTATCTGTCTGTCTGTCTGTCTGTCTGTCTATCTGTCCATCTGTATATCTGTCTGTCTATCTATTTATTTGTTTCTGCCTATCTATCTGTGTATATATATGTGTATATACATTTGTATACAACTTCAGGTGTATGTGTATATATTTCAAATATATTTTTGAAATTTTGTTTTATCCACAGGACTCTCCTGCTATGCAAGTGTTCGATTCATGCAGAGTGTGGACTGCAGGATTGTGAATGATGACATTCCCACATTCATCTCTGCTGTCTGTCTGATGTTTGGTACTTATTACTGGTTTAACATTCACTACCCTTCAGAATTGGCCTCAGTGCTTGAGTTCCTGCAAAGGTATGCATAGAAGTTTTTATTTGGGTGGAGGCGGGGTTCATTTACTATGTAGGTTAATTTACAGAATTTTCACAATAATTCATTCTTTTCCAAGGTGTTTTTTCATTATAAATCCTGAGAAGGGCACAAAAGTCAAGGAGAAGAAGAACAAAAAGCGACTTCCAGTGAACCCAAGAGTCTTCACCTTAATCTCAGACCTTTCGGATCATGAGTGGTGAGAGACATGGTAAAGCTGAACTAAGTTTTGGTTATATTGAATTAACAGGGAACGTGTTATTGACGTGTTGTAACCACAAGACAGCAAGTTTGCTGGTCAATAAAACAACTGGATAAAATTTTGTGATTTGTTCTGTTTTTTGTTTTTTTACATGATGTGCTGTTTTAAATTATTTATTGAGGTTATGTTATAGTAAATCATGGAGTCTGTAATCACTGTTTTTCTGTGAAGGATTTTCCTCGTAGGATGTTAAGTAGAACAATGTATGTAAACATTCACTTTTCTCTTTGATCTTTGTTCTTGCAGTGAACCTTTTTATTTATCAGGTTTATTGAACCTTTACTTAACTTTAAATAAGCTCTGTTGAAAATGCCTGTAGAGTAGTAAGAGTAATGTTATAACTTCTACCGTCTGGACTAACTGGACCATTTGTGTTTTGTTTAAACCACTGCCTACTTCTATTCAAAAACAAACAAAAAAATCAGTAATACAGCATACTGTATCTCCTTAATTTCTTGCTGGTCTTAATTAAAAATACTTGGGACCACATTGATGTCTTAGTCTTTTATGGATTAGTTTTTGATTTAGGCTTGCAAGTTTAATATATTTGTTAATTAGTGTAACAGTACTCTTAATCTTAATCTTAAATGCTTCTCGTTGTTTAAAGCATTATTAAAATTACAATTTAAAAGTAAAAGAAACACTTGTCAGCTGCACAATATGTAGCTTATATTTCATAAAGCCTGAGCTTCCATCTAGTGTGATGGTATGATGCTTTCATAGAAATTGCTGAATGAAATTACAGTGGTTATTTGTAATTTTTACAGTGAAACACGTGATTGAGTCACAATATCCAACATATTTAATGTAATTTTTTTTTGTAATTTTTTACACTGGTTTCCTGTGCCCTTTGGTAAACAATTTTATAACTGTAGTTTCTGTCTGTAATTAGTACAACATAATCCTTTAATGAGCTGTATTAAGTATGGTTCATAACTGTCTATTTTACCACATAAACCTTTAAATTAGACACGTATGAGCTGTAATAAGTACGGTTCATAACTGTCTATTTTACAACATAAACCTTTAATTTAGACATTTATGAGCTGTAATTATTACAACATAAACCTTTAAATTAGACAGTTATGAACTGTAAAAAATACAGTAAACAAAGTGCAATCCCGTACAATTTAAAACGTTGATACCATATTTTTTTTACAGTAAAGTTCTGGCAACCACAGCTGCTGGTTTTACCACGTTTTTTAAAAAATTTTTATTTTTTTTTTACAGTGTATAAATGTGTATACATATATAAAATATTGTATAATATTTATGTATAAATGTGTATATATACATAAAATATTGCGTTTTAGTGTTTTGTGAATTGTATTTGCATCTAAACACTTTATATCTCCAGAATGTACAAATCACTGAAAGCATTTTAATTGGGATTAATTGCAGCTTGGCCTGTTTTGTGTACCGACAGGATTCAATGCAGCTTTTCTATAATAAAATTGAAAGCTATTTTCAATTTAAATGAATGTTTTGGAGTGAGTTTGAACTTAATTTACTATGTTCCTTGAGATTCAGCCTATCAGGTTCACCAGCACCATGGTTACAGAATTCAGAATTCGGAACAGTGAGCGGAATTGCATCACAGTCTGACTCAAAAACTGTTCCTGCACAAGAGAAATCTATTCAGACCTTCAGTAACCAGCGACACAGCAACTAGCAGCACTTAGCAGCACTTAGCAGCGATCAGTATTTCTCTTGTACTCCTGGACATTACCATCTGTAGTAAGTAGCCTTGTAATAATTTATCAGTTAATCTTTTTTCCTATAGTTGAATAGTAACTGGTATTCTGAACACTTTTTAGACTGTTTTTATTTGTTTTTCTGTAATTTTATTATTGTACTGAGAACTGTAAGAACCTTTAGTCCTTTATGTTTTAAGATTTTTCGATTTCCGAGGAGAAAAGTATTTTTTGTGTACTATACTTAATGTTTGTCTGTTTAAAACTGTAGGTTTAGTGTTATTGATTTCCTCCATCACTGAGAGTTTGATTGATTGATTATTTAATTTTTAGGTAGCATGAACCACGAAATGATGGCCTCACTGTATGTGGGTGATCTGCACCCTGAGGTGACGGAAGCCTTGCTTGCGTGGACATTCAGCCCTGCAGGCAGCATTCACTCCATCCGGCTCTGCAGGGACTGGAGGACCCGTTCCTCACTCGGCTACGCTTTTGTCAACTTTGAGCAGCGGGCTGATGGTAATACACAAACCACGCAGAACACTGAAGAACGCTGTTCCATACACTGTTTCTGCATTTTATACCAGTTTATAGCCTACTAAAGTCTACATGTCTAATTCAACATTATTTTACTGTTTACTGTTTTAAGTTATGTGCCTTATAATGACATGAGGCTTTGTTGAAAATGCTATTAATTTTTACAAGTTATTAAAATAAATACTGCAGTTAAAAGTGTGATTAAGTTAATCAACCAAAACATTTTTCATAACCTTTCTTACCCATCTTTACCAAAGGTGCCAATAATTCTGAACATGAGCTTATCTAGCCTTTTTAATTGAAATGAATGAGCTATAATTCATGTTTCTTCCCTCAGCTGAGCGAGCAATGGAAATGTTTCATTTTGAGCTCCTTATGGGACGGCCTATGCGCGTCCAGTGGTCTCAGAGGGATTCATCCCTGAGGAACTCCACCGTTGGAAACCTGTTCATCAAGAACCTGGACAAGTCGATTGACACCTTGGCCCTTTTTCACACCTTCTCGGCCTTTGGGAAGGTTCTGTCTTGCAAGGTTTGGGCTTTGAACTGTTTGGATCTGAATAGCATCTGTATAGCGTGATTAGCATGCATTTTATACTAGAGTCCTGTATTAGTTCTGTTTAATATTAATTGTGTGTTGACATGACGTGTCTCTCCTGAAGGTTGTAGGTGATGAGAAGGGGTCGGAAGGGTACGGCTACGTCCATTTTGAGTCTGCAGAGGCAGCGGATTTTGCCATGAACCGGCTCAACGCCAAAGTGTTGAACGGCCGTAAAGTGTAAGCCATGTGTAAACTACTACGTTTTAGCAGCCTGGGTTCTAATGTCAGGGTTCTCTTTACTTTTGCTTTTTTTGTGTTTAACTAATTCCATTTGATTTTTATTGAAATCCTTATATTGTTGATATAAAGGTTCTGTTTGGTCACATGAGGGTATTTCAGCCAACATCAGCTTGTAATTTTGGTGGCATAGGCATAAAGACTAAGAGCAGTGCCTCTGTTGTGTTACAGCTTCATTGAACGCTTTAAGTCCCGTGAGGAGCGCAAGGCTCAGACGGGCCACTGGGGCTGGAAGCCGTTGTACGTAGATGTGGCCCAGCGGAAAGAGGAACGTCAGTCTCACCCTGCCCATCAGAACAGGCAGAGGATGGCGAGCATGCAGGTTAATAACATATAGAACATCTACCAACCCGTGGTGTACACATTAAAATGATTCAGTATTGCATTTAGATACTGCAGTTAAAGGGGTCACTGCCTGCAAAAGAATGAGAACCTCCTTCTAACTACCCCAAGTTACCTCAAGAGGCTACTGCTAACTGGATATGGCTATCTGCTAGCTGTGATGATGATCTGAGAGAAAAAAGATTAAATAAAGTGTGTTAATGGCTGTGTGTATCTGTCTTATAGGCTCAGAACCTGGCTGTCTCTTACACCTCCAGCCAGAAGGTCGAGCCCCGCCCGGATCTGCTCTGGGCTGCCCAGACCATCCAGTCACAATGTGAGTCACAGCTGTCTGATTGTATATCAGTGTTACATTTGTTATACAGTGTGTGTTCCAGTCTCTCCACGGCTGCATAGTGGCTGAATAGTACTAGCATAGCAGGATGTGGTTTAGGATGAAGCCTGTAACTATATGTCTTTGTTTGGTGCTTTTTTCTGTATGCAGATGTCCAGAATATACCCGATGTGGTTCAACCTGTACCGGTGCATCAGCAGACCGGTGGCACCATCACATCAATTAGTCAGGCACCATGTTTGAATGAAGAGTGTACAACCATCATTACACCAACACCTGATGGTACTGTTCCAGTGACAGACACAGTGCCAGCTGTAGGAACAGTTCAATCTGTAGATTGTGTCCCACCTGTAGACACTCTTCTAAGTGTCCCCTTTGTAGAGACAGTTCCACCTGTAGATAGTGTCTCAGGTCTAAATTCAGCTGCAGATGAGGTTCCAGCTCCACCTCAAGCCCCAGATGCAGCTAAAATGCCTTCTATATCCATCACTGAAGTGCAGCAGGACATGGACACAACGGTAAGAACAAAGCTCTAATTGTGTAATTATAATTTTGAGTAATAATAATAATAATAATAATAATAATAGTAGTAGTAGTAGTAGTAATAATAATAATAAAAATAATAATATGTTTGCAGGATGTATCCACATATCCACCAGATCGGAAGCGTCTGACTATCTACATGTTGGAGTCATCTCGTTTAGACGACCAGATCCAGATGGCGCGTGAGTCTCACACTCATATACACAGACAAACACACACATAAATATGGCTCATATACACTCCTGCTCTGCAACTCAGTGATTTAATACACTTTATTTTACTTCCCCATTACGGTTTGGAACGTGTTTCCTTGCGTAGAGCTAAAACTTCTACAAGCTCCGGCTTTCGACTCCTCTTGCTTTTGTTACACAATAACAGTGTATAGAAAGAGTCTGGCCTCTGAGCCCCGCTCATTTTACATGATTTGGATGGCTGGCACCATTCACTCTTCCTCTCTAACACACCTCACACTCTGTCTCTCTCTCTCTTTCTACAGATGATCACCTGTTACCTCTGGTCGAGGAAATCCACCCGACTCAGGCTAACAAGATCACCTGGATGCTTTTGGAGGATGCGAACAACTTTGAGATCATAGACATGATTGCATACCCTGAGCTCCTGCGTACCAAGGTGAGCACACACACACAAACACACACACACACATCATTTTTTCAATATACCAAGTGTTTCGTATCTGATTCTTACAACTGTTATAAAAATGTGTATGTGTGTGTTTGTGTGCAGGTGAATGAAATGGATGCACTCCTGAAGGCGAGGGAAGCTGGATGCAAGCCGGTGAAGATTTTTAATGAAAACTAGACATGTGATGATAATCGGTTATGTGACACACAACAATATTTCATATTTAGATTTATCGTCACAACACAGTTTACACGGGGATAAAAAGTTCCATTAACAAAGCAGTCACACACACACACACACACACACACACACACACACACACACAGACTAAAACCACTCTGCATTTCTATTTCAGGAAACCCTGAAGATGTTATTTAACAACAACAATAAGAAGAATAAGAACAAGAAGAGAAAGAATAAATACAATACAATACAATAAAACAGTGCAACCAATATTGTACATATTATGAAGTGGTCTTGGTCTTGATTATTGTCCTTTATTTAGAATTTAAAGATTGTAAATGAATTAGCTCCAGAATGTTAAAATCTTAAGCATTAACTGAGAAGAATTAACGTCACAGAGTCAGAACTCACAGAGATTACGTTGTAAATGGCTGAGTTAGTTAAAGAACGAAGATTTCACCTGATTGCTGAGACTTTGCCAGAAACGGGGGAATATTCTTCAAATAGTATCTTGTCAAATCTGAGAATAACTTCTCTAATAGACCATGAGCATCCTAGTTATCTCAGAAATCTGAAATGATCTTAAATCTGAATGTTCATAACATTAGATCAGGGACTTCACTAGAGATTTATTCATTTTTTCAAGCCATCAAAACATTTTTTCAGTCATGTATATTTTAGAGTAAAAATGGGTATAAAATCTATAGAAATAAGGTTATTTTTGGTCAAGGTATACCTGTCTATATAATTTTTGTGTTAGAGAGTGATCTGATATGACTTACTTAAATTATATGAAAATGAAGAAATTAAAGTCCACTTTGTCCACATCCAATACCAACAAAAGGGGAAAATGGCTGTACTATGTAGCCAAAATACTTTGGGGATTTTATTTAGAGAGAAAGTGAGTGAGTGAGACAGAAAGTGAGTGAGTGAGTGAGTCAATTACTAATTGAATTTTATCTGCACCATTATTTTCAGTAGAAACAAGCAGGGGGAAAAATGCTTAATTGTTCCAAATGATTGGTTCTAAGCAACCTCTACTTCACAAGCAAGTCAATGACTTAGCCTCTGGAATTATTCAAGTACATCTGGATGAGGTAATTTACTCACACCACATCCAGTGGTTTCTGATCGTGTTTGACTGCACGCTGCAAGACTTAAACAGCTCGTCTGCATTAACAGAGGATGAAGCAAAAAGCCCAATCACCGGGTTGTGTTTGGTGGGGAGGCTCAATTTTAACAATCTCCTCAGTTTCTCTCGACTTTAAATCAAACGCCCATTCACAAACATACCGCAACTTTTTTTTTTTTTGAGTGAGATACTCAGAGATACTCAGAAATGAACTGATATTAACGTTAATCACTTGGCCCTCTCAACCAACAACCCATTATGTGTAATAAAGTTGTGTGTAGTAAAGTGGAATGACACAGGAAAAAAGTATTGAACACGCTAAGAAAAGCAATTCTCCAAGGTAAGGTAAGGCAAGGAACCGCTGAAATTCGTAAGTAATTATACCCCCTATCTGTGCAAATTAATATTAGCTGGGTTAGTGAATTGATGGTCTATAAAAAGGCTTTTCGTTACCAACTTGTCACACAAGAAACATCTCATGATGGATAAAAGCAAAGAGCTCTCCCAAGACCTTCACAACCTTATTGTTGCAAAACATTTTGATGGAATGGGATATAGGTGTCTTTCAAAACTTTTGAATCTTCCAGTAAGCACCATTGGGGCCATTATCCACAGGTGGAAGCAACATCACTCCATCATCAAACAGCCACTCACAGGAGTTCCAAGCAAGATTTCTGACCAGGGAGTCAGAAGAATAGTCAGAAGAGTAGCTCAAGAGCCAAGGACCACTCGGAAAGAGCTCCAGAAACACTTGGAGGCAGCAGTTGCCATCGTCACAGAGAAAACAATAGGCAATGCAACTTCCAACAGTGAAGTTTGGAGGTGGAAGCATCATGGTGTGGAGCTGTTTTTCATCACATGGTACTGGCAGATTTCATATAATTGAAGGAATGTTGACTGGAGCCCTTTACCGGGAGATTCTTGAGAAGAATCTGCTGCCATCCACCAGGATGATGAAAGATGAGACATGGGTGGACCTTCCAGCAGGACAACGATTCAAAGCATACAGCAAAGGAAACTCTCAATTGGTTTCAGAGAAAAAAATCAAGGCATTAGTATGGCCCAGTCAATCACCTGACTTGAATCCAATTAAACAAGATTTAAAGACAATATGTTGTGGTGGAAATTTTGACAAACACCAGTAGACTCGTCCTCTCAAGTTTAGAAGTTTATTGCAGACCATACAGGAAGAGAAGAAAATGAGCACGCTGGAGCGCTACTCTGCATCCATGGTATATATACTGAAGGTGCCGGTGTATGTCTGTATGTCTGCCACTTTCAATAAGGAAGCAAAAACCGTTAGTCAGACGGTTCCAACTTACTTTGTGGTTAAAAGGTCGTAGCAGGTGTGCAGACATCTCTAAAGATAATAACATGTTTGTGACAGCACAAGTTCAGCATGAGTTCAAAATGAGTTTAGTGTAAGTTCGGAACATTCTGTACTTCTCTATGCTAGATAACATGACCTTACATGGCCTGATATACAAGGACAGGAACGGAGATGAGTCTTTAAGAAATTAAAAATACAAGAACTTTATAAATTTCTCTCACATTTCCCCCTTTTATCATTACTAAACATGACAACAAAATAAGATAGAGAAATTATTATGCTGTAAACAACATCAGAAATTCTGAATTCTTTTACAGTTCAACTGGGCACGTCATAACACAGCCACAATAGATAAGCTAAGGCTGTTTTTGCGGATATAAAGTATCCTGTGGTCAAGCAAGCTCATTTAGTGTGAAATGAGAGTTGTCATGGACAAAGAAATATCTACAATAGACGTGAAAAGGATGTCAATGGGTCGTCATCGTCAGTGTCATTGTGAGGATCTAGTACCCAGTCAGGTTTAAGATACAGGTTGGTATCTTGGTATCAGGTTGGTCTTTGTAAGGGTCATAGTTCCTTCATCAGTGTGGCAGAGGAAGTCCTGTCAGCTGTCCGCTTATGTCAGTGATCGAGCACGCTACTACATATCACTTAAGACCGTCTGACATGGAGTCGCGTGGAATTGGTGTGATATGTGTCTGTGTGCGGTGCGTGTGTATGTCTGTGCATTCTGTCATGTGCATATGAATGCGCGTATTTGTTGCTCGTGAACGGTGGTCCTCTTAGAGGCTTCTTGATAGAGAATCACTTTCAAGTTCTCCTATTGCAGTCCCGTCTTCTCCCACTCAGTGCTCGGCTCTGGCACTCGCCTACAGTGGCTCGCATGCATCCACATGGCTCTCTGGCTGACCTTTACCACGGAGCGAGTGACGAAAAGGATCTAGAATGGCCCCGACCACCATGGCTTGTTCCACCTGGTCCTGCGGAAGTCCTTGATCCCGATCCACTCTCCGGGGTTCAAATCATGCAGCGGGCTCTTGGCTGGAGCTGGAAATGTTGCTTTTACCTGCTTCTGGATAGAGTGTGGAGCAGAGAACAAGGTTGCACAATAATTTAACATTGCATCATCACATGCTGCAGCGTCGGAAAGAGGAGCTGTCACAGGTCCAATTCCTGTGTGTGGAGGTCTCCCAAACAGTATCCCAAAGAGGCTAAGCCCATACTTGGATTTTTCTCGCATACGCATCTGCATTAGAACTATGGGTAGGACCTTTGTCCACCCTAGACCTGTTTCAGAGCAGCACTTAATCAATTTGTTCTTTAGAGTTCCATTCTCCCTTTCCACCGCCCCACCACTAGCTAGATGGTATGTACAGTGCAGCTTTAAGTCAATACCCAAATATTCACCCACCTGTTTAAGGGTGGGTGACACACAAAAGGTGTGCCATTATCACTGGAGATTTTTTGTGGGAGTTCCCCATCTAGAAATTACTTCTCTAAGCAACGCTTTTGCTTTTCTACCTTCAAACCTCAACCCACATTATGAGTTGTGCAAACAGCCTAAACAAATTATTATTATTATTATTATTAGAGTAATTAGAGAAACCAATGCTTTGTTACCACAACTATCATTCCCCTTTTGACGCATTATCCCTGCCATGCATCAACTTTGAAGACAAGGACAGCCGCCAAACTCTGTCAACAACAGTGCAGCCTGCTTTGCACCACACAGCCTTTTCCTCCACCGTAGCTCGTGCATGGAGATTTGAAAGCTGTGAAGAAGGAGTGATTATTTTCTCAGAGGATAGTGCATCGTTTTATAATGACATTTGGCATATCTAGTAGTACAGTGTTATAGCGCAACCACCGCTGGGTGGACAGCTCTGAGGTTTTCTGTTCAATTAGGAGTAACGACACTTCATGTGGAATCAGAAGGGTCAATTCTGAGTAACCTACCAGGTCTCTGGATGGCACCACATCTTTCTCAGCTGCTGCTATTGCAAGTACACACGAGGGAAACCCTGCAGCAACTCGATCCAACTTACCTGAGAATGAGCTGTCGAACCTGTCGAATTTATCTGAGCGGTGCTTGTAGAATGGAATAGCTTAGAATGAAAGTTCTGCAATATGAACACATACCTAGGAAAGAGAGAACTTGTTTCTTCATCAGAGGTTTGGGAATTTTCTAAATGGCAGATACTCTGTCTGCCGAGAGTTTCTTTCCACTGGCGGAGATGTCATGCCCTAGAGATCTCCCTTCTTGTTGTACATACTGTAATTTGGAGAGACTGGCTTTGTGGCTAGATGCTGCAACAATTTAATGGTGTCAGTTTCACACTGTGTCCCAGAGAAAGCGTTAGAGGTGCTAGGCTTAACATTTGGTTCTAAGCTTAACATTTGGTTGTATATCGTTAGTGACTCACAATAGCCCTGACACAAGCGAGTGCAAGTGTAAGGACATCCATCAAATATGAATGCAAACCGAAACTGACTGTCTTTATCAAGAGATATACTGAAAAACGCATTAGCTATATCTACGACTGAAAACCATTCGCTATTTGTTGGAACCTGGCTTAATATAGTGCAAGAAGTTGGCACGTCTGGAGCTCTCTGTTTTACTGCTGCATTAACCACTTACAAATCTTCTACAAATCTCCATTCATCAGGTTGTGGGGGTTTTCTTGCTTTTCCTACTGGAAATATTAGAGTGTGCAATGGCCAATCTGGGCAGGGAACAATGAACCCTGCTTTTAGTAGTGAATTAAATACTGGCCTAATCCCCTCAATAGCCTCTGATTTAAGAGAGTATTGAGATTTTCTAGGTCTGAAATCAGTTTTGGGCATGATCACGATTGGTGGTGCACTTCTAATTAGGCCTACGTCATGTTTCCCTTGGGCCCACAGCCCGAGAGGCACCTCCTTCAGATTTGGGTGTGTTTCTAGGGGTGTGGGGCTTGTCCCAAGGTTCAAAAACATCCCCTTGTCATGACACATCACCTCCCAGTTAACCTTACATGTTTCTTGAAAGAATTTTTATAAACTCCCAGCATCGGGCTGTACCATATGTTGGAGGTGGGTTTCTGTTTCCAATCTGTAATTTTCCCACTCTCACATAATCTGACCCATGGGCCTACGTCTTTCCAATGTCTGCTCCTCGATTTGGCTAGTGAGACATAAGGCACTGAATCTAGGACAAAAAATACACACAACTGTATGTCACTTTGACTGAACATGCACAAAATGTGTCACACCAATATAGTGCCTTTAGGTACAGCTCTTCACTTTCTGGGATATCCATAAACCATTCTTTCTCAAAATTAAAGTCTCTTCCTTCATGCACTTGCACTGTGCAATGGAGGACAGAGGACAACATAAAATCAACACATCTGTCTTTTATCTTATCATGTGCCAACTTCAAACAACGAGCACAGGTGCTGGCTTTAGTATAGATGGACCATTGGTAAACACAGAGCTCTTTGTTTGTGAAAGATTCAATTCCCACCAATGATTCATCGGTCAATGTCAAGCCCTGGGGTGAGGAAATCAAATTTAGGTGCAAAATGCACATTGTCTCTGCCCAGCAAATTAACTGGGCATGAGGACAGGATTATGAATTGATGGTAAATGGCGCATTTATATAGTGCTTTTATCCAAAGCCCTTTACACTATGTCTCATTCACCCATTCACACACCAATGGTTGCAGAGCTGCCATGCAAGGCACTAACTTGTCATCAGGAACAACTTGGGGTTCAGTGTCTTGCCCAAGGACACTTCGGCATGTGGAACTCATGTGGGCCGGGAATCGAACCATCGACCCTACGGTTAGTGGACAACCCACTCTACCACCTGAGCCACCTGGGTTACACTTGGGTTACACTTTTCCCATTTTCCCATTTACAGACTAACTGTTCAGAAAAACGTCCTATTACTGAATATCCCGCCCATGGAGTGCAGTGACCGTGAACTCATTTTTGGGGAATCTTTTAGTTCACCGTGCTTTAGTACTGACTATATTGCCCCCGAGTCCACCGAAAACGTGACACTCTGCCCATAAATTACAAGAGGTATGCATGGTAACTGTGGAAAGGGAGAGGCATTTTATTTAAAAAGGTTAAGGGCTATAACTGGTTTAGGCATTTGGGAATTATTAGTCTGACCAGTGTTGGGGGTACATGTATGTGTATATGCCTGCTCTTTATGAGCTAACTCACAGTTTGGGTGTCTGATGTCCCCTCTTCTGTTCCTAGGTCCCTCGTCCTTCCTTTCTTCCTCCCCTCAGTTGGCCTCCTCTTGGTTCTGCTCTGGAGAGTCTCTTGCAAAATGTCCAACTTTTCCGCAGATAAAACTTGTGAAGTTGTATCTATGGGGGTTGCCACCCGGCCTTGCTCGTCCACGTCTTTTTGGTTTTCCTTTCCCCCTGGCCTCTTCCTCTGCCTTCCATTTGCTGTAGTTGTGTGCTGATGGCTTACATCATTTTGAGAGAGCCTGTGTGAAGGTCTCTTCCTCTCTTCTCCGTCTTTCTTTCCTTTGCATCTCTTAGGAGCTTCTACGCGTGGATTGAATATCATTCTACCTGAGTCAGATTTCCAGTGTCCCAGGTGATGCATTCACGTTTTACGAGAGCAGCGATCTCTGGTTTCATACCATTCATGAAGCTGTTTCTAAGATGTGCTTCCCATGCCATGACTTCGGCTACTCATCCATCTGCTAGTGCTACTGGCCTTGATTTGCATCATGGAATTCAGTGGGAAGAGATAGATACTGGGACACAGTCTCTGAATCTTGCTGCTTGCACATTGCTATTTTTGTCATGTCCAATCGCACAGGAAGGGCTTCAACTAGTCTTTGTTGGAGAGCTACAATCACTCCTGTGTAGGCTGCATTGCCATCCTGGGTCCAGTGGTGAGAAGTCCTACGTTTCATTTTCTAAGTTATCAGGCGGAGCTTCCAGCACAGTGAGGTCTATATAGAAATGTGGGACAGATGATGGTGCTGAGGGACCCGCTTCTGCTGCTGGTTGTGTTCGCCATGGAGGGGCGGAGTCCAGGTCAGGATCGGCTTTCTGTAACTTAGCACACTGAGAAACAGGTGAGAGCCCTGCCTGACATTTTTTCTCTCTTTTATGTACCTCACTCTGACATTCACCAAATGCCTTCCAGTCTGCTACAAACTGTGCTTCTTCTTATTTTTTTTTTTTTACTTTTAGGAATATCTCTCACCTTTGCTTCCAAATTGAGTTTTAACTATTCTAACTGCCTAAGACAAAACCTCCCTTTATTTGAGATAAGAAATAAGAAAGATAAGAGATAAAATATTTGAATGACATCTCTTGTATAGTCCTTGAAAACAAAAAATAGTGCTTGAAAGTCATGGAATTCTGGAATTTCATTATGAAGCATCTGTACGAATCCTGTAAAAATGTTTGATTGTATGATTTTTTGGAGTTCCAAAAAAAAATTCAGTTATTTATTCCTAATGATGTGTTCATTCTTAGTACTCTGAGGACATTCTCCATTTGCATGATTTCATTGCTCTAGGGAACAATAGATGACATATTTGGCACACTTGATTAGCTGCTTGCCAGTTGTATGATTGTTCTTGAGTTTTTCCAATAGCCAGTTATTCATTCTCATTAATAAATTATTGAGAGGAAAATCTGGTTTGTCTTTTTTTCATTTATATCTATGTATTTCTGTAAATTTGGTTCATTTTGTAGATTTGAATTATGAATTAACACAATATTTTTTGGTATAGTGATACTACTTGGTAACAAGATACTTCAGTTGGTATAGTATCATAAGATATGTTAATGTTATAGTGACAGCCCTAGAATTAATGAATGCAAGCTGTCCAGTCCCTGAGGAAGCGAAGCAACCCCAAACCACCACCTTGCTTCACAGTTGGTATGAGGTGCTTCTCCAGAAAAGCTGTCTTTGGTCTGTGCCAAACTTGCCTGCTGTTACTGTGGCCAAAAAACTCTATTTTTTATTTGTCTGTCTAGGGCACCTTATTTTAAAAGGCCTGATCTTTGCCTATATGTTCATTTCAAATTATAGTCTTGCAAAGGCTTTTTCCTGGCACGCCTTCCATGCAGGTCAAATTTGTGCAATCTTTTTCTGATTGTAAAAGCAGGCACTTTGACACCAACAGTTGCAAGTCTTGCAAGACTAGTAGATCCTGTGATGAAATGTTGGGGTTCTTGCAGACTTCTTTTCGCATTGGCAGTCGTTTGAAATCTATGCCACTTGTAGATGATTTTCCTTACAGTGGAATGAAATTTCAAATAATTTGGTGATCTTTTTAAATCCCTTGCCAGACTCATAGGCATCCACAACCTTTTTTCTGACGGCTTTATAGAACTCTTTAGATCTTGGCATGATGACACCACACACCTCAATAACAAAAAGGAACACCAGACACTAGATATGAGAAGGGTATAAATAAGACAGGTTCCACCTGCACTCCTTAAGCAGGTTCTAATCACTGGTTTCCATCTTAAATGCTGTTGGAGAATATGATACTACCTTTTATTATGAACTTGTTTTAAAAGTCTTCTCTCATTACTTGTGAACATTACTTGTGGCTCAGGTGGTATCCTCAAGCATACACCTTTTCTATCTTTAACATGCATTATTTCCATAGAGGGCTTCATAAGGATGCAAAAAGTACCTTTAAAGCTTTAAAAGGTAATTATTGTCTAATAATGTAACTTAAGTCTTTTCTAAAGGTACACTATATCCACATTTCCAGTTGATTCATATGTTATCAGTTAAAGGTACAAATTATAAGGGTACCACATTAGCGACAATGAAAGGTACTGTTTACTATATGTTTATTTTAAATGGCTTGCATCATTTCATTTCTGAACTTTTTTTATCCTGGAGGAGTGTGATAATGTCTAGTGAAAGACACTAGATTTTAGACCGGAATCATATTGGCATAATTGGGAATATCCTGTTGATCACTGTAAGTACATACACTCATCAGCAATTCATGAAATTATCCAATCAGCCAACAAGCCAACTTAAATAACCACTTTAAGTTGGCACACACAAAACACTGAACTTTGAGGCAGATGGACTACAGGAGCATAAGAACTTCAGTGGGCACAGGCTCACCCAAACTGGACAGTTGAAGATTGGAAAAACATCTCTTGGTCTTATTGTCTGTCAGCTTTCAATGTGTTTCTGCCTTCACAACTGCCACTCAGTGGATGTTTGTTTGTTTGTTTGTTTTTTAGAAACTCTATCATTTTTGAGCCTGTACTGAAAGTGTCAAACCTGTCTGGCACTAACAACCATGCCACACAGTCCTCATTCAGTTTGATGTGAACGTTAACTGAAGCTCTTAACCATAGCTGTATAATTGTATGCATTGCACTGCTGCCATATGATTGGGTGATTGGATAATTGCATGAATGAGCAGGTGTAAAAGTGTTTCAATTAAAGTGGCTGATGAATATATAGAATACATTTTAAAATGAGCATATAAAGAAATGCAGGGTTACTCCTTACCAGCAGAGGGCAGCATTCATCAAGGGATTCTTGATGAAACAAGAACATAATACAGAAAAAATGAAATTGTACACTGTATTAGGTGAAATGATCACAAAATTACCAGTATTAAAATACTATTGTTAACCTATCTTCCATATCTGCTACATACAATTTCCCATCACTAGTGTACCTGATACACTTCTATCAGCTCCACATAAACTACCAGGTCAGTGTCACTGCTGTTCTGAGACTCACCACCCAAATAATATCTGGTCAATGGAGAGCCTACACTTTGAGAAAAAGGGCACTAAAACGTAAATGTCCTTGTCACCGGGGTGGTATCTTTTACCTGGTAGGCTTTACTACAGAACATTGAGGGCACCACCCCAGTGACAAGGAATGGTGCAGTTTAGCACCATTTTGTTTCTGAGAGTGAATGGATGTCACTTTGTATTGACGGAGAGGGTAAAGGGGGTCTAACAAATTGTACATAGAAACAGATGGACAATAGTCGGTAATTATACACCTACAAATTGAGCCAAATTGTAGACTGAAATTTACTATTAACTACCTGATACTAATACATAATAATTCAGTATAATATCTTTCAGACAAAGGTTTAGTGCTCATGTTATTAGAGCTGTTTCCATGACAACAATCCTCAGATTCCAGCAGGTGTGGTTTAAGAAGAAAAAAAAAGTTTTTGTTTTTATTTTTTATGATTGACAAGATGTAATGTCTATGAATGGGCCTCTTAAATAATAATAATAATGATGATGATGATGATGATGATGATGATGATGATGATAATAATAATAATAAAGATTTTATTTAATTCAGATTTAGTTTTCAACATGAATGTAAGAAACACTAAAAGAAAAACCTGACCATTACACCTACAATAATCTGAGTGTATTATTTAGCTATGTAAAATGTAATAGGAAGAAGGTGGATGAAGAACATGGCACACACACATTTATATACATACTTTTTAAAATTCCATAGAACTGCTGCATCAGATGAGAGACTGTAAACCCCGTCAGAGGCTTGGATGGTCAGGTCTGGACAAGTAACATTCCCTAAACAACAATCTGATATGTAGAAACTCGACGGACTTGAAAGAATAAACTGGTGCTCACTTTTACATAAGTACACACAAACACACACACACGCACACACGCAGGCAGTGTAGAGACAGCCACACATAAACACTATGACAGATGGACTTTCCTGCTTTCTTGTCCCACCAGCCCTCCATACAGCAAATGTATATACATATATAGTCTTTAATCCTACTAAAACATTCACATTCTCTAGTTCTGCGTCAAATATGCGTCTTCCACTCCAAAATATATACAAGTATCCATGCATCCATGATATACATATAGTAGAATAAATAGATGAATGAAGCATCTAAAACATCGTTTCTGACATAGACAATGCAATAGGCAGCATTTACAAACAAATCTCTGAGGCGGGGCCAGAGACACACAACTACAACATTAATGCTTTCTCAAAAGCACTGGACTCGTGTACTGTAGCCACCAGAGGTGACCAGGAAATGTGCGTGAGATGCACACGATACCAGAGCAGAGTTGCGTCACACATTTGAGTAGTCAAATAAGTGTTAGCCAGGTGTACTTTCCAAGAACGGGAAGGACAAGTTGGAGCTTTTACTGTCTACGTCTGGGGTTATTTATGTGCATAATCCAACTATACAACTATTAAGCTCATTATTTAAATTTGCACAATTTTTATATAGCATTTTATTCCTGACAGAGCATTTTATTTTCACAGACAGAACACATTAATCAAAATTGACATTATTTATTTTTGAGCTAGCTGCTTATGTTTGTGTGAAACCAATTCAATTCAATTCAAGTCAGTTAGGCTGATAACTTTAAGAACCCAATCATGAATACAGTTGTGTTGATAATGGTGGGTTGTGATTTCCACCACTGAAGCAATTATAAATATATATATTTTTCAGGCCTCAGTTTGAGAAACAGTGGTCTACACATGGCCTAAAAGCTTCTAGCATTATGTGGAATTTACATTTTGCAATGCGAATGCGAAACTTTAGTTTACTGGTATTCAATTTAGCCCTTTTATTGTGTTGTTTGGTGAAAAAAATACCCCACAATGTGCCAGAGATTATTCTGTCAGTTGAGAACTACCAAAAAGAAAAGAAAAGACTGCAGACCTGCAAATTAAATATACAGTAGCAGCTCAATTGCTTGAAGGACAGAAAAAACAAGCAGCATTCACTTCTCAAACTTCTGTTGTGTGAGACGTGAGAATAATGGTGATTCCACCAATGACAAACAGTATTCACTATGATCAAACTCACCAACACTGACCCCTTGTGGTGAGGAGAATGGGCTCAGGTGGAATGATGGGCCAAACAAAAGCACGGTGTTGTTTCTTATTATAAACATCTTGTACTGTTTCATCCTAAAGCGCTGTATCTTCAACACCAGACTCAGAGGCATCACAGTGAGTGGATTAATGAAACTGGTAGATTCATAAACTACCATTAACTTCATGTGGCTTGGATTTGACTAAATAGTTTGCGTTTTCCAGAAACAGGAATAAGCTGAAACACTCCTGCTTCATAATGAAGACTTTTCCTGATAAGCATTGTCTCTGTGGATCTAGAAATTGATACGTTTTTGTACTTTATCAGGTATATAGTGACATTTTAGTAAAGTGCTAAAATGATTGTCAGAATTTTTGGTTTATGGAGCTTTCAATTATATTCAGCCAGGGAGTGTACTTGAGCTTGATAGTAACAACAAGAAGTTCTCAAGGTTCTCAAACGTCTTGCTGCCAACCCTATTGGATGTAAAAAATAAATAAAATCCACAGACCCCCTTAGTCAAGATTTATTTTAAGATATATTCAAATATTGTCCTCATTATTCAAACATGTACAGTAATATACTGGCTGGTTACTGTAGGTTTTTATTCCTGAACTTTTTATCAACAGAACAGGTCCAAGTTGACATTACTTATAGGTCTACTTGTTTTTCAGTTATTAAGGTTCATTCAAAAGACGAGTTAAGCAGGTGAATAACTATAAGAACTCAACTATAAATGTGACTTTGATCATGGTGCATTGTTTTCCGCATGGAACCCCTATGTTCCCCAGACCTCAGTCAAGAACCACCGCATTAGACAGTCAAGGGTTCTTAGTTTCCCATCTCTAAAAAGAAAATATTGTGTTTTATGGGTTAGTACAGGATTTCACAGAGATTTTTGTGCTTTGTTTGTGGAAACTACTTCAATTGGCGAAATTGCAATTCCACAAAACTGTTTTGCACGGTCTTTCACAGTGATGTTTGATGAGAACTATGAGAACAATGAGAACTTTCAGCTGTACTCATGTTCGATGCACGTGGATCGAAGAGGGCTTTGGCTGAATGCGTGTTGTGATGATTGTCGCATGGCGTGTTGTGATGAAGTTGCATGGCGTGTTGTGATGAAGTCGCATGGCATGTTTGATGATGTCGCATGGTGTGTTGTGATGATGTTGCATGACGCGTCTTGGCCCAAATCTGCAGAAAATCTGAAGTAATTTTGAAAAATTGCAAGTTCCTCTGAATATTGCAAAGTTTCCTTGATTTTACGTTCATTTCTGCGATTGTGAAATCGCAAAATCCTGGACGGACCGGTAAAACCTTCAAGGGATCCCCAAAGGGACAAACCAAATACACCCTTAATGTTCCAGATTTAAACCTTTTGCTTTAAGTGTGTAAAAATGTGTTTTTATATCACTGTTTTTCCATCTTACAAATTTGTAGTCTACCAGAAGTGCTATAATGACTTCCAATCCTTTGATTTTAAAAAATCATATTAAATATAATTGGATTGGTCTACACTACAAATTGGTGCCTTTATAACCATCTTTCACAGAGAAAAAGAGAGCAGAAAACCTTTAAGATAAGGCTGGTTTCGCCAGCGGTATTCGGTTGCTAGGATACTGTCTGAGGCAGCAGAAGAAGCTCTTCTTTGAGCTCGGAGTCTTTTCATACTGAAGCAGGCCACTCTCAGTGGGAGCAGACCATCACCCTCTCCATCCCAACACGAATTCAAGGTGTGTAGATGTCCACTTCTGCATCATCTAAATACAGCTCTGAACACAGTAATCTAAAGCAAAACAGAGCAAAAGTCACCCACAACAGTGGCACTATCTCATCCTAATAGGACCATGTGATCCTTTATCATTCATACTGGGAAAAGTTGAGGAGGCTATGCATTAATCACTTCCCAAGGACGGGGTAAAAGGATTCACTTTCTCTCTCCGACTCACCCTTCCATCAAAGCTTTGTTTCACCGGGAATCAATTTTGAAAGTCCTGTTGAATTGTGGCCAAAGCCGGACCGTTGAGTCTCGGCCTTTTCTGCACGCCCCTACCCCCACCTTCTTATTCAACATGTTTGCTTATGCTACATAAAGTGAAGGAAAGAGACTCTCAAACAATAGCAGTGCTAGCAGACATATACACACTTCAAACATATACAGATGTAATAATGTCCAACAACTTCAATTTTTTTTTTTTAAATTCATTTGTATAGTTGAAAAACAACAGAGTTCAGACAGAGCATAGGAATAACTGGCAAACGTAATAGATTTGTAATCACAGGTATGGTATTTTTGGGGTGAAACCTCATCATGTCACAATAACAACACACTTATTCCAGTTATATCTGCAATCTGCAATATTATGCTGTTCACATAATTGCATTACTACAGCAGCTGTATGAGGACAGAGCTTTAAGGTGAAGACACTAATACATCTTTTTTTTTTTCTTCTGAAATGTAAACCATATTCAAATTAGAGACCATCATAATCTTTTAATTTATCTCATTTCCAAATACATCATGTTTGGTGATAAAATCTGTCCCGTTTATAATAATAATAATAATAATAATAATAATAATAATAATAATTTTTCTTTACATATCACAGCAGGAATCATCTCTGGATATCTGTGGAATAAAATCTGAAAGGATGCCTTAGGTGAATTCAGATAAGATCAAGATTTTGGATATTAGTCTATTCTGATATCAAATTAATTCAGATTTCAATATGTAATCTTCAGGGTCCATTTTGCCTGTAATCATGTTCATATTGTATCTTTTAATAAAGATCCTACTCCATAAACACCATCCACAAATCGCTGTTTTGATGACAGTTACTCATATTTGCACGGTGCTGATAACTGGATTAGCTCTTGATTTTTGTCTTTATCCTAATCTTTATCCTAGCAAATAAGCTTCAACCCATTTCTGCACCGAGAAAACATGAATTGTTGTCACCAGATCAATTAGAGACGTAAACATGAGCTGTGACCTGTAGGGGCGTTTAAATAAACAGAAAGCTGAGTTAATGGAGGCTGCAGGACACATTTAAATTTACATCCGTCCTTACATGAAAACATTTTCCAGTTTAAAATCATTCTAAAAACATCTCCAGAAGATGAACCATGTAAAACCTGTCATGATTCAGATTCTGATGGTTGTTATATTTGCGCACTTTGCGCACTAAGTGGAGTGAACGTGAAGGATTTAGAGAAGGAAGTGAAAGAAAAACAGTAGCCGTTTGTTTAGGATTATAAGAAGAGCATGCACGCAAGCACAAATATCAGGTACAAGAGGAACCAAGAGTGCAAAAAAGAGGCATTTTAAGAAGCAAATGTTATAAATATGCACATCCAGAGATGATTTTCATGGCAAGTTTCCTGTGTAGTGTCATATAACCTTTATATACTGTATTATACTGTGTGAATTACCAGCCATGAATCTGGGGGGGGGGGGGGGAGGCTTGGATAAGAGTCAGATTTTGGTCACACACTGACAGAAACAGTAGCATCACAGTGGAAGCTGCACCTCTCTTGGAGAAGTGTATAAATCAAAGGCATCAATGCACCTCTCAAACAAGACACACAATACCTACTTCAATGTAAAACATCCAAAACACAAAAATAAATATGTCTATAGTACGCACAGCATGTATAAAAATGTATGTAGTTATGTACAGCAGATGTTTTTCACAGGCAGCTTAAAAAGAAAAAAAAAAAAACCATTCTCACACGTGACGAAATGTCAAAATAACTTTCTCAAAATAAATTTCTTCAACAGTTCATTTGCCATGACACTTTTATAACAGTTGAATAAGCAGTCATAATATTTATTACAGTAGTTCTAGGGATGCTTCGAAATGTCTCTGAAAATTTTTGGCCGAAAACATTGAAGCGAAACACCACAACATCCAGTTCTCAGACAAAAAAAAGAGTACAAATGCTGCAAAACTTTAACAGAAACGTTATGTTGGTTTTATTTGTAAGATTAAATACAGCATATTAAAACACAACACTACAAATTAGTTTATTCGTTAAAAACACAGCACCAGAAACTTGTACAGTGTTGCCAGATTAGGAAGGATCCCCAATCCAACCAAATTTAATCCCCTTAATTTACAATATTTTCAAAACACAATTTATAATCATTTTACGTCTAAAGAAAATCTGTAGTTGTGATTTTCCATCATTACATTTCCAGGCTGATTTGGAAACTGCATCCAATCTGGCAACCCTGAACTGAGCGGATTTGCACTCTGTGTGTGCATCACAGTTTCAAGCACTACCTGCATGCGTAATGCATTTTATATGCTAGTTGCTATGGCTACGCCACGGTGATTGTAGTTCATTAACGTACAGGTCTTCAGTTAAGACTTATTTTTAAGTATAAATAAGAAGAAAAATAAATTAATATAATTTATGTTATAGCGCGAAAAGCCAATCTTGAAATTTTCGGCCAAGAAGTTTCATTTCGATGCATCACGAGTAGCATGACGTTACACTGTACAAACAAATGACACAGTGATTTAATTAAGAATTAGTTCTTGCTACCAATCCTGTGGAGAGTCTTTGCATTATGTTAGCCTTTGTGATTTTGACCAGCAGTTACAGCCATCACCTGACCCTTTTATACCACCCATGTGATGCCTGAAGTGGTCCATTACTAACTTGGAACAGAAACAGGAAAAGGAAACAGCAGGCAAAGGTAGATATTAGAGCTTTGTTATACATTATCAATGCCTAAAAAACAAACCAAATAAAAAGAGTTCAAAATAAAAATCAATCTTTTGGCTTGTAGGTCAATGTTAGAAATAAGATGTAATAATTATCTAATGTCTAAAACAGAAGATAATTAAACTTCTATTAAAATCATGCACTAAAAACCTGACTAATTTTGGGATCATCTCCCAGTCAAGAATCCCAGCACTAAGCACTGCGAAGGAATTTTTGCCTTGTATTGAATATAATTTGGCATACATATTTTTATGCTTATAATTGACTCGGCCGTGTCTAGCCCTCGAGAATGTTGCTAAACATCAAATCTAATTATGACACATGATCAGAACTCCTAAATCTACCTCAGAGCATACAGATGAAAAAGTATGAAGTGTGAAATTGGCATTAAACCATGTCAGATTACTAATCTGACCCTGTAAACAGAAGGTATTATAAATAAGTCTTGTTCATGTAACTGTTTCTGCCATGTAACAGCTCAATGACACTTAGTGTAAGCTATCTATGAATGTGTAAAACAATAGGGGTGTTTACTATTTTGCTTTATGTTGTTTGTCTGCCACATTTGCCACTTGTTTGCTTAGAGCTTAATTATAGTAATTATTTCCAACTGCAACTCTAACAGCGCAGGCGACTGCATGCTGGAACACCTACCCACGCTGTACTAACCAGAGGCCACTGCTGATTGTTTGAGATGTAATTTACAGCCCTCATCTACAGTACGCATGCAAGAGTGGTTCACATGCTGAATACATCAAGCTCAGAAACAAGCTGGCCAGCTTCATGTAAGAGCTGAAGAACCGAATTAGTGCCTAAAACCTAAAGGAACAGTAGACTTGTGCAAGCATGCTAGGATTGCACTGTCCTCTGCAAGCACAGCTAAAAAACAAGCTATTCCTTTGTATTTCAGACACACAAGCATATCTAGGCAGATTTATTGTGTAATTGACCAGAGGGGAGTTCCTCTCTAAAAGGCCTACCAGCCAAACTATTGATTTTTGTAATGTTCTACACACACACACACAGAACACATACACGGGACAGCCCATTGGGATTGCACATTCATCACCATGCAAGAATGACAGAACCATGTTTGCCACTGCTAAATGTTTTTTTTTTCCAGTGGTTTTCTCCAGTGTTGAAAATATCTGCTGTATAATTTCCAGTCATCCTCCATGAATCCAGTGTGATTTCATCCAGAAGCAGTGTCGTTCACAGAAAGCAGAAAGAGTATATTGCTGTTTGCATTTCTGATCATTCCTTCAATTGATACCCATAAAATTCAGCAAGCTTCGTTTTAATTCCAGGTTCAATTCATTCAGTCATTCATTTCCTAACTCCAGTCACATTTATTCAGTCATCCGTCAAGCAGCTCTAGCAGTACAGTGACATCCTGCTGCGTCGCATGGCCTCACTGATCAGATATGCTGGACTGACTTCAGGTTCCTCCGTCATCACTACGATGTTCTGCCATTCACCACACTGGTTGGACTTTTTGATTGTGTCCACCACACACAAAGCATACAAACAGTCCTCAAAAGTGGCAGCCATGGTGAGCGGCCGGCCGTCCCAAGTCCGCCGATCCTCCTGGCCCTGGAAGGCCTGTCGTATAGCCTGGACCATGCAGATGGTACCGGTGAGGTAGGGCGAAGGGATGTCGCTGAAGGCCTTGTCAGGCAGCGAGGCATTGCCTAAAGGTGTGCTGTCCTTGAGCAGTAGCTCACGGTCTGCCATGCCACTGTTCTTTTGTCCATACAAATCAGTGCCACTGACTGTGAGGCGTCCAGCCGTTCCAACCACAACCACCTCTTGCCGGAACTCACCCGGCACGTTGAAGTTGAGCGTCACGGTGCAGCAGGCTCCACCCTCCAGCACCATCTGAAAAGTGCAAAAGTCGTCACTGGTGATCTGTCTGATGCCCTTGATGTGGTCTGTCTGTTTAATGAAAGTCTTGAGGAAGCCATGCACCTTGATGGCACGCCGGCTGGTCAGGAATGTGAGCAGGTCGATGATGTAGGTGCCCACAGAGTGAAGTCCTCCACCGCCCATCAAGTCGTCACAGCTCCAGTTGTACTTCTTGCCCAAGAGGCTGCCGCCGTGGACCTGTGCCTCGCAGACTAGCAGTTCTCCCACATAGCCCTCCTCTAGCAGCTCCTTCATGCGAACGAAGGCAGGAAGAAAGCGCAATACGTTACCCATAATGCTCAGCAGCTTGGGGTAGTACTGCGCTGCTGACATCATGCGGAAGGCGTCCAGCGGTGTGGCTGTGCGGTCACAGATGACATTCTTGCCAATACCTTAAGAAATTGGAGAGAGAAGAACAGAGAATTAGTCAATGGTTGAGTCATCAGGTTACACGCCAAAGCCAAACAATGACCAAGACCATGAAGCATGCTACTAGCATTACTCAAACTTCTGAACTGGCATTAACTGGGAAAAAAAGGAAGTGATGAAAGAAACAGCATTCTGATAATTTTTTTCTTCTATTGTTCATGTTTGTAGCTACTGACCTCTTTCATTTACGAAAAAAAGAGACCAAGTCCTTGTTCAGTTCCACAAGGCAGATCTCAAGTCACCGTACTTCAAAAGCCCTCTATTTAAGCCTCATCTTTCATTTCATCACGTTGAAATCCCCAAAGATAGCATGTCCTGCCAAAAATGAATATGGACACAAGATGTGCTATCGGAAAAGCACACTGCTCAGTTTCAAAACAGAAACATGGCATTTAAATAACTCGGCCATCTATGTGCGAGAGACCGAAACGATTATCATCTTCTAAACTCAAGGGCACTTTCCCATAGTACTAATCACATTCATAATCCTACCCCACTGTGGTTTTTTTTTTAAAGAACGATAAATGGCAGAGTGACCATGACAGCAGGAAAGTTGGCTTCCTATGGACTTGCCAGTGAGATATGCAGTTAATCCTCAGCTAGCAAGTGTTGTTATACTGTAGGGTTGTTTAGCACATTAGTGGGTTCTCTCTGATAACACGTGTTGTTTTTAAAGCTGAGAAGACCTAGGCCAAAACCTCACAGTAGAAGAGCTGCACTTGCATCAAAGTGCATCATCTGCTGATCAAACAGAATCATTAATGGTAAGGGACTAGTTTTCGGCATTCTAAGGAAAAAATGTCGCAGTAGGATAAAACTACTCATCAGTGAGAAAGTGGGCCGCCAGTCCTGCCATTGTATGGGCTGTAAAAGGCCAGACTGATTGGCCCGGTCAGCTAGATAAACAGCAGGGGAGCTGGAGTGGTGCCGCTCTCACAGCTCTCCACCAATTCATGTGACCTTTTCTTAAAGGGGCCTGTTCGAGGAACAGCCATTGTGCTTTCTGAAACCTACAGAACAAAAACTTCCCAGCTAATCTCCCATTAGATCCCAACAGTGGAACACAGGCTACAAAATTAAACCTCCTGACCCACTTTTACACTCCCAGAGTATATGATGTAATACAGTTTCAGATAATGTAACAGTAGAGAAGCCGGGCTGTGATCTCTACGGGTTGTGAAGATAAGCCTCCTGACTTCAAGCACAGTCGAGGGTGAATATATTTATAGATGGTCACATGCTTGTCTGCATCTTTTGAGATGTATTTTTCAAGATTATTGTTGTTAACTATGCAGTAAATCCAGTTTTTACACTGCAGTCATTGACTACATTTACATGGACAGCAGTAATCTAATTATGGACCTTATTCTGAATAAGATAATATTGTGATTAAGGTGTTTATATGAGTCGCTTTTAGAGTATTCCTTTCATGTTCCCGTTTTACATGTTATAGAACATAGAGCGATTAACGGCACGTCATTACGTCATCGCGCCACGCCGTCCGACATTCCCTCCAGAATTTCACGTAGCGACATGCAGTTCGTCTTGATTATGGTACCGTAAATACGCGGTTTCGGACACAGCCGTGCTCTCTTGTTTGCCGTCAAACGATTGAGCACTGCTGTGTGTGTACGTGTCCTGTCGCAAAATGCGGTGAAAACTCCCACATGACGTTAATAGTGTGATTAAGGTGTGTACATGTCTGTAATGCACTTCAATAACACGACTAAAACAGGAATACTCCACATGACAATTCCATTTGTGTTTTCTTCGGGTATGACTTTAGTCGGATTAAGGTCATCAATAATCGCTGTTTATATGCTAGTTTATTAATCAGAGTATCATCTTAATCGGGTTAATTATCGGATTATTGTTGTACATGTAAACGTACTGATTGTTGTTACACACTTACAATCCTAATTGACTCCAGAAATATATCATCATGATATTCTACTTCTGCTCGCAGATTTCTGTGACTCATATTCTGCTACTGTGGATGGTCCTACACGGATACCATAAAAAACTGCACTTCCCAAAAACAGTTTATACCCAAGATTTGCACTTTCCTCAGTAGATATTGTAGATTTGTACCTAAGAACTGCTGCTGTAATCATAAAGACTGTCCCTTAGCCCAGAACTCTTATCTACAGTATGCTCATACTAAACATCCTTTCAAAACATGTGACACGGTGTGACAATATAGTATACATTTGTAGAAGAGTAATGAATTATAATCTCACAATTTGGTGTCACACAGAAGAGGTTGTGTTGCCTTTTGAGTCTGGTTCCGTTCAAGGTTTCTTCCTCTTAATATCTCACCTTGCCACTGTCGCATCTGGTTTGCTCATTAAGGATCTAAATTGCAACTAACGATTATTTCCACAATCGATCAATCGATTAGCTGGCCGATTGTTTTCCGATTAGCCGATTAATCGGATAGGGCGGGGCAAACTTTCAGTACCCTTTTTTTTTAAATTTAAAATAAAATCCACAAACTGTTACAAATATAAACTTCAGACTAAAACTTTACACAACTGTTTGTCCAAAACAGAAAATAACTCAATACACACACACACACACACACCAGACTATATATTATTAATTTAGGACTGTAGTTTAATTCAGTGCTTTTTGTGCATCCATAAAAAATAACGCATAAATACTTATATACAATATAAACTAAAATAAATTATATATATATAATTATATATATATATACATAATTTATTTTATAGTATTTATGCATAATTTTTTTTATGGATGCACAAAAAGCACAGAATTAAACTACAGTCCTAAATTAATAATCAAACTCACTTTCACTGCACATTGTGGTTTCTGTTACTCGCTGCCTTTAGACATATTATTTTACTTGTGTTTACTTTTGATCATAATGTTTTAGTGAGACATTACATACAGTGAGGGAAAAAAGTATTTGATCCCCTGCTGATTTTGTACGTTTGCCCACTGACAAAGAAATGATCAGTCTATAATTTTAATGGTAGTTGTATTTGAACAGTGAGAGACAGAATAACAACAAAAAAATCCAGAAAAACGCATGTCAAAAATTTTATAAATTAATTTGCATTTTAATGAGGGAAAAAAGTATTTGACCCCCTCTCAATCAGAAAGATTTCTGGCTCCCAGGTGTCTTTTATACAGGTAACGAGCTGAGATTAGGAGCACACTCTTAAAGGGAGTGCTCCTAATATCAGTTTGTTACCTGTATAAAAGACACCTGTCCACAGAAGCAATCAATCAGTCATATTCCAAACTCTCCACCATGGCCAAGACCAAAGAGCTCTCCAAGGATGTCAGGGACAAGACTGTAGACCTACACAAGTCTGGAATGGGCTACAAGACCATTGCCAAGCAGCTTGGTGAGAAGGGGACAACAGTTGGTGCGATTATTCGCAAATGGAAGAAGCACAAAAGAACTGTCAATCTCCCTCGGCCTGGGGCTCCATGCAAGATCTCACCTCGTGGAGTTGCATTGATCATGAGAACAGTGAGGAATCAGCCCAGAACTACACGGGAGGATCTTGTCAATGATCTCAAGGCAGCTGGGACCATAGTCACCAAGAAAACAATTGGTAACACACTACGCCGTGAAGGACTGAAATCCTGCAGCGCGCGCAAGGTCCGCTGCTCAAGAAAACACATATACATGCCCGTCTGAAGTTTGCCAATGAACATCTGAATGATTCTGAGGACAACTGGGTGAAAGCGTTGAGGTCAGATGAGACCAAAATGGAGCTCTTTGGCATCAACTCAACTCGCCGTGTTTGGAGGAGGAGGAATGCTGCCTATGACCCCTGGAACACCATCCCCACCGTCAAACATGGAGGTGGAAACATTATGCTTTGGGGTTTTTTTTCTGCTAAGGGGACAGGACAACTTCACCGCATCAAAGGGACGATGGACGGGGCCATGTACCGTCAAATCTTGGGTGAAAACCTCCTTCCCTCAGACAGGGCATTGAAAATGGGTCGTGGATGGATATTCCAGCATGACAATGACCCAAAACACATGGCCAAGGCAACAAAGGAGTGGCTCAAGAAGAAGCACATTAAGGTCCTGGAGTGACCTAGGCAGTCTCCAGACCTTAATCCCATAGAAAATCTGTGGAGAGAGCTGAAGGTTCGAGTTGCCAAACGTCAGCCTCGAAACCTTAATGATTTGGAGAAGATCTGCAAAGAGGAGTGGGACAAAATCCCTCCTGAGATGTGTGCAAACCTGGTGGCCAACTACAAGAAACGTCTGACCTCTGTGATTGCCAACAAGGGTTTTTAAACCAAGTACTAAGTCATGTTTTGCAGAGGGGTCAAATACTTATTTCCCTCATTAAAATGCAAATCAATTTATAACATTTTTGATGTGCGTTTTTCTGGATTTTTTTGTTGTTATTCTGTCTCTCACTGTTCAAATAAATCTACCATTAAAGTTATAGACTGATCATTTCTTTGTCAGTGGGTAAACATACAAAATCAGCAGGGGATCAAATACTTTTTTCCCTCACTGTATCTTACTCGCGCTACACTCTGTATCAGCGTGTCTACACTATGCGTGATCAGCAACGTGGCCTCGTTACTAACACATCACTTCCGATATAATAAACGACAGAATTTACACTGCAAGCACACAAATACAGCACATAATGACAATAAACTTAAATTAAACTAAACCTTTCAAGCAGCTTGTACCAGTTTCCCCTGCCCCTTACACACGGTGGAGTATTTTGGATATAAACATGTTTGTGCTCATGCAGCACTGTTTGATCTCCGCTGTGTTTAATATAAAATGCTCCCTTGCCTGGACTTTCTTCCTCAGATGATTTCGCCTTCGTCTGATGGAGACTGCGGTCATGTTGGGAATAAAAGTTAACGCTGACAGAAAGTAAACTGAAGAAAGTCATTATCGGTGACTCGGGTGTCTGCTAATGCTAGCGTGCGTATGACGTCAAGCGCCGTCAACTAGGAAGCAGCTTATACTTCTGGTTAGTAAAAAAAACGCTAGTGATATAATCCGAGATGATATTACGGTTTTAAAATCCACACACTAGACACTAGTGCATAGTATAAGTGTACAGTACATCATTTGGGGCACAACTTTAGTATTTACTCGCCGAAGCGTGTTTTCGGAACAGAAGTAACGTAATGAGTAAATCTCCCCCGTGCCGTGCACAGACCAAATAATCGATAATGAGATTCGTCGACAACGATTGTCATAATCGATTATTATCGATTTTTAGTTGTTGCAGCTCTAATCTAAATCTGCATCCAAATTTCTGCAAAGCTGCTTTGTGACAATGTCTATTGTTATGTGCACTATCCAAATAAAATTCAGTTGAACTGAAAATGTGCTTGCTTTTAATAGACAGTGATATTTTATTCCTATTCTCCCTGTGACAGACCAAATTGTCTCCATGACCACTTCTACAGGCCAATTCCTAGAGAAAGAGAAAGACAGAGGTGTATCATTGATAAAGAGATAAAAAGACAGGATAATAAATGAGGTATACAGTATGTTTGATGAGAAAACAGGAAGTGAGGTAAAGCAATGTGAACACTATACTATGATGTGCGAGTAGGAAATAAAATGCGACACTATTTAAAATTGCATATGGATTTCAATTATTTTAAAGATTCTAAAGATTGTAATTTAATGCTTTCAGAAATCCACAAGGCTTTAATTTATACTGCTACAGACACAACTAATATTGGCGGTGGTGCTACACGTCGTACTTGTATTGCATAAATCACAAAGGGTGAAAATTATTTCACCAGATAATTTTTTTTACACCAGGGTCTGTCTGAATACTCTATTCTGATTGGCTGGAAGGTGTGTGATGAAACCGTATAATAGGCAGGTAGTTCCAATCAGTTTAATCACCTTTCTAAATTAATGCACTGCCTATAAACAATTGCAACCATAGTAACATACAGTTACAGTTGCATACAGTAGTTAAACTAACAGCTTAGTCAGTATTAGTAGAGACACGGCACAGACACAGGTAATTCACATACTCACAAACTCTCTCTCTCTCTAAGAACTATTTATTAGAATTTATTCAAATAAATGTAATCTTACCACACTATGTTATCTCTGTGTATAATTTAGTGCGGGCAGAATTCTAGATCTAATGACCTGTATATAAAATAACTAATGAAAATTAACCATTATTTTTAACCTTTCAGTCAAATTTTGCACTGCAAACATCAATGACAGCTTTAACTGTTTAATGCTGGCAAGTGACCATAGTATAATTGGGATAATCCATGGCTAGGTGTGCATTACACAATTTTAATGCACTCCTATCCATTGATTTTCCCTAACATATTCTATTGTATCATACCTCAGTGTTTCATTTATTTATTTACTTCCAGCAACATTTTATCATCATTGATATTTAAGATTCACTAGATCCAAGAAAAAAAAAATCTACCATATTCAGTTTTTGCGCAGGAATATTGTTTATAACTTAAGCCCCTTCAACACAAAGGATGAATTTCAAATAATTTCCTGTTCACTATACAGTATTTGCTTACTACATAGGGTATGACATAGTGGCCTTGTAAAACCTACACAGTGAACGATACAGTGCTGTGAAAAAGTAGTTTGTATTTATTTATTTATTTTTACTGAACAAAAAAAGTTATCCAACATCTATCAACCATGTGAAAAACTAACTGCTCCTTAAACTTACAATCTGGTTGTGCCACCTTTAGCAGCAATAACTGCAACCAAACACTTCCAATAACTGGAGATCAGTCTTTCACTTACTTCTACGACTATGACTTACTCCTGTGCTTTGGATCCTTGTCTTGCTGCATAATCCAGTTGTGCTTGAGTTTCAACTTACAGACTGAAGACCAGACATTCTCCTTTAGGATTTTCTGGTAGAGAGCAAAATTAATGTTTTCCTCAATCATTGCAAGTTGCCCAGACCCTGAAGCAGCAAAGCATCCCCACACCATCACACTTCCACCACCATGCTTGACTGTAGGTATGATGATCTTTTTGTGGTCTGTTTGGTTTACACCTGATGTAACGGGACCCCTGTCTTCCAAACAGTTCCACTTTCAACTCATCAATGCACAGAGCATTCTCCGAAAAGAATGATTTGAAGATCATCAAGGTTTGTTTTGGCAAAATTCACGATCCTTAATGTTGTTCTGGGTTAGAAGTTGTTTTCACATCACCACTCTTCCATGAATGCCATTTTTTCCCCAGTGTCTTTCTGATAGTGGAGTCATGAACAGTGACCTTTATTGATGCAAGAGAGGCCTGTAGGTCCTTTGATGTTGTCCTTGGCTCTTTTGTTACTTCCTGGATGAGTCCTTGCTGTGCTGTTGGAGGAATTTTGGAAGGTCGGTCACTTCTGGGAAGGTTCATTACTGTGCCGAGTTTTTCCATTTGGAGATAATGGCTCTCACTGTGGTTCTTTGGAGTCCCAGAGCCTTTGAAATAGTTTTGTAACCCTTCCCAGACTGATGTATTTCAATCACCTTCTTCCTCATCATTTCTGGAATTTCTTTCAACTTTGGCATAGTGTGTTACTGGGTAAGACCTTTTAACCAACTTCATACTGTTGAAAAAGTTCTATTTAAGTGTTGATTTGATTGAACAGGGTTTGCAGTAATCAGGTCTGGTTGTGTCTTGTCCAGCCGAACCCGATTATGAATGCAGTTTCATAGATTTGGGGAATTAGTAGCTACGGCAGCAAATACATTTTTACACAGGATCGTTTAAAATCTGTATTTTTGTGTTTACTCAGATTGCCTTTGTTTTATCTTAGATTTTGTTTTAATTTCTGAAAAAACTAGTATGAGATTATACACAAAAACAGAAGACATACCTTTTCCCAGCACTGGATGTCCAATAAAATGCCAAAGTATGTGAACGTTTTCCATACATATATTAAGAGAAATGTCATATTTATTTAGACCATAAAAATATTCTTCTACATCAAGTCACACAGGTTTTATTTCATCAAAAATTTGAAGAAATGAGTTTCAATTGATTTGACGTGTAATGCAAAGTAGGATATGGGGTCTTCAACATTTGCATGTTGCTTATAAATTTTGAATGTGTCAAATATTGAATTTAAAGTGTTCAATTCATTCTCATAGCCCTTCTACAATTTGTGGCTGATGTTCAATGAGACTGCACCACTGACTGCAGTATTCTTCATATTCATAAGCAGACAGGAATCTCACATTACATTTACTAGTATGTCTGATCTGAATGAAGCTCTCCAGTGCTACGGATAAAGAATAAATCGAATTTGCTCTGAGTGTGCTGGGAGTGTGCCGGTCCAGCTCAGATGTTTATGCAAGTCCTGTGAGTCTAATGTGTCAGAGGCATTCACACACTTTCAGAAAAGGTTTTGCATAAATTCTTGCATAAGGAAAGACAAAGCACAAGGAAACAGCAGCAAGGACAAGGGGAGAGGGGGGAGATAGAGAGAGAGAGAGAGAGAGAGAGAGAGAGAGAGAGCGCTCATTATTATGCTAACCGTCTCTGGGGACCAAACCAACACTAATAGGCAAAAAATACACAGGCACACACCCACCCTCTTTTGAATCCACTACCATTAATACTAGCTTTCTCTGATTCACACATTCACACTACACTGAGATGGACTAGGTTAACCACTGCCGTCTACATGATGCAGCTTTGGTTCAAAGCCTAATATCTCTCTCTCACACACACACACAGCAGTGCTGAAAGCCTTCCACTGACAAACAGAAGCTGATGACACTTTTGACAAGGAGTCCTCTCGTGAGCTCTCAGCCTATCAGATATGAGCCATCCAATGAATAAAGGTCTATACCTGATCAAACTACCATGGGATATGTCAGCTGGCAGACGTACAACAATAAACACACATTCTGAAATGCTAGTTGTTAGATATACATTATCAAAATGACATTCATTAATACATCAGGTTCATTTATTGTTATCACAAAATAATAAGTTATTTATATACGTAATAGTAGTAGGAATGACATTGCGGAGGATTCATAAAGGTGTGTCAGGAAAATCACAAGACTTTCAAGTATTTTTCACTAATGTGTTGTTTACAGGAGACAATTGTTCATTTTAGCACTTTTAATTCAGGCATGACAAATGTTCTTGATATCGTCAACAAGCCAGATGTTAGAT
Organism: Ictalurus furcatus; assembly: GCF_023375685.1. Taxonomy (NCBI): domain Eukaryota; kingdom Metazoa; phylum Chordata; class Actinopteri; order Siluriformes; family Ictaluridae; genus Ictalurus; species Ictalurus furcatus. Next base: position 28,629,655 of record NC_071255.1, on the reverse strand, counting down.
TGCTTGTTTTTCATTGAGGCTGGATTAAAATCGTCCTTCATTCAGGTAAACGAATGTGATGAGTGTCTGGTGTGAGTGTTTAGATTTACATTTAGGTTTACAGCATTTAGATGATGCCCTTATCCTGAACAATTTACACAACTGCTTTATAGTCTCCATCAAAAACATATCCTGATGCTAGCTCAATAGGTCTAAAGGTCTCAAAATACCATCAAGCTCATACAGCAGGAAAACATACAGTTCAGGGAATTAGTGCTTATTTAAATGTTAGATCTGTGTGAAAATGAAAGTTGTCTTCGCACTAAATGATTGTGTTTTTTGACCAGTTCGTCTATTTAATATTACTCCATTTAATAGTCCGTCTAGGATCTTGCAATCGCAGAAATGAACGCAAAATCAAGCGAACCCCGTATGCCTCTATTCAATTCATGTGTGTCGAACATGAGTACAGCTAAAAGGTCTCATTTACCAACAAATGTGAAAGACCGGGCAAAACAATTTTGTGCAATTGCAATTTTGCCAATTCGAGTAGTTTTCCCCACAACAAAAGTACAAAAAATCAGCAAGTTACATCGCAAATTTTTTAAAAAGCTGCAGCAAAATCACAGATTTTTGGCTGCTACACTCACAAAAAACTCTGCGAAATCCTGTACGGACTGATTTAATATTACTGTATTTATTGATAACATTTTATTTGGCATTCTTCAATTTAAAAATGGCCATTACCTTGTTTTCCAATAAAATACATTCCAAAAAGCTAAATTTAAGTTCTACACAAGATGCAACTTGTGATCTGAACTATCCGATCCTGTTTGGGTTTATGAATTAAATGGAACACTGGCTTGTGGGATTTACAGCCTGGTTGCTGAAGGAGGTTTCAAATCACTATTTGGCCTGAAGCAACCCGAGGTCTAAGGGCGCGCCTGCAGATAAGCAGGAGCACGACTGTCTCTCAATGGGTCAGTGACCTCGAAAAAACTCTGTCCTCAACCCTAATGGAGTGGAAAATGTCTCTGGGATTAGTGCTCAGCCCTCCTCATCAATTATAGAAACTCTGCCTTCAAACACTAGAGCAGGGTGCGCACACGGCTCACACGGCTCTCTTAGGCAATACGCTGCCATTTTAAAGGCCAATCTGTGTGTGACAGAGGGATTGGGATTCTCAACCTACACTAATCGTGATTCTTTTCTATCTATTAGGCATACAAATGATGAACTATTATGACCTGTAGGTCTCTATTCTCAAACTGTTTCATTAATCACAACCATCTGAGGTCAAAATGTGTTAACATCACCCATGTGGCTGTCTTAGGAAACTGTCTCCTAGATGTTCTTGTAATCTTTTTTTTCCCATGAGCATGCAGAAACCTTAATACGGAGGATAACTAGACCTTCATCCTATGCATCACCTTGACAAGGGACAACCTGACACAACAAATCACATAACAAAATCAATGCAATGGACAGCCGTGGCCTTAGATATTAAAGAGAAGCAAGTCACGATGCATGGAGCTTACACTTCACGTCAGCTTAATGTAAGCGTAAGGGGAATTCTCACAGTGATTCTCGCAGTGGTTAACCTGGGGTCAGGTGCTGCTCTCAAATCGTTAAAGCTGCCTCCAGGCATAAATCAGCCAGCAGAGATCACAGCTGTGTAACCTGACTATATAACAGTAACGCTCAAATGAAACACATAAGCCAGACACCAGGGTGCCTCGCTTTAACCAGACCACACTAGAGGTCTGCACACAACTGGTCAGAAATCCTTCATGATTTCTGACCAATCACACCCACTCCTGCAGTTACCTTTGTTATGAATGAACTTATTTGCTTCTGTTTTCCAAAGTATAAAGACTCTGGCTAGGATAATGCTGTTACTAAAGATGATGATATATAAATGAATGAATGAAGCCTAATTTACACCAGGTGTTGCAAATACATCATGTAACTCCGTGTGAGCATGTCCAGTACACTCCCATGTTAAACAAGGTGGCCTTTCGTATGTCTGTTCCTGCCAGCATGAGTAACTGAAAACTGCCCACTCTTGTGACGCTTTTGTTGAGTCCTGAAGGATAACAGTCCTGATGGGGCCACGACCGCAAGTTTCTACAGCCGGGTTGAGAAAAACCTTTTGTTTGCATCATGGCTTGTTCATACATTTACATTGACATTTATTCATTTAGCAGACGCTTTTATCCTAAGCGAATTACAATACAAACAAAGTGATATATCAAGCGGAGAACAATACGTAGTGCTACCGTACAAGATTTTTTAATTGAGTTCTAGAGAAGCAAAGTGCACAGAGTAGAGGTGTAAAAGCCAGAGTACGTTTTTTTTTTTTTAAGGGATAATGTGGGGTTGGTGTTTTAGGGGTTAGTTATGTGCTCACGGGTTAGCACGTTCGCCTCACACTGCCAGGGCCGGGGTTCGATTTCCACGGCTCTGTGTGTGCGGAGTTTGCATGTTCTCCCCGTGCTGTGGGGGTTTCCTCCGGGTACTCCGGTTTCCTCCCCCAGTCCAAAGACATGCATGGTAGGCTGATTGGCGTGTCTAAAGTGTCTGTAGTGTATTAATGGGTGTGTGAATGGGTGTGTGAATGTGTGTGTGATTGTGTGCCCTGCGATGGACTGGCACCCTGTCCAGGGTGTACCCCGCCTTGTGCCCGATGCTCCCTGGGATAGGCTCCAGGTTCCCCAGCGACCCTAAAAAGGAGTAAGCGGTTGAAGATGGATGGATGGATGGATGGATAAGTGCTCACGGAAGAGGTGGGTCTTTAGCTGTTTTTTGAAGATATTGACAGATTCTGCTGTCCGGATTGAGGTTGGAAGTTCATTACACCACTGAGGGACAGCTAGTGTGAAGGTTCTGGAAAGGGACCTTGAGCCACGCTGAGTAGGTTGTTAACCGATCGCAGATTGCGTGAGGGAACGAGCGTTGAGGTAGGGCGGTGCTGTTCCAGACAAGGTCTTGTACGTGAGAATCAAGGCCTTGAATTTGATATGGGTGGATACAGGAAACCAGTGGAGAGAGATGAAGAGGGGTGTGACATGTCATAATGATGCTATTATTTCCAGTGTAAAATCTTCATGAGCAATCAAACATAGCTGTAACACATCTAATGCAATATGTTACCACCAGTAACACAAAATATCACATTCATAACAATCAATCTCCCTACAAATCAAATCCACATCCAAATCGACTAACGATATAAGAACCATCATAACTCCACACCCAAATCCAGTACAGGTATTATATCACTCCCACTCACCTACATACCGTATGCCCGTATTCCAGCTCGCTCACCTAAAACTTTTTGAGGGTTTTCTATTTCCTGTGTGCGCTTCTGCTTACTCTTTTCCTGGTTTGACTTTTGCATCTGCTCTTCGTTTCGTTTTCTGATTCTGAGCCCTGTCTGATTTCTGACTACAAATTTGTTTCTCGTTTGGATTCGCAACAAAAGGCTCATTCTGACATCTAACTGCCTCTGCTTGGTGACACTATTATTAAAAGAACATGCTATGTTTTGAAATGCTATCTTTTGAAATGCTATGCTATGAAAACTGCAGCACATCTGGAGGAATTAGCACAGTTGCCACAGACAAGAATTTTGATGCATACAATTTTCCTTTACTGAAAGAAGAATAAAAAAAATCCCTTAACTAGAAACTCAGTTACATTAGCATTCTAAGAACAGTTGCAAAACATGATGAAATAAGATAAAATTATGTCCCCTGCGATGGATTGGCACCCTGTCCAGGGTGTACCCCGCCTTGTGCCCGATGCTCCCTGGGATAGGCTCCAGGTTCCCTGTGACCCTGAAAAGGATAAGTGGTAGAAGATGGATGGATGGATAAGCTAAATTAAACTACACTGATATGAGGGAACTTTCCAACATAGGCACAATACAAAAACAGTATTTCATGGTTTTCATGGGTGATCATGCAGAAACAGAGGCAATTCAATATCAACTACATGGGTATAATATATATTTTTTTAAAAACGCAAATGATTCCCTCCAAAAAAGTTGGAAGGATGATATATACAGATTTCATTTTAGTTTCATTCCCAAATATCCTTTATGAACGCATTCACTGTGCGTTTCTCGTCAACATTTATTGACCATCATTGACCAACATCATTACAAGCGAGTCCTGTAGGAACAATTTCATTCTTTCATCACTGTCACTGTTGAAATGATCGCCCGTTGTAATTACACATACGTTACAGATAAGGTTGACAAACACTACAGCATTCCGATAATAGTTCAGTAATTATTTGTACACTGAACAGTTACCCATCCAGAAATTATATCTGAATCACAGATAACTGAGACGTAATCGCCTCTCCCTATCTGACCATTTTGGACAGGAATCCATTATGAAAGGTAATTCCAGTTAAAAGATGTGCTTTGCAAGTCAGCCTGGTAATTGCTCTACTGAGAGCAGGGGAAAGCATGTGCTCGATGCAGCTTGCTGGGGTGGAGGATAATTGAGCGAGCTTCTAGTGGGAAAGGACACAAAGGGGGTAATTACACATTCATCCTGCCTAACAACAACTCGGAGAGAGCCAGAGAAACACACAGACACACACACATAGCTAGTAGAGGTGAGATCAGGCAGTGCTATATGTAGAAAGAAGACACGTTACACGGCAGTGGATGAAATCAGAGGAAAATTGAAAGAGGAAGGAAGAGGTAAAAATACAGTGTGGGTCAAAAGTGCTTTGGAGCGTTACTCCCTCATACTTAGCTTGTTTACCTAGCTGTTACTACAGGGCTGTAGTTGCTCATATAATTCTTTTTACTCAAAATGGAAATCACAATTATGTGTCCCAATTAATTCAGCCAGCTGGAGGACAACGTACAGTTGAGGTCATAAGTTTACATACGTCTCGCAGAATCTGCAAAATGTAAATAAATAAAATAATAATAATAAGTGGGATCATAAAAATTGCATTTTGTTGTTTAATTAGTTCTGCCCTGAATAAGCTGTTTCACATAACAGATGTTTACATATAGGCCACAAGACACAATAATAACTGAGTTTACACAAATGAACCAGTTCAAAAGTTTACATACGCTTGATTCTTAATACTGTGTGTCGTTACCTGGAGGATCAACGACTGTGTTTATGTTTTGTGATAGTTGTTCATGAGTCTCTTGTTTGTCCTGAGCAGTTAAACTGCCCACTGTTCTTCAGAAAAATCCTCCAGGTCCTGCACATTCTTTGCTTTTCCAGCATATTCTGCATATTTGACCCCCTTCTAACAGTTGCTATATGATGCTGAGATCCATCTTTTCACACTGAGGACAACTGAGGGTCTCGTACACAACTATTACAAAAGGTGCAAACATTCACTGATGCTCAAGAAGGTAACACGATACATTAAGAGCGGCCATATTTGACCCCTTTCCAACAGTGACTATATGATGTTGAGATCCATTTTTTCACACAAAATGCCCATTTGTAACAACTGTAACACCCCTATACAGCACCGCATACAGTACAACCAAACAGACAGTTAAACCACTTGAGTGTTTGTGGTTTTGTGCACCAGAGCTGTATAGTTAATACACAGGTGTATTATATTTAATTAACCTGTAAAGCTCAGCAGTTTCTCATTCTTGTTACAACACACCTTTGGCTATTAGGTTCATCATATGTATTTAATAATTCATAGAAATTACTGGTTTATACTGCTTTAAGATAAACAGCTGAATATATATATATATATATTCGATCATGATTAAAGCTAATATTTTCGGCACATATTTAAAACCCCCAGTATGACATTAACACTCAGTTCATTTGTTAGAATGACATAAAGCCTTCAGTATACTCTGCATGTTATTGACTTCAAGAGCCTCAGAGTCACTGAGGAAATGTGTTACCCAGGAAACAATGATACAGAGGCACAGACGAACACACACACACACACACATATGAGAATGGACCGATGATGCACGTGTGTCTGCCTGTAGACACACCACAACTGTAGTTCCACCTCTTTACAATCACACACACACACACACACACACATACTATATATATATACTATAAACGCATATTGTTACCTCAAGCTTCATTCAAACAGGAGCAAGTAAAACAGGTCCTGCTTACACTTTGCACACAATGGGGCACGTACTCATAAAATATTCCTCTAGCCACTACCACGCCCCTGCCCTGTGTGTCAAGCAAGAGAGTGTATGGTGGTCATTATAGTAAAGGCATATGTGCTTATGTGTGTGTGTGAGAGAGACATAGGATGCAGCTGCGATTCTGTGACAAAGAGCCAGGCGCACTCCAGCTGAGCGCTGTTGATGAGAGCTCTGTGCTCTGCCACATTAATCACACACAAGGCTTACTCTGCTGCTCCCAATATTCGAATAAAGCTGTGTGTTCACATGAGCCATTACACATCAGGAGACAGCAGCCACAACACACAAAACGATGGGGTCATTCTGTCCATTAACACCTCTATTATACAATCAACACAGCAATAAACATGCAATATAAAAATGGATAAACAAAAAACATGAACTGAAAAAGGAAACATTAGTGCTAGACAATATACTGTTTATGTAATGAATATAAGATGAAGGGATGTGCTGTTATAGGAAAATAATTAATGACGGGATGATGGGATGCGGTCTGACTCAAAGCGGAGTTACTGTTACCACGAAAGTGAATTATTTTCCCATAACAGGATGGCCCAAAGAGCTTTATGCCTTTTATACCACAGCAATTTGCCAACAAATTTTTATTTATTTATTAAAGAATAACACTTCCTGCTTTATATCAACTTATAGTCATGTTTAATATCGTGAAATATCCATGAAGGAAGTTCGTTACCATTATTACTTCCATTATAAAAGCTATAAACAGTTATTCCCTCACTTCCTCTCCTTTTTTTCTATTTTAATTAACAAAATAAAAATTGCAGCTTGTCATGATACTCGGAAACGAACGTGTAAAACTCCCTATCCTTTAGACTTCCTTTTGTCAGAAAACTTTAGCTATCTTACAAAGCACTGATACTGGAGACTCCTTCCATAAATGTTAAATCAATTTCTGCTTATTGAAACCTTCATCATCTCAACAATTACACACCTTTAATCTGTTTAAGTGACGTGTCCACCATACAAGTCCCTGAATGAGATGTTGCTATAAAAATGATACCAATCAAAATTCACCCATCAGAAGTCAACAGTGCTGTGGTGTAATAATCATTATCACAAAACTAGCCACACAATATCCACACAAACACCTGGGCTGGGAGATATATCAGTATAATATCAATATTGTGATAAATGATTATGCGTTACGGTTTTTGGAGATATCATTGGTATGATTATGTATTTTTTACTAATTTAATAATTTCAATTTAAATGGTACTGAATGGATGCTGCTGATTTGACATAAAAAAAATTCTTTGTAGGCATTGAAGAAAAATATCGCCAAACTCAGTTTAACATTATTTTGCTTATTTTACTACTGTTTTGCAGACAGTTTGTTAGCTAAATAATATATATTATGTTACGCATCGTGTATCATCGAAATGTCCTCAAGCATCGTATTATGATATTTTTGTCTTATCGCCCAGCCCTAATTGTAACATGTCCTCACTAACATAGCGTCCTCATCAACATTAAAAATCCATATCCAATATTTGTGTTTCTGGAATCACAGCAAAAAGGCAGTCTTTAATATTAATTATACTGATATAATAATATTGGTGTTTTAATGTATTATCCAGTAATTAAAAAACAGATTAACTGAATGCTTTGAAGTAGATGACATATATCATTTGACAGACATGGCAGTCTGTATTATTGTATCGTACTTGTTTCTGAAGACCTCTCTGAATCAGTTCTGCACCAATGCACACAATTTCATAATCAGAAGTTTACATGGGCTTATGTGTTGATTGTAAAATGTCGACAGTATCAAACATTTATGATAGAAAATATACACTGGGACATTTAAGCATAGGAATGAATTAAAAATATATAATATTATTATTATTTTTATTATTATTATTATTATTATTATTATTATTATTATTATTGTTGTTATTAATACATGAATAATAATAATAATAAAGGATATATATCCCAATATTTTGTTTTGTTGAGGTTTTGTAAATGAACTGCCAACAAAATATTAGAGCAACATTATGAAAAACTAAAAGCACAAAATCTTATTCAATATCCAACAAATTTAACAAGGACCTAGACACCTAGGGACTAAGAATACATGTAGAACTATCTGCAACTACAATATCATTATCGCATTGTCATATCATACAGCCTCTGAACTTAGTGCCTTTCGTTATGCGAAATATTATGTTTTTAAAGACAGCAAATGGTCATGCTGGAAAAAAAACCCACTGTAGGTGATAGAAGTCAAGATTAAAGATCCATTAAATGCAGAAATAATCAATTTATGATTGCATAAACACAGCTGGAAACAAAACTGAATCGAACCCTGAAGTCCCTAGAAAAAATAAAGGTCTGCCCTAAAGGTCCTCATTATAAAGGTTACATACATGGGTGGCATATATATATATATATATATATATATGAGTGACTATTTAGTCGCACAAGCCGAGTAGGTAAGCAGCCTAACACCATTATACACCCACACACTTGCACGTTATTTGACATCAGAGACAATAAGGCACACTTTACACTGCTTTCTACATACTCACACACACACACACACACACACACGCACAATGATCCAGATGTGTGTTACGGCCACAGAGCAAAAATAGCACATAAACATACATTTCCCTTACTTAAGAAAACATAAGGCCACAGAGTACAACCCAAAACCTGGATAAGCATGATACAGACATGGAAATAAGAGAGAGAGAGAGAGACAGAGAGAGAGAGAGAGAGAGAGAGAGAGAGAGAGAGAGCAAATAGACTTCGAGCAGAAGGCCATCTCTGAGATTAAATTACTCCTCCCCCAGGCAACATGCCCAGTCCATACTGTACTATTGATCTCTTTCTCTCTCTCTCTCTCTCTCTCTCTCTCTCTCTCTCTCACGTGACTGTCTAGTCACAGACACATAAATCATAGAGACATTTCTCCATCTGTATATTGTAGTACTGCTTCAGTACTGACACTTCTATAAACAAATTTATGAACAAATTATGTGTCCACTACAAACTTCATGGCCTGCATTGTTTTGGTTATCAGTTTTTTTTTGACTCTATGGCTGTTATGGGTGCCACATTTGTTAACTGCAGGTTGCAAAAATGTGACCAAGTTTGGAAAAAAACAAACAAAAAAACAATTGCAGTCAATCAAGAGGCCCTGCACAGTTTGGAGGAGAATTTCAATTGAAATCAGACCTAGGTTTCTTGGTTAATCAGGAAATGATGCAGATAAGGCAGAAAAAGAAAAATGGTGCAATTTAAAGAACTGATGGGATGTCAGGTTTGTAACTGATAGGATGTACAGTGCCCTTCAGAATTATTGGCACCCCGAATAAAAATGGGCAGAATTGATGTATAAAATTAATAACATGCAATGAGTGATAAGATTAAACGCATGGGCGCAGCGTTGTGTTTTTGCTTTTCTTAAACCAAAAACACAACTGAAAAAAAAGATTTTAAAAAAAGGAAAATATTGAGTGGAGTTCTTTGATGCAATACAATGGTGTAAAATGGCTCGCCACCCTTAAAACTAATATTTGCTGAAGTCTCATCTGGATAGAAAAACAGCCTCTCATATAATGTCTGTCATGCTTCTGGACACTTGTAGAGAGATCTTGGACCTTTTCTGAGGACAGCATAATTTAAGAAGCTTTTGTTAAAATATAATCATGTGCATTGGTGTGAAGGAAAATACAGTTCTCTTGTTTAATTGATCTCGCAGCACAAACATGATTTTTTTTCTGTTCCATATTACTTTTGTCAAAGTGCCTTATTGTAATGATGCAAGTGAAATTACACAAGCCACCTAAGAGAACAGAAGACTTTATTATGTATAAGAACAAAAGTGGGTTTTGTCTTTCAGACAATCGGTACGTTTACATGGACAACAATAATCCGATTTTAACCCGATTAAGACGATACTCTGATTAAGAAACTAGTATGTAAACAGCGATTATTCATGACCTTAATCCAACTAAAGTCATACTCGAAGTAAACACAAATCGCATTAAGACGTATGGAGTATTCCTGTTTTAGTCGCATTATCGACGTGTATTACAGACATGTACACTCGTTAATCACACTATTAACGTCGTGTGGGAGTTTTCACCGTATTTTGCGACAGAACACGTACACACACGGCAGTGCTCAACCGTTTGACGGCAAACAAGAGAGCACGGCTGCGTCCGAAACCGCGTACTAACCTGCTATATAGTAGGAGAAATACATGTATTTTGGCAAGTAAACACCTTAATCACAGTATTGTCTTATTCAGAATAAGGTCAATAATTAGATTCTTGCTGTCCATGTAAACGTAGTCAATCAGTACGTTTACATGGGCAGCAGTAATCTAATTATTGACCTTATTCTGAATAAGACAATATTGTGATTAAGGTGTTCACATGAGTCGCTTTTGGAATATTCCTTTCATGTTCCCATTTTATATGTTATAGAACATAGTTTGATTAACAGCACACGTCATTACGTCCCCACGCCACGCCGTCCGATGTTCCCTCCAGAATTTCACGTATCGACATACAGTTGGTCTTCGTTATGGTACTGTATACAGTTTTGGGTGTTTCATTTTTAATTTTACGAAAGCTTCAAGTGTAGTTAATTATTTGTCATGCTGTACGTGCTAATAGACGACTGCTTGAAGCCGTGGGCTGCGTCCCAAACCGCATACTTACCTACTATATAGCAGCTGAAATACATGTATCTCGCCTACTATATAGTAGGTTAGTACGCGGTTTCGGACGCAGCCGTGCTCTCTTGTTTGCTGTCAAACGGTTGAGCACTGCCGTGTGTGTACGTGTCCTGTCACAAAATGCGGTAAAAACTCCCACACGTCGTTTATAGTGTGATTAAGCTGTCTACATGTCTGTAATGCACGTCGATAATGCGACTAAAACAGGAATACTCCACATGTCTCAATTCCATTTGTGTTTACTTCGAGTATGACTTTAATCGGATTAAGGTCATCAATAATCACTGTTTACATGCTAGTTTCTTAATCAGAGTATCCTCTTAATCGGGTTAATATCGGATTATTGTTGTCCATGTAAACGTACTGAATGACAGGTAACAGTTTTAGAAAAAAATAATCTGCTTGGACTGTCTAAGGAGGAAGAAACCTGTAGATGATGGCCTCCATTTCCACCTTCAATGAATATACATAGGAAGAAAACCATGATGGAAAAAGTCAGAAAAGTGGATGGTTACATGATATCTTCAAAATATCAACTTCTGATTTAATTCTGTCTTGAAAATTCAAATGCATACCAAACACAGGACTGGTAAATAACTGGAAAATAATGCTCTATTCTGATACTCTAGACATCAGGCAAATAATTCCCAGCATGCACAGAGCCAGGCTCTGTGTGAAAGCATAATATTCCTGCAGTGTAAAATGCTGATGGATGTTTCATGTTTGTACTTGGCATTTGTAGTCCAAACTCTTGCCACTCAGAATATGTGTGTGTGTTGGATGTGAACATGTGTGTATTACTCACCAAAATGACAACCCTCCTTGAGTAAACTCAGTTAGTAAACTCAAGGGCTCTTTACTACTGATTTTATTCATCTCACACTTTTCACACAAGGCTGATAGTATGGTATTAAAAAATACTTGAAAAATTGACTTTTAAAAACCAGAATGTAAAGTAGTGGTCCTCTTAGAGACAAAATTGACAAGAAGTGTTAATGTCAAAACATTTAAACATAGAACAGGGGTTATACAAACAAAGAGAGTACTGTGCACAGTAACAGTAATTAATAATAATAGTCCAGGTAATGATAAGTGATATAAGTAATAATAATAATAACCCAGGACAATGTGAGGAAAGGAAACACTGAGACAAACAGTCAACAAAGCGAAATAATCATGTCAGCATATCAGCTCCCTCAGTCTGCCTGTGAACACGCCCAAATACCGGACACCTTTCTGCTGAATAACACCCTTTACTGGTTGCTGACTGCCAAGAGCAAAAGCCATTAGCCGTCCACATTAGCATCTCAATGCAGCCGCTATCAATCGTGATGGATGAGTGCATCTCTAAGGCTCCAGCAATGTTAGTTTTACTGATCCAAAAGACCTCTGTCTGATCTGGCAATGATAAATGTTTACGTCTTAGAATTAGGTAAACAGCCTGAAAGAATACCATATACTACATGTGATACAAGAAGGAGTTTCTCTTCAGAAAATGTGAGACAATATAATAGTTGTTTGCTGTGGTACAAGCAACAGTTTTAAATGTCAAGCAGGAATCTCACTTAGTGTAGTATAAGAAGCTTCAACAAAGTGCTCTGGTAAATCTGGGCCAAGGAGCTGTGAGAGAGAAAAAAAACAACAATCAAGACGTGTTAAGTAGTTTACTTCTTTCTGACAAACAAAGCAATCACTGGAAGTAAGTGTGCCATTTCCAATCCAACAGCTTAAGGACTCGCAGATCTAATGTAGAGCTCCTCATAGGGACGGGCACTTCTGCTGTTCCACAAGTCATTTGAATGGCAGAGAATTCAAAAAGGAGTCATTTGCATTTGGCCTCCATGAAAGGCCTGGACTCATCAAACTCCATTAGTTTTAATAAGAAGCCCTCAGTCGGGGTGATGGCCATTAGCATCACTTAGTGGGATTTGCTAGCTCGCTAACATCCCGAGTAAAGGGCTATTATCTTGTCAGTGCCACTGCTGTGCTGGGAATGGTCCACCACCTGGATAATATCTGGTCAGCAGTGGTCCTGGGTGGTCCCTTTTCACTCATGGACATAGAGGGTAGAAGGGGCAAAGTAACAGATGGGCTACAGTATACCTACAAAGTGACCTTCATGGCAAGTGTACCTGAAAAATAAATGGCTGAACAAGTATACATATATGTTGGAAAAACCCAACCAAATGGAGTCATTCATATTCATATACCTGATATAAGAGAGTAACAGTCAACTACACAGTGAACCACACACCAGGAATAAACTTCACAGGACCTTGAAACTGGATACTCTTATTACACTGTGGCATTTTAAATATTTCATTGAAGCTAATGAATATAAATGTTTCACTTAATGTTTTATACTGTGATATTTATTTTTGCCCTTTCGATCTCTTGTAATCTAATTATAGCGACTCTGCATTGTTGTAAGTCAAGGCTCGCCCTCCATGTAAATAACTGAAATTATCTTATGAATAAACTTTTCTAATTCTCGCTTTGCCAGTGCAACACTGTCCTTCTTCAGTACATGTAAACACAGTGCTCGTCAGGTCAGTGATAGAACTGCTTTTCAATCATCGTAAGTACTAATAATGATCATGAGTCCTTACTGGTCTCATTACAGCATAGTGAAATTCTCTTTGCATATCCCAGCATATTAGGAGGTTGGGGTCAAAGCACAGGGTCAGCCATGATACGGCACTCCTGGAGCATAGAGGGCTAAGGACCTTGCTCAAGGGCCCAACGGTGGCAGCATTGCTGGGGCTTGAACCCCCAACCTTCCAATCAGTAACTCAGAGCCTGGCAGTGCTAGGGCTTGAACCCCTGACCTTCCGAGCAGTAACCCAGCTCCTTAACCGTCAATCCACCACTGCCCCAGTATAAGTATAAATATAAGTGCATCTCTTTGCCGGTGCTTCATGTAGTACAACACTGTACTGTAATTCTACTGTTTCCTCTTTGACAGATAATAATACACATCTGGTATATCCAAAATAGTGCACTATTTCGGAAGTTTTGATATTTTAGAGCCATCTCCAAAAGCATAGTGGAGAATATCCACTCAAAAAAACAATAATAATCCCACAAAGAGCTATAATAAGTTAGGGTTCAACCAAAGTACCCTTGAGGATACATAACACTTAAAATTCACTTTACCATTTGTATGGAATAGAAAGTAGGGCACCATTTCAGTCATAGGGATTGACTGCGTGTCAGGATGCCACATGCGTCACGCAGCCTCCCTGTGCATCCGGGACCAATTAGTCACCATTCTACATTCGGCATGGTAGAATACACTACCAAACACATCAAACTGTACACATCATTATTCCAGCAGGATTTTTATGCAAATGGAAGAAGGGTAGAGGGTAGGTGCTATTTAAATGAACAATGCGCAAAGGGTGCAAATGGGTTGTCTTTATTTAACCCTATGTTTTTTAGGTTAATATGCAATTTACAGATGAGATATTGTGTTCATAGTATTTATGTTGAGGGGTTGGGCAATATGGCAAAAATCTTACATCATGTTACACTAACACATTTTTATAATACACAATATGTATCACATATTTAGGCAAGCTAACAGCTTGCCAATAAATTAGTGGCATCACAATACAATCTGAGTAATCAGTGTTCTAAAACCATAGCGTTACATTATACTTTTATTGTGATATTAGTATTTAATCTCAGCTTCTGATTCTCCACTGGACACTTAGCTCACCACAAGCTTCACAATCTTAAAGTTGCAATCTGATTGGTTCTCTGAACTTCAATACACTATTTTCACTAAGAAAAAAAAGAAGAAAAAAAAGAAGATAATATAGAAAAAGCTAACAATCCTGATACCCAACCCAGTATCAGAAACAAGTACGATACAACAATACAGACTGCCATGTCTGTCAAATGATATATGTCATCTACTTCAAAGCATTCAATTAATCTGTTTTTTAATTACTGGATAATACATTAAATGTATCAAAAATAGAAAACTCCCCGATGGAACAAGATCATCCTGAGCCATAGTAACACATCTTACCATGATATGAGATACAGTGTTCCTAAACACAGCTGTCCTCCAGTGCTAGTAATGAGGAGAGATTTAGTCCGACACGTGCCCCGAGCATGTGAGACATGTTCATTCCAAACCTAATCTCATTTCAACTGCTATGATTATGCAGCAGTTAGAAGGACAGGGTCACGGCAGACAGAAAACACCACTGACATCTTCGGTACAGTGATTTACAGAAAAACACATATGAGAAATACTTATTACCTTTCTCTTGGTTGTTTTGGCATGTTGACATAACCACAAGCGTCATATAACTATAAGCCATATATTAGAAGTGATTTATTCTTAGTTAACAAAGCACAATAAAAAGCAGCTGTTTATATTTTATATAAAGATGAAATTATAATGCAGTTGTAGATCTTCAGCCAGGAAATATAAATACACAACCACAGAGCAGACAATCCACCCTAATATGATAGCACCCATTACAAAGGAGTTCACTATATATATATATATATATATATATATATATATATATATATATATATATATATATATATGTGTGTGTGTGTGTGTGTGTGTGTGTGTGTGTGTATATATATATATATATATATATATATATATATATATATATGTGTGTGTGTGTGTGTGTGTGTGTGTGTGTGTATATATATATATATATATATATATATATATATATATATATATATATATATATATATATACGAGAGACACTGTGCATGCAAAAAGTATTTTAACTGAAAAAGCCAAAATGGCCTTCTTTAGACTGCGCTCTTGTTAAAGGTAGGGAAGCTGGAGCCTTATAATCAGTATTGTCAGACCATCCACAAGTTGAACAGGAAAACCATGTACCTAAGAAAGACATCTTCACTCACTTTATATATGCAAGGTCACTACCAGCTGAGGACTGTCACTCTGCCTGCCTGTCATCCTGTCATCCTGTCAGCTGCTCCTGCTTACTCATGGCAGCTACAAATAAACTACCTCTTTCCAGAGCTTGTACAGAAAGACATCTGAAGCTACAACATGCTCAGCCTCAGAGAACAGGGAGAGAAAAAGAATGAGTGAATGAGTGAGAGAAAGAAATGAGGAATGATAGAGGATGATATCACAACTCATTAAAGACGTGACAGAAATTTCAGGGAGCGTCTGAGCAAGGAGCACTAGCCGGGATAATGTGGTGACAGTGGTAGAGCTTTGAGGGGATGATTTCAATGAAAAAATGCCACAGAGTTGACATACTGCACTGTAAGTCCTATCCTACACATGAATAAAAAGAGTGTACATAGAATTCAAAAGTAATACTTACGGAGATCTTTGTTTCTTTGCATAATCACATACACAAACACCCAATAATCTATTTATCATGCAATGCTGAGCAATATCAAAATGGTAATAAGGTAATATTTGTTTGTTTGTTGAAATATTAAATATTTATTTGGGCATGCACTGGTGTTTTTTCTGGTCTTGTCTCTGCTCCTGCCCTAATATGGCTGTGTTATATGATTGTGTCCACCTGTGTTGTGCTAGTTCTTAATTAGTTTGTCTATTTATACCCTGTTGTATCTGAGTACCTTTGCAAAGTCTTGTTGGGCTTCATGTCACTAAATCATGTTCTCCTGAATACCTTTTAGAGAAAAAGAACCGAGTTGAGCTATTGAGCTTGGCTTCAACTGGGGATAGAACTAAATTCATGACCTTAAAATGTCTTTAACACTTTTAACTACCCAACTCAGGTATTCTGTGTGCTGAAAGTCATTCTACTACAACAGAACTAGCATTTTACATAGTAATACATTTTATACCACAGGAATGCTGTATGCATGAATATGATTGGTCAAAAGCTATGGGTTCATTTTACTTAACAGAATGACTCGGACAGTAATACCAGCTGAGAGGTTTTTATTAATGTGCTCATTCTAATATATTTCTATAGTATAGAAACATACACAGGGACTTGTATGGTGGATGCTCCACATAAACAGATTAAACACATCTGTAATAGTTCATACAGTGAAGTTTTCTGTAACGAGACATTTATTTAGAGTTTTAAGAAGGAGTCTCCAATGGCAATGCTTTAAAACTGTCAGAGGTAAAGCTGTAACTTCAGGTTTTCTGCTATGCGAAAGTCTTCAAGATGGTGGGCAAGATGTCAAGCTACATTTTTTTCTGTCTTAATTTTGAGAGAAAGAAAAAAGAGAGAACCTAGTGAGTGCAATTGTTTATAGCTGCTATAACATCACTGACAACAGGAACTAATAAGACATATGACATACCATTCTTTAATACCTAAAAATTGTTACAGTTGGAAAATTGTTGTGGTATAAAAGAAATTAAACACTTCAAGTTTTAGCTTTGTGTGGTGGGCTGCAACAAACCATCCCATTGTTTATTATTTTCCTTTAACAGCATGACCCATCATATTTTATTCCTTACATAATAGCATGGGATCGTTTTAGGTCGAGCCTACTGAAGAACTTTATGAAAATATACCAATTTCATTACAATGCTTACTATTCAGAGAACATCCTATGTATGTGCTAAACTTTTGACAAGCTACACTATACAATCAGTATGATGTTATTTCTTATATTGGCTGCAACTTAATGGGGAAAAAAAGTCATATAAAATAATTCATTGTTTTAAATTTTTTTTTTAATTGTTTTAAAATTTAATTTAGCCACAACATATATTATAACGAAAGCATAAACACTAGAGTGTTATCAGGCACTGCTCTCCTCACTAACAATAGAGATAGTAGTGCTGCAAAGGCCATCAAATGCGACCGTCATTATCTCACCCACTCATTAGTGGTGCAGAGCCCCGACTGTTTGATTTTCTTATGTGTTGTCAGTATATGCAGGCCATTGTTGCCTTGGACAGCCTACAGTCTCTTTTATCTTCCTCCTACCAGCTGTGTGAGCGTTAGCCAGAGAGCATTGTGGAAGGTCATTTGGATGACTGCTTGCTTCTCTTCTTTAGTTTCTGTCCTTGGCTGCATTGAGGCTTGTGCCTCAACCTTTTTGGTATGCTTAAATATACTGATCTTTTGAAATTTGTAAGAATCAGCTAAAAAACAAAGAAACATGTTGTAGTAACAAAAAACTGCAACTCCATCAGTCAGCAAATTCATGTGTATGACAACCAAATCATACCACAATCAGTGTAATTGTGGAAACAAGCAACATGTGGCCAATCGAAAATGACACATAGGTAAACATTATTATAAAAATCTACATTATTATAATTATTTAATAAATGATGACTGTCTTGTGCTCATCCCGGATTCTAATTCACAATATGGTCATAATGAATATATCCCGGATTCTAATTCACAATATGGTCATAATGAATATCCTTTAATGCACGTAAAACTGTTTGTGTTTACTCGTATACATCTGTATTCTGTAATGAATTATAATCTCACTATTAGGTGTCACACAGAAGATGGGCTCCTTTTTGAGTCTGGTTCCTCTCAAGGTTTCTTACTCATATCATCTCTGGCAGGTTTTCTGTTCTCTCTGTCTTGTTTATTAAGGGGTCTAAATTCATTTACACTTTTACACAATTATAATTACATAACAGCTAACTGCACTGGTGTTTTATCTGATATGATCAATCTTCATCTAGATAACTGTGTTTGTTTCAATTAAGTAGCATAATTGATTCAATTACAGCAATGCAGTTCTGCTCTAATAAAGGTCATGGTCACTATTCATAGTGTAGTTTGATCAGCTTCATTCTTACTTCCTCTAGATTTACCCTAATTTCACATGAACCAATACTATGAAATGAATCAACCTCTAACTTCTATGAATAGGATGAGTCGTACATTGAGAAATATACACTACACAAATGCTGACTCTGTGGGCAAACTAGACTTCTATATATGGGAACCAAAAATGGGTGGAAGTACGTATATTATTCATAATGTGGGATGAGAAAGATTAGTCTAACTTGCCTTAAAAAGAGAGCACACTGTGCATAATGCTTGTGCTCACCACAGAGAACTTCCTGTATCATGACACCATGGCAGTGATGCAAGAATGGAAAAAAAAAGAAAAGAAAAAAGAGTTTGGTGAGGAAACTGTTCATAACTGTTTATAGCTGTAATAACATAAGTGATAACAGGAACTAACTTGTTTCACAGACATTACACAACATTAAACTTCTATAATCTATGAATTGATTACAAAGTACAATGTGAATATATAGTTGCCGTGATATAAGAAAAATAAAGCAGTCCAGAATGTGCTGCTATTGGAAAATAAAAAAACTTCAGTGTTGTAACAGTAACTCTGCTTCGCATTACACCACCTCGTCTTAAGAATCCTTACTGTTTACTAAGTTTATCACTTATGGCAAATTAGATTATTAGACTGAAACTCCATAATGAGTGCTCATGAATAATGTATTGCATGTTACATCCTGGGTATGAGATCAGACTTGTCTGAATTCCCAGCAAACCAATTAGGAGACAAACACACATTGTGCAATAAGCATTAAAAAGAATGATTGAGTTTTTCTGCTTACTCGATTTCACTACCCTCCTCCTATCACTTTCTGTAATAACTATGTTACTGGTGGACTCACAATGTAGCACAAAGACCGTTTTTTATTATGACATCCTCTTAATAATGTAATAATATGCCTACATTCAGACAGAATTGTATGTGTATGTATGTACATGTTTTAAATTAAGATTAAGCAGTGGTCATGGGAAAGGAGTAGAGGAGTAGGAGAGAAGGAGTAAAGTCCTTCTACATTCACTACTTCATAAGCAGGATCTACTATTTTCGGCAAATACAGCCCAGGACACACTCCTGCGTCTACTGTAAAGCAGCTTTGCATGATTACACAGTTCGTTGTATTCAGAAAGCGAAGCTAACATGCAATGCAAATACGTACTAATGCTCCTCTGTGGTGCTAGGTCAAACGCCAAATGAAGTTAGAAGGCTGAATGAAATATACATGAAAATGTCACTCTGAATGAAGATGGCTAGCTTCTAGAGCTCTTTTTTTCTTTACACTCATCAGCATGTGAGCTCTACTTCCCTAACTCAGGAATGCTCACTTGTCAGTGCTTAGAGAAGGTGGGAGGTTCATTTAATGAACAAAAGCATTTTCACACAAATTTAAAGTAAAGCTCTTTCTCTCTTTCTTAGACTCAATCTCTGTGCTTCCATTAGCATGTAAACAGCCAACCAGATGACTTAAGACAGAGGCCCAGGGAATTCTTACACAAGTGACAGCACTTACTAGAGGCATGGGAATAGCAGTTTCACTCTCGCACTCCTTCTCTGGCGGTTCTTGAAGGTGTTGGATATGCTGATTAAATGTGTACGGCTTGGTGAGTGGGTCACGATGTGTGGCCAGTAAATGAACAAAAGTGGATTTTAGGAAGGGCAACAGAGAAAATGAAGTTGTGGGTTTGTGAATCAGTTGCAGTTTTGCCCTAAATAGTTAGCCTGTGTTTCCTGTTTGTCCTGTCCTCAGCTGATAAGCACACTCCTTTTCTTTCTTTGCACCTCTCTTTTTTTCTTTGAAAAAAAAAAAAAAATTGTAGATGTAATGGCAGTTTCATTGTGCGACCAATGTCCACACTGTGGCATAAAGAAAAGTTTAATAAAATGTATTAAAATTTCCATTCATCTCAGCCATGAAGTGTTGTCTTTTTAAATTTTCCTTTGGACATACAAGGCTAATCTATCTAACATGCGGGGGTTCTTGTAGATGCCAGTTTAGCCGAAATCTTCACATACTCCCTGTAAAACACATTTACATTGAAATGATTACAATTAAATAGTTTAATCAAACATTTGAATCAAATTGGAACTATATTTTTATCCAGTTTACTTTTATTTTGCCTTAAAATTCGACTTGAATCTGTTGAGCAGGAAGTGATTCTAGTTTCAAGATGGCTGCTTCTTCTGTTTTTTTTCTGTCCATGTTTTTTTTTTTTTTAGATAACAGTGTGTCATACACAGTCAGAAACCATATAAACAAGTCTGTATGACATACTAAAGCATATGAAGTGTCTGAAGTCATTGTGTGATAATTTAGATACACTGTACACAATGCCAAACTGGCAGATACAAGCTACCAGGCTAGTTACATTACATTCCACTACAAGTACCAGTACAAACCAACAGCTCACCATTAAAACTATTGCCAGTACCATTACTTGTCCTTAATGGTATCCACTAGACATAACATGCCACCAATAGAAGGAAACAAATTACCAGTAGAAACCCTCAGGGACCATTACATTTTCCATTACATTTCCCATTCTAACCATTACAAATTCTATGAGAGTTTCTATTGTTTTTTCAGCAGGGATTGTTCAGACACCAAACAACCGATTAACATCATTTTAAGTTAAGGGGAAAATTGTGTACATTTCATTTGCCCTGAGCTATTGTTTCTGTAGGCCCGTTTATAAAGCTGCACTGTGTAAATTTTTCACACCATGTCATAACTACTTACACAACTTTGACCTCAACTGTCCTCAAATTTTACCTTACCAATGCATTCAAACATTTTCCTCCAGCGTCCATCATCTGCATCTGCATGCTTAGCTGTTAATACCAGCCAGAGCCTTCCCAAGTTCACATTCCTCTTTTGGAATAACTGATTAGCTTATCAACACACCAAACAAAGTAAACAGACCAACATTGTGGAGATAACGACTGTCCCACATCCTGGAAAGGGGAAACTGATTTGCATTCTAAGTCAGTCTGTAGAATCATCTAGTCATTTTGCCTTCTGTTGAAGTGTTGGAGCTGCCATAATGTGGGTCAGGGTACAATATGGCCCCTGATGTTTCTAGGTCCAGTATTTTATCAGGTGCAATATGGACAGTATGGCTAGTCCATAGCAATGTAGCAATAATCGCCATTGATATCATTTGATTCAATTTAAATATGAAATATTAACAGTAAAATTATCTGTTAACTAAGAATGTTCCAGTAACAGGTAAACGTCATTAAGTAAAGGCAATTAATGGACTAACAACCTCAGTTCATCTTTTACATAAAATTAGAAAGGTCTGGAGAGATCAATCAATATTTCTTTGTCAGCATGGTTATGGATTTTATTTACAGCTATCCCTAGAAGGTAACTTATTGCACTTACCTGTCTATACATTTAGTGTCCATTCCACTCCTTTGTACAAAACTGTTGCATTAAAGAACAATTTCAGACTCACTGTGAATGGTGAATATGGTCGTCAATCCCAAACAGAGAGTACAATACTAGCTACAGTCATTAGCTTCTAAACTAGCTAGTGCTTCTTTTCTTTAAAATCGAAGGCCAAAGTTTGTATTAGCTAACTGCCTGGTACACAGCTAATTTCTGCATCATTCATGAACATCTGCAAGGAAAATGGAATTACCTTGATATTGATCTACAATAATGTACATGATAAAACTAGCCACATTTATGCTATTTAACCCTAACCTCCCATGAGAGGACAAAAACAGATGATAGAATCTATAGCTAACTATAACTGTAGTTGTTTTTAATCATTTAAAATATATTTCAGCCAAATGTAACATCCATAGCAATTGAGGAGCTATATTACCACATCCTGCTGTCCCCAAATCTATGTCTAAATCTATGTCTATCCTACAGTCATAGTCACAACAAAGAAATGGAGATAGCAGCCTTGTTTTCACACATTCAAAACTTCAAGAAACAAATATGATAGTGAATTGAGCACACATACTGTATTAGCCTCATAGTGAAATACTTCCTATGGAAGTCTTAGCAGATTTACCACATTACACAGGGATATAAATTCAGTCTTTATTTACTTGTTGTATTTTTAAATGAATGTTCCACCTCAGAGGCTAACTAACTAGCTTAGCACAGCCCAGTGCATGTTTACTTAGAGCGCTTTACCCCTGACTTGCATCTGCCACGTTTACCAACACAGTATTACGCAACCTGACTAAAGCAAACTTTGATTACCTACACAGATAACAACAGTCCCTACACAAAAGAAAGGACTTTGCCTGTCTCTGGATCTAATACAAATTCATGAACACCAGCTTATAAACAGATCTGGCGTAACACCACAGAGTAATCACCTAAGCCAGTGAACCTAACTTCCGGCCTCACTTCAAGGTCTTCATGAGCAGGGGATTAGATAAATACCACAGCAAAGTAAACACCAAGCTGTCCAGCAGAATTACTGTTCAGAACTAAGAGTGAATACATTGCGCCAACAATTCTGCCATAGATGCATGACAGATGTATAGCTACAACCAACTGATTCTGAAACTGTTTAAATTATTTGATTTAAAGCCATACATTTTTTAAAATACATTCACTGCCCACAGACTACAGAAAGTAGATAAGCAATCATTCCTCTAAAACTAGTAACACGTGTAGTCTTCTCAACGTGTCTGACGAAAGTGATACTGAAATGAATGAACTGATACTGAAAGTTGACAAGGTAAAACTTATTTCAGCAACCTCTGTTCCTTGTCTTTAACAGGAAGTGAAAATTGAATAGGACGTAAAGAAAAACACCAAAAATACGAATTCACTCTCAGACGTTCATTATACACAGAGTTAGTGGTCTTCTTAACACTTTTCAATGTATATAAGTTGTAAATACAGCTTAAGTCAATTTTCACTGCACTGTAGAGTAACTAAGAGAGAAAAACGAGAGGTTGGTGAGGGAATAACTGTTCATATCTGCTATAACGTAAGTGCTAACAGGAACTACCTTGTCTCGTGTACATTCCACAACATTAAAAACGAAGCCATTGAGAAACTGATGTGGTATATAAACACTCGGGGACGTGCTCTTATTGGAAAAT
The DNA here is from genome assembly GCF_023375685.1 of Ictalurus furcatus. Taxonomy (NCBI): domain Eukaryota; kingdom Metazoa; phylum Chordata; class Actinopteri; order Siluriformes; family Ictaluridae; genus Ictalurus; species Ictalurus furcatus. The sequence continues at coordinate 28,605,923 of NC_071255.1, read as the reverse complement.
GATCATGGGTGGTAACAGTGACTCTTTTACCACCTTTGCATACCACTTTTTACCACACCTCCTTGTCATTTTCCTAAAATAGCACACGCTGTTGTGTCATTCTTTAGTCACAATATGTACACCTTTTTACAACATAACGCAACGTTTAACCTACTCCCTGTGACAAGTAGCAGATCGAATGTCAAAATACATTTTTGTCCTGAATATGTCATTTTCCCTCTCATCTCATGTAACATTTTAAAGAATTTATTTTTGTTATTGAATCCGTAGATCTTGTGCAGGTGTATTAAAGGTGTTATTACTTTTTTTGTCGCCATTTTGTTGTTAATAAAACATCGATTCATAACGTTAGAGTATTTATAGCAAAAATGCTAGCAGATACTAGAGTAGAGACACTAGAGCACAGTCAACACGAGAGGTCACGCTCTTTCTTCTCCTCGGACTCGTCCCATGGTTATGGACTATTTTTGGGTCATGAGCATGATCTCAACTCCAATGATGAATCATTCTCAGAATCTAGCGGTTATTTTGAATCATTACTGGACACCTGTGTGTGCCAGTCTGTGTTTACCCACTCTGCTGGAGGAACACAAGAACCACACTGCCAAAACAAGAAGGTGTACAGCAAGAAGAGAAAAAGCCTGAGTCATATTGAATGTCCACTTAAAAATAGACCTGAAGTCTTCCAATGCCTTAGGCAATTAGAAGTTAACCCCTGATGCTCTAAGGACCTACTGCCGTGTCCAGATGTATCATTCCTCACTCAAGCTACACATCTTTTCTATTAGTTTCAGTATAGGGTCTGAAAAATTCCAAGTACTAACTGAGTAATAAGCTTTAAAATGAATAACTGAGTAATAATTTCCTTTAGAGGGTTAAATCACCTGACTTGTAACAACATTAACATATCCGTGGGTGACACTTAAACCGGACGATGAGGGCGAGTTTCAACACAGGATGTGTGCAATCACACATACCACTCGAGGCACTGAGATTAGCATGTCTCAAACAGTCATAGTGCTAGGGAAACTATGTACCTCATGACATAGTCAAAATTATACCAGCTGGTTGGAAGGTTCTGTCATGTGAATCCTATGAAACCTGAATGCATTGCAGTGTACAGATAGCAGAACTGCATGACCCACATGTGTGAATCAGTTTTTCCATCATATAGCCAAGGCAGGTTTTGCATGACGCTACTGCTGAGATAGTATATTTGGTTGCCACACCTATGCTCCGACCAGTCCACATGTGTTAACACCTGACAACCAGTACAAGCAGAAACATGTATTCACCTTCAAACAAGATAGAAGTGATGCAGATGCAGAGAGATGATAAAAACTTTTACACTTTCCCAAGTACCAATACACCTGAACCTGGCAAAACACTGAAAAGGGCTTGTGAATGTCATGTCTTGTCTCAGGGTATTGTTCGATATCACCATATTATTTGGATAAGAATGGTAATAAGGCATTAAAGCAAGCTTGCTGCGTGAGTTAGTGCCAGTAATGATGGGCTGCTTTTCAGATTAGAGGTCATAATGATAATCATGGTGAAACAGAAAAATTAGTTTTCCTGTAATTATTTCCTATAAAGAATACGTATGAAGTAAGGCACACGGGTGTTAAATGCTCAGATATTTTAGGATTGGGAATCTATACACTATCGTATACAGTATGTATACTTATTGTATTCTTACATCTCTCTGTGCTGTTACAGTACATCTGTCTGTCTTGACTTGACTATTATTACTTATTATCATTATTATATTCATTGCTGCCTCATAGATCCAGGATCCCCGGTACAATCCTGAGCCTAGGTCACTGTCTGTGTGGAGTTTTGCATGTTTTTTCCCCAGGTCTGCATTTAGTTCTCTAGTTTCCTCCTAAAAACTCAAAAACATGGCAGTAGGTGGACTGCTTAAACGACATTGCCCCTAGATGTGAATGAGTGTGCATGGACTGGCATGCTATTCTGGGTATATATTTCTCTCTAGCGAATAAAATAGTTACAGAAGATGGATGAATGGATGAATGAATGCATTGTCTGTCATTGTGCTACTTGCCCTCAATCCATTCATCTATTTCCATACCGCTTATCCTACACAGGGTTAAGTGGACAGCGTAAAGCCTATCCCAGGGAACTCTGGACACAAGACGGACGACACCCTGGACAGGGTGCCAACCCAACGCAGGGCACAATCGCACACACACTCACACACTGTGGACAATTTGGAAATGCCAATCAGCCTCCAAGACGTCTTTGGACTGGGGGAGGAAACCAGAGTACCTCGAGGAAACCCCAAAGCATGCGGAGAACATAAAAGGTCCACGCACAAAGGGGCGGAGGCAGGATTCGGACCTCCAACCCTGACGGTGCAAGGTTGTTATTATTATTATTATTATTATTATTATTAATAATAATAATAATAATAATAATAATAATAGCACAAGTGCGTTAGTAGGAAGTAGAGCCAATGAGCACATGCACATGGTGTAAATATGAAAAGATGCCTCTCTCACCCAGCGTTTTGACGGCGATCTGGCGCGTGAGCGGCGGGGGAAGATTGATGCACACCAGATCCACATCCTGGTGCAGGAGCACTTCGTCGATGCGGCTGGTGTAGAAGGGCACGTCCATCTCCCTGGCCAGCTCCTCGGCCTCCTCCTGCGTGCGGCCCCACAGCGCCTCCACGGAGAAGCCCTCACTCTTCAGCAGCGGGATGATCACCCGCGCTGTCAGGCTGGTGCCGAACACCCCGACCCCGGGCAGCATGGCGGTCACAGCTCGCTACTCACACACCCGACTAGTACAGCATAGCAGCACTACAGCACACGATCTCTCTCTCTCTCTCTCTCTCTCTCTCTCTCTCTCTCTCTCTCTCTCTGTCTCTCTCCCTCTGTCTCTCTCTGTCTATCTCTCTGTGTGTAGCATCAGGTCGGCCATCCACCTGCACCGCGCGCGCCGCTTCCGCCTCTGCCTCGCATTTTCGCCTCCGTGTCCCCTATATACAGTCTGATATCTTATTCCCAAAGCATCAGGTATTTAATTCAGCATCCTGCAATCCGACAGATCAGACATGCAGAACACGAGCGCAAAATGTCCAAAAACACATCAGCAGGGTGCAATGAAGACAAGCGCGCGCGCTGTGTCCGTCTTCTGAGACGCGCGTGCAAAATGATAATAAACCGGTAAAAAATCGCTCCTAAAACAGCGCAAATAATCCCGTTTAATCAAACAGCCGGCCACCAGCCGCGCTGAGCTCGTATCAGGACTGCGGCCAGTGTGTCAGTGAGACTCACTGCTCTCTCCTCCTCCTTCTCCTCCTCCCTGTTAACCCCTTCAGTCCTGCAGCAGATCATTACACTCCTGTGTGTTTGCATAGCACAGGCGCGCGCGCGGGAGGGCGTGGCTTATAACCATGACGTGTTGGGGGCTCGAGCCTCCGACTGAAACCTGCCCCTTTCAAATGGATGTATTTGGCATGTTTTTAAAAATTTTATTTACAAAATAACATTTTGGAATGTAAACAGAAATACACTGTGCAGATCTTTATTTTATTGGGTAAATATCATTTACACAAGAAGTAACGGGCTGTTTGCAAACCACATTTTCTACATTTTATAAATGACTGAATTATAGGCTACTTACACCTTCTGGAAGAAATAAAAAAATAACTTTTTAAAAGAACAGAATTATTTTCTGGCAGCATTAATGTTGTAAATAATGTGACTATGGTCAATATATCTTGTTTTTTTTTTTGGCATTAAATAAATGTTGTTGTTTTTTTTTTTTTTTTTTAAACTGCCCCTTTTAGGAATAAACATTTTAACGACAGTAAATGTGAGTACATTTTATTTTAAAGAAAAAGATATTACACAAGAATCATCCTGCCACGGATAAGCAAACTATGTACACCCCATGAGAATTGTTGGCTTTTTTGACATATTTGGACAAGCAAACATTTGATCATCTTTGAAACAGTGCCTCTTAATAAAGCTGATATACTTGAACAAAAGCACAAGGAAAATGAGCAAAGTGACATTTTGTCTCAAACCACATATTTATATACTATTCTAAATCGCTATTGAGTTCTAACTAATGACTGTATACAGTATATGGATCCCATATATACAAAATCCCAGACCAAATAAAGTGTACAATAAACACTACTATTAGCACTAAATTAATGATTCCAAGCCATTAGGGGTCAGTCTAGGGCATATGAGCGAGTATCATGTGAATTTAATTCTTTCTCACTGTACGCTGGTGTAAATCAACTTATTGGACAGTTTCAATCAGTATAAACAAATGAATTACCCAGATGAGGATGGGTTCCCTTCTGAGTCGGGTTCCTCTCAAGGTTTCTTCCTCTTAAAACATCTTAGGGAGTTTTTCCTTGCCACCGTCGCCACTCAGTGGCTTGCTCAGTTGGGATAAATTCGCACCTTTAATATCTGTATACCATGTTGATATTTCTGTAAAGCTGCTTTGAGACAATGTCTATTGTAAAAAGCGCTATACAAATAAAATTGAATTGAATTGAATTGAATTGAATTATTTTATCGCTACAAGTCTGTTATAACATTATTCAGGACACGGTTGGGTTTCTGTATGTAGAGTATCATGACTTTGTGTTTAGCTGCTAGTAAGCAGGTCGATTACTAGCCCCCTGGTGGGCAAACAATTCACATCTCTCAGACAATAACATTGGTATACAGATATGAAACGGACAGCCCAACTAACGCTTTTTTTGAGATTAAAACACCACATACATCTGTCACAATAAAATGACAACATTTTAATCTGCTAAGCTAGACGATAAATAAATAAATAAATATGTATGAAAAGCTGCAAATTCTTACAGCCTTAAAGAATTAAACACTACTGTGGAGTGTGATATCACAAATAAGTTCAATGCTGAACAGGGGCACACCCAAAACAGGCAGAAATTTCCATTAAGCAGTGTATTCTGAGTTTAAGATTTATTGCAGCAAAATGGCTACCAGAGCACTGGATTCCTTTGGGGGGAAAATAATACTGAGGTTGGAAGCCATACTGTTAAATTCAGACAAACTTGCACTGATTATTGTGATCATTACAACTAGGACTATTTATTCAGAAATATACTGGCATTATTTTACACTCCCATGCTTGACATCTTGTCATTTACATATCATCACATTAGTTTTTCTTTTACTCAGAAATTCAGCTTAACCATCTGGATAAGCCAACACCTAATACTGAGAATCCTTGTGTAAATACTAATGTTTGTATTGAACTTGTTGCAGATTCTAAATAGGCTCTAAATGCATAAAAAAGTGCCAACGCTTGCTATATTATACTGCATAGGCAGTGCAGGTGTTATAATGTCTCGCTAACATATGAACACATCTTTAAAGTTGAGCCAAATCAAGATAATTGATTCATTTATAAAATGGATATTAGTAAAGAAAACAAGAGCTTTAATAAAGTTCAGTAAATTTCCAGACATGTACACGTCTGACGTGTGTTATACATAGAAAAGGAAGAAAAATTAACTTGCTAGTCACAAACAGATATAACATAGATGATTGTTTAATGTAATAGTTAACCAAAAGACACAACACTTCAGTTACCCCAAATGTAGTTGTTGAGTCATGCTTAACGTCTGACGTTATTCTTCTTTAGTTTTGTACTTGCTTTGATAAAGCATTTATTAAGCTGCAATAGCAGGCATAGTTCATATATATATATATATATATATATATATATATATATATATATATATATATATATATATATATATATATATATATATATATATGGATTTTTATATGGATTTAAGTTCAGAGTGGAACTATATTATCATCCAACCCAGGTGCTTCGAACACTGGGAGGGGAGCCTGAGGAGAAAAATGATACCAATAAAGTCATTCCAGTTGACTAAGATGGCTGCATCCATGATGTTAGAGCATTCACTATAAGTTACAATAATGTTACAGTAAATATAACTAAATAAAGACTGGGTGGTTTGAAGACAGATATTTATTTATTGAAAAAACATTGGGTGAGACAAAATTCCATTATTTTTTTTTAACCAAATTAACCTTCTAGCTCCAGTAGCCAACCCTCTTCTTTGGCCAAACGATTCCTATAATGAATAGAAGGGGGGAAAAAAATAATGAAACACAAAGTATGCATGTTTTGGACACTAAAATAGGGAACACATTATGATTTACAATGATATTATTAATATCTCTTCTCTGTATGAGTTGGCACGGGAAGTTTACATAGGCGGAAAAGGATGAGGTAGCATATACAGTAAACACAACAGTAACTGTACAAGATGTAGAACAGGGAAACAGCTGTTTTTATAATTACTGAATACAATAAAGCATTGAGTTGCAGCTAAATCGAGTAGGGGTTTTTTTCTCCTTATTGAACAGATCACATATCTTCATTGTTTGTTGCCTGATGTTGTAATGATTTTATGCACAGTCGTGTGTATTAAGACAGGTTTGAGATACATGTCAGGTAGAGTGCCTTATTTACATCCAGTCTGCTAGACTATTATTGTTCAGTTTCAGCCATGACGAGTGCAGGTGTATTTTAAGAAACAATATTGCTGAGAGTTACAGGTACTGTAGGGTCAGTGATATTCAAATAATATTTAAAGAAGATCCTGAAAGTTCCATTTTTTTGCATTAATTTACGTGGGAAAAAATGAACTTTTACGTGATATTCCAAGTTTTTGAGATGCACCTGAATATGTGTGCCAAAAAGTCGTAATTATATGATTTCTTTATGGTGGAACTAGTGCCACCTGGTGTACAAAATTATAACGTCATGGATGTTTTTTTTCTCTCTTGCAGATATCGTTGTGAATGGTCCTTTCAAGTAATGCTTTTGTTATTGTTCACTTTTATTACAATAAATTAGTTTGAATAAATATAATCTAAGTTTGAATAAATATAAGTTTGAAAAATATAGCTAGCAATAGAAACAAAGAACAAATGAGCCAAAGACACTAGATAAATTTCAGCATTTTAATTTCAATTACTCAGAGGCACAAATGTAATTTAAAGGGCTACTTTCCACTACTGGGCATCCACATGTGCTACAATCAGTGCCTTTCTTGTATTATTTGTCCAAGGCTAGTACAGGTTTTGGTCGAGCATGTCCATCCCAGCGACTGTGAGACATAGGTTCTTCTTCTTTAAAACAAAATGATGGGGGACTTTGGATTTCATGATCCGAGATGTTTCTATGTAGATTGTTTTATCACTCTGCTACATATTCCACTGCACATAGATATTACACATACATACTGTACTTTCTCTCTCTCCCGCACACACACAGTTTCTCTCTCACTGATGTATCTGTATATCAGTAAATCCTACCGGTCTCTGGTTCAGTGCCTTATCACCATCATCATCATCATCAATTCTTTTTAGGTCAATTCCATGTGCTCCTGCCTCACCTTGATCAACATTTTAAAAGTTAAACTCTCTCCCACACCAAATAATTGGTGATAATGTGAAATTTTGATAAACAACATTTTTAACAGTGCTGGATCCCATTTATTGTCCGGGTCCCAATGAACCAGAAAAGCATTGCATGTCATGTTAAAATTGGTTTAGGGGACAGAAAAAACAAAAACAAAACAAAAAACACAAAAACCTAAAAACCTAACACACACTTATCGCTCTTCTCATATTTCACTAAAATGTATCATAACACTTAGAGTAACATAACTGAAGTACAGAGACTATGACCACAGACAACACAAAAAGACTAAGTAAAGTCGTACATGGGCAGAAACGTGGATGTTATACTCCACAGAACGAGTGTTTCACTTCATCAAAGTCCATTTGTAGAGATTCCCTTTCTATGGCCTGTTCTATCACAATGCACTGTAGAAAAATACAATGTTCAGGTTACAAAATACTGCACAACTTAAGAAAAAAAGAAAAGAAAAAAAGAAACTGTTCGAATATATACAGTGATGCGTCCCTTTTTCACCACAGGCTTGAACGGCATTGTATACGAACAAGAACCTACAAGAAGCCAAAAACCTGCAGAGAAGATATTAGGGAATCCAGACTTGCTCTCTCACTCAAGTTTCAGACAAGAAAACAATTCAAGCCACATAAGCTGCAATCACAAACACATTTTAAAAAGGTTTATGTTACACATACACGCTTCCTCCATCTACTGTGTGTGACTGTAAATACAGATAACCACACACACACATGCACACACACACAGACACACACCAAAAACACCTTCCAGAATGTTTTTTGGCACAAATCATACTTTGATACAAAGGACAATTACATTAACTTAAAAACATAAAATGATTCAATCTCAAACAGTACTTCCTTTTGCAATACAAGCTTGTCAGGCTTCCTAAACATAAACAGGATTTCTGGCCCTAAGAATCTGGCCCTTACATTTAAACCAAACTGGTTTAAAAACAAACCGTATGCTCGCTCCAACTCTATTACTATATATACGTGACCTTCCTATTATGACTTGTAGCCTGGATTTTAAATACCTACACCTTTATGGTGTGTACGATTGTCACCACTGAAAACATTAAAGTGGCTCAGCATTAAAAACTTGAGCAGCTGTTCATTTTGTTAACATTTTTTTAAACTAACACATAGATTTAACAGTCAAGGCATTTACTACTGTAAATGATGGGAATACGGCTTTGGTTGTAACTTTGTTTAAAACGTTGTTATCCACTGGATGACGTTTATTTGAAATATTTTTAAGTTCTGACAAGTAACATGTACTCTCTAAGGGAGTCTTGTTAAACAGCAAGAACTAACTTGGTCTACAAGTTCAAATCGACTAAAATCAAGATTGTCCAAGTTCTTCTTTGTGCAAGTAGTATGGCTATTAACCTGCTCTATTGGTGGGACTTAATTACCACCTTAGTAATACAAATCGACAAAATAAACCCTTAAGCAGCTAGAGAACGATAGGCTAGCGATGTAATTAAGGAACCATAATTATTGCATGTATCCACTAGGGATGTCACGAGAACCGATACTTCGGTACCAAGTCGGTACCAACATACTTAAAACGTGACGGTACTTGTTTTTCTGCAGTAACATTAGTACCGTTTGTAACGAAAGTACCGAGGTTGCGATTCTTCCCTACCTGATGGGGACAGCAAATATGCGCAAGTGTTGTAGTCGGTCCACAGGTGGTGAAGAAGAAGAACAATGCCTATAAGCACACGGGAAAAACTACAGAAGTTTAACTTAGCTTAACAAGTTTATCTCCGCCCTGACTCGTTGAGAGGAAAAGAGAGGAAAGCTAGTATCGGTTTCTGGTGTGCAACCGATGCTATCGTTCATTTCAAACAAAGTGAGGACACACCTGGAATTTGCCGAAGCACCTGAAAGACGGTCCCTGTATTATGTTTGTTTGAGGCAGCTGCATTGTAGCCGTGAAACCAGCTAACGTTATGCTCCATGTAACGTTTCCGATAGCCAGTTATTTGTTAACGACGCTAACACATTGCAATGTTATAAACTACCTCCGAATGGGCCACCATGCATCGCCATTCAGCCCGTGTCCTGTCAGCTAAATGTAGCTACTGTCACTAATAATTATTCAAATGTTCATGCTTTTAATAAATCGTTTTGGCCTGCCACCAGATGAGTGAATTTAAACTAACGCTTGCATTCCTAGTATAAGGTGTGTGTTTAGGAGTGCACCTCCGGAGACTCATTGTCAGACAGTGTTTGATAACTAAAATACCCTCCCCCCTCTCTCCCCCTCTCACTCTCTCTGCCAGTATCAGCCAGAGGAGGATGTCCTCAAGGAGAGTTTTTTATTTTATTTTTTAAAATTTTATTTTTATACCACACGTGGTATCGACTTTGGTATCAACTTTGGTATCGAGTATCGTGTACTTTTGGTGGTATCAGTACCGACTACTAGATTTTTGGTATTGTGACATCCCTAGTATCCACGTAAATAATGTTTGCTAAAATAACATGTACACATTTGGTCAAACATTATACACATTTAAAACACAAATAAATACTCGCTAGATAAAAATGAACATAACATTTCTAAACTTGGTGTAGATCACAACTTTTGATACAGATCATGAAGATTTTCCTGGTGAAGAAAATCAAACAATATTTAAAAAAAAAAAAAAGCAATATAAAACTACAATATATATACTGAACTATGACGATTTGACTATATACACTAAGAAACTTAAAAGTGACAAAAGGCTAATAAGAATGATGCCATAGGAAGAAAATGGATGGATTTTTAACCATTTTTGTTGACCGAGAGAAAAAATACCACCATAAATAATATTAAAGCATCTTCATAGTTGAAAATTATTATTATTATTATTATTATTATTATTATCATTATTATTATTATTATTATTATTATTCAGTGTCAACAGCAACAAAAAAATGGTTAAAGAATAGGCTGAAATGTAGTAATCCTTCAATGGCATTGCTCTAAAGAGCCTCTTCTTTTGTTTTTAAGAGTGTACACTGACGCTAAAAACACAAAAAAAAAAAAAACTGTAGTGGAACAGCTAGCCTGGCCTTCTCAGTACTACATGTAGTGCTGCTGTGGTGAGCAGTGTCACCACGCTGAAGTGTTTTATCACGGCCCTCGTCACAAACAGCACATTGAGAGTAACAGTAAATCTAATCCTACCTGTCCCACTGAAAACTCTGTAATACCTACAGAAAACTGCATAGCAATTTGATTATGCTTATGACTGTTTTAACAAACTCAAGTGAACCTTGGATAGAGGAATTGATTTCTTCAGAAAACGCTAACAATCAGCACATACAGCATTTACTGATATTACATTTCTTTTCATTTCATTTCCTTCACTGAACACGAACAGACATGGATGGTAGAGGGCAAGGGACAAATCACAAAATGAAACGAACATAGAAAGTCAACGAGTGCCATTAGTTTTGGTGTGTTTGTCTGTCCTTGTTTGGCCTTTCGTGGTTATATGTCTTGCCTGGTTACATGTTTTCCTGCCAAAGGGGATCCTCTGCCTTCTTTTTCAACCAAGGCCAAAATTGCACAGTCTCTTCAGAAACACCAGTCCTCGATAATGCCACGATCCAAATCCCAGCTTCATCATCAGTGCTATTCAAATGCAGCTGGGACAGCAAGGGAGTTATGAGTAGATGGTGATAACCTCTCGCCCACCACCACGAACCAACAGGACCCGGTTAAGACCTTCTAACAAAACCTCAAGGAACTCCATGTCTGAAACACACTGGTTAAGAAACAAAATCATTCATTTTTTTTTTTTTTTGTCAGTGAAAGCGAAGAAGCCTTTTATTTGTCACAAATTCTTTTCTTTTGCATATCCCAGTTTTTTAGGAAGCTGGGGTCAGAGTGCAGAGTCCGTCATGATACAGCACCCCTGGAGCAGGTACTGTAGATTAAGGGCCTTGCTCAAGGGCCCAACTCAAGGGCGAATTTTGGGATGTCGCATAAAAAATGCTGGATGTTAACACGAGATATGAATAAAATCTTGAAAATGTGCATAAAAAAAACCTTATGTGCTCAATTAGCGGATCATTTTTTTAATTCTATACATAAACTACAATGGGAACACATTTAACTTTTTTTGTTAAATTCTTTAATGCGCATCCAAAAAAAAATCATGAGACTTTGCCTCAACAACTCATGTGACTGGCTGATGTGACCTGGGTATTCAGTACATGTGGCCAACTTATACAGCGCAATGACTCTGCGTATTTCTGTCACAATTGGGGCGCGGTGAGTCGCATAGCTGGACTAACCAGCTTACCAATCTCGTTGCACAGTATCTCAAATGTTGTTTTTGTCATTCTGAAATGCCTGAGCCAAAGTCCGTCATCGAAATGATTTGGCATAATTACCTCCCAGAACTGTCTCTCACGATTCCCGTCCCAAATAGGTTTGTGATAGTGTTTCATCTGTGCACTCTAAAGCGCAAATAATTTATTATATTGGAAAATAGAGCCACAGTGGCTTCCCTGGTCGCAACTACTTCCATTTGTATCGATACTTTGTACCAGTTTCTCGAGAAGTGATGATTATGTTCTCTTGAACACATGGGATGGAAACGGTACTTTATTCGCAAAAGTTTTATGCGAAATTCCAATTTTTCACAGAAGTTCAATTTGCAACTTGGATGGAAACATAGCTAAAGGCAGCTTGGCGGTGCTGGGGCTTGAACCCCCAACCTTCAGATCAGTAACCCAGAGACACTACTGTCCTATACGGCCTTGGAAGGTTCAGGCATGGTGCTGCTCCTCGAGAAAACTGCAAGAGAATAGAAACCGAGGCATACCAGAACCCTTCTTTTAATTGTTGAACCTGGCTTTTCTTTAATGTATTTGTGTGGCGGTCTTTGAAAACCAAGAAATTGTGTTTTGGCATATAACACGCTTTTGACACCTCAGCTTTAAGAAATATATTTCACAGTAAATAAAATAACTAAATAATTAAATAAATATAGCTGCCTCTATATGATTCAATTTTCAGCCCATTTTTACAGTCACAGACAAAAATTGTAAAATAATTCAAAATTTGTAAAATAATGTGAGGTGAGATCGGTGGCCTGGCAGTGCCAGAAATTTAAAAATGAAAACCTTACAATGTGATCTCTGCAGACACTCACCCAAAATGATGTGAAACTCAATGAACAGCTACAAGTAGTACATGGTAGTGGCTTAGACACTTATAAATTTAGACAAGGATACAGTTTTCATCTCCTCCACGGTTCTTGGGTGGCCCAGGCATATTGAGGAGGACCAGCTGAGCGTCCTGCGACTTATTCAACACCACTTCATTCAGCTTCACGGCTGTGTGCATGCGCCTCACATTCGACTGGTTGCTGTTTTCCAAAAGCATTTAGAGAAAGAGTAAATATCAACAGACGGATGTCTGAAAACCCTCAAAGAATGAGTGATAAACCATAGGTACCAAATACAGGGACAAAACGAACAATTCAAGGTAATAGATGGTCAAGGCCCAAGCTGACAGTTCCAATAGCATAGACACAAGTTTGAATTTATAGTCATGGTATGTAGTGCTATAATTAATTGGTACAATCTCTGTACCAATTAAGTGATAAAAATGTAATGAAATGTCCCTGTGTTAAGTACTGTGGTTTAAATCTCCCATTCAAGTGCAACAACTGATATCTCTTTTTGTATATCAGGGATTTTCTACCGTTCAAAACACACATAATACAATTACAGTTCCAAGATTATGTGAGAATGAATTGTTATATATATATATATATATATATATATATATATATATATATATATATATATATATATAAAAGAAAATCACATTAAAGTCACCTGAAACCTTATTAAATCCTTGTTATTGAATTCATTTCAATGAGTAAATTGGTCCAAGTGTTTCAAAAAATGTTCATTACAGCAGTTTTGCGATATTCTTCGATGAAATAGGGAAAATCTGAAATCTAATTGGACAATCTGAGTTAAGTGGATAGTCAAGCATTAAATTATTATTCAAACATTAAACACAATTATGCACCAGTATGCAAATATAGGCCAATCAGCACCAGTGTAAGTGCATGTAGGACTGGGGCGGTTTTATTTATCATATTCATAGAATCTACAGGGTGTCCAAAAAGTCAGGGACCAATTATTGCACAAATATGTTGATCTGAATATGTTGTGCGAAATCCGCTAAAGTACGATTCAGCATCTGAGAAAATGACTAGAGTGTAAGAGTGAACATGTAGTGCGTATGGTGTAAATAATAAATACAAAACAAAGTACATGGAGGCTCCTGACTTGTCAGACACTCTGTAGATTTCTTAATGAAGATAAAAGTTTAGGTAGTTTTTTGTATTTTATCTAATGCCTTTTATTGTGGAAATGCAATTTATTATTGAATAAAGGGGGGGGGGGCAACCTATCACCTTCAAAATAGATTTTGGGTGACTTTAAATTGCTATTATATTACAATTGTTACTATAAATTTATATAATATTACATTACTATTCTATTACAGAGCATGAGTTTGGGTAAAAATAATCAAATGCATACATTTTCACATGTGCATTATGGGACATTTGCTGCTTTAGTTAATAACATAAAAATAAAAATAATAAAAGCATTGTGCTTCTACAGGGTCATAGCAAATAGCTAAATAAAAGCACATTAGTGGAGGTTAAAGCGCGTGGCACTAACAGCTGGTGAAGAAAGCAGGATATGCACATGACCTTAATGCAGATTACAATCAAAACACATGCTCTCCATCACAACCTGATGTCAATTCAATCATCCACACCCAAAGATCTGTTTATTGTCCAGTCTTGGTGCAAAGTAAGGTCTGAACTAACTGAACGGGATGTTCGTGTTTATGAGTTGGCAAGTCGTAATTATGACGTCAGGTGCGTTCAAGTCACTTTGGTTGGAGCAGGATGGCGGTGTACCTTCACTTACTTAAGTACAAAAAATACAGCAAGGATTTTTTTAAACTCTTCTTCTAGTGAACGAAGAACAAAGAATGTGCATCAGGTGTGTGTTGCATTTTTATGTTTTTAATCAAATTATGAAGCCACTGTCAACTTTATCGTTACAGATTATATCGTAATTTAACAACGCTTATCTTATACACGTATACACATAATAACTGAAATCAGCTTCTGAGATGAGTAAACATTCAATATCAAGAAATTTACGGTCCATTACAGATGGTGCATCCAAAAACATGGTGGAAAACATGGTGGAAGCCACCATGTGCCCCAACCCCCCCCGGCTCGGAATCTCAGAGCTCAAAGATAATCTTTAGTTTCTTAGGCTTTGTGGTGGCGTTTGTGTGCATTCGACTCGTAAATATGATCTTTCTGACATGACTTGTACATAACATAAGTTTTCAAATATTCTCAAACTGACACCAGGTGCTGTGGTCTGAAAAGCACGTATTGTTTTGACTGAAAGGAAAATACTATTCTGTCATGCAAGTTAAATGACTTTATGCAGTGAAGGAATTTGTGACATTGTAAGAAGCATGCATCTGCACTTCTCTCTCTCTCTCTCTCACACACACACACACACGCTCTGAGCATGATCAATTGTAATGGACCAAGAAGACAGGACAGCTACAACACAGATACATGGCCTACATTAAAAAGAAAGTGGACTTACAGACTCTCCCATTCTCTGGAAGGAAGAAAATGGGACAAAACAATAGAGACAATCTTAGACAGCACTGCAATTCCTTCACGAGGACATGCCAACCATCTCAGCAAATCCACAGGTAAAAATGCTCAATGCTGTCATCTACAATTGTGTAATCACACATGCTGTGAAACTTTAGCAACACTAATTACTGCTTTAACGCAGTATTCTCAATCCCAGGACCAAGGACACAAAATCTAATTTAATGCGCTATGAGACAGATTTGTTTTCAAGTAAAACATAACTTCAACATAAATGTGTTGAGTTAGCATTCCTCGGAGCTGGGATTAGGAAACTCTGCTTTAAGCATGGTTCATCTTTTTTGCTGAAAAATTATTTGAAGTACATTTACAAGAGGCTAGGGTATCATAGTGAGGATACTGGTCAAATATACACCCGAGTAAAAGAATAAAAATAAAGATACTTTGCATAACTACACACATAGGGCCGTATTCAGAGTTGGCGACGTAAGTCTAATATTTACGTCAATATTTACACCGGGGAAAATGACTCATATTCAGGCTCAAGTTACTTATGTCAATTTTCTGGGCTCCTCATTCAGATTACGCAAATCACCTAAGTGTAGTTCACATAT
Source organism: Ictalurus furcatus (assembly GCF_023375685.1). Lineage (NCBI taxonomy): Eukaryota > Metazoa > Chordata > Actinopteri > Siluriformes > Ictaluridae > Ictalurus > Ictalurus furcatus. The sequence goes on along the minus strand of NC_071255.1, from coordinate 28,590,116 downwards.
CCAGGGTTGCCAGATTTTTCTCAAGTAGAAGTGTAGGACATGGGGTTTTTAATAACGTCTAGATTACCACCTTTGAAAACTAGCAGTTCCCATTAATCATGTAAAAAAAAATTGGGCAACAAAGACTAAGGAAGAAATTGCACCAGACAATTTAATTAAAAACATCAATACAGTAATTTTATTTAAAAATATGGCTTACACCCTTGTTATACAGCAGCTTATAAAAGCTCATGATCCAGCGCTTCCAATTATTTTGCTTTTTAATTAAAAAAAAATTATATAATCAGATAAGTAATATAATTAAATGTAGCTATGAGATACCAAATACAGCTCATGAAATTGTACTGTGTGTGCACGATGTATGTAGACTATAATGTACGTAGGATATTAATTCATACTTTTATTTTATTTTAATTTATTTATTCATTTTCATATGATTCATTTACATGTGATTCATGTTTTTATTTTAATAAATTTGAGTTGTCAGATGAATAACTTGCTATGATAGAAGGATAAGCTCACTAACCATTCAGTGTTGTTCATAATTTTATCCACAAAAAATGTCGTCCATAAAAATAAACTTTTGGTGGAATTTTAAGAAATGATTACAATTAATCTATTAATAGGGTCATATTTATGTAAGTATAATTAGTGTCAACTGGCATTCCGTAGATTTTCTGCAGTGTATTTTCATCCCAAAACATGGATTTAATTTTCTGGTTATGTGTCGGACAATGTTGCATTGTTGACTTAATACTGTTCTCTCACTCCAGCTGCTAAAATGCATGAAAAATGGGCTTAAAATCCCCATGAAATCAAAATCGAGGTTTTGTGGCTTTTACTATGAATATGTTAGACTTAAACAACGACAAAATTCGCATTTAGAAGATATACGCATTCAAAATTTACAGTCTCTCTCTACCACCAATACGGATCAACAATTTTGATGACATCATTCTGCACTTCAGCTTCTCATCAGGTTTTCTGTCCAATCAAATTCTCTCTAGAATCTGAAGTGTCCCACCCCCGACAGTTACAAGTGTGAAGTTACAAGTGTCTGGCTGTGAAGTAAGCTAAACGCTATTGGCTATTTAAAAAGGGTGAGGAGTCACTCGATATGTTCCACCCTGACTTCCTGTTTCAGAGGAAATTACATCAACACATCGAATAATGCTATGCCTTTCAAGGCACTTTCACGGTGACTGAAGTGTGTAACTGAGTCACGTCTCTCTGAATCGTGCTCAAGTCCATAGTTATGTCTGAAGTTTGAATAGCAATGTGCACAGTTTAAATCCTCACTGCGTGCGCTTACCTCAACTCTGAATCCAGCCCATAATATCAGAATAAATAACTTATTAGTCATGAAAGAGAAATATTCATTAAATTCTAGAGGTAATTATAAAAGGAGACGGACACTATATTAAAATTCTTGCTATTGTTGTTTATAGACATACAGTATGCTGCATGTTATTCTTTTAATAGCAACACGTTATTGCATACAAGGATATAGTATACTGTACATTATTCATCCCTGAGGGAAAACTTTTGAAAGTGTTACATGTTATTGTTTAAGAGAGTTTTAAAAGAGAGTTTTAATAATTAAAGTATGAGCATTACTTATAACAGTAACGCATTATGGTACACATGGAGGTTGGCTATATGGAGGTTTATTCAGTAACACAGAGACAAAGGACACATGGTGAGATCATGACCGTTAGTCCAGACAATGTGCTTACACACTGGGCCATGCTGTTTAACAGAGATGGCTTGCAAAATCCTATATGCGATAACCAACACCACTACACATCATGCAGACTGTGCCCTTAAAAACGAAACAAAACAAAACAAACAAATAAAAAATTTTAAAAACCCTGAAATGTACACAGGACTATGTGTCGAATCATGCAAACCTCTTCCAGACCAGAGATGATGATATGAGACATTTTTTAAATTGTGCTAATAAATCAAATACTGACAAAACAAGAATAAAGCCACCAAATGATAACAGGAATCTTAAACAATTTTCTTAAAGTTGTGATAAAGATGCTGATACAAAAATTTCCAATGTTATATATGTATATATATTTTTATCTCTTAAGTGCTACTAACTAGAACATGAAGATTGCTCCAACTGGATTGCTCTCTTAAGACTAGGCTAAGGCCACCAGCATAGTTTTGCTGTACTTGTGTACACTAATCTAATCATATCCACCATATAATGTATACTTCAACATGAAGAAATAATTCAAATTGTGGTGTACACTCACGGTTTCATGTTGAAAATATCCCGTACACACATGCTGGCGTTTTGCTCCCGGTTACGAGTGCGTTCAGTGGAGAACTTCTCTTTGGTCCAGGTCATGTGAACCCGGTCCGGAGTGGCCTCAGCTTTGTCATTGATAGCAGCATGGGACGCCGTGTTCTTATCATGAATTAGCTGTGCCTGAAGAATCATCACAAGCATTAAATCAGTTCACATGGCTCAGAAAACATAAAGCATAACTAACCCCCTAAGTCCCCTAGAAATCCTAATGTTTCTGGCATTTTAGGGCATTCTGGCAGACACCCTTATCCAGAGCGACTTCAATTTATCTCATTTATACAACTGAGCAGCTGAGGGTTAAGGTTGTTTACCTTTGTGTTTTACTATTAATGATACACATCTAGTGCCTAGTGGCTAACTAGCTTGCTACTACCTTGCTAGCAAGCAACTGTCGGTGTGTCTCAATCAGCTCCCTAGATCAGGGCACTGATCAAGGAGTCGGCTATTTTAAGGGCTGTCTCAATCGCAAAATCCTTCCAGTGCACTGGAATGTTCGCTCCCTAAAAAGTCCCACAATGCACCGCAAAATCCAAGCAGTGTCGACGCTCACTATGTTCTTTACTGGAAATGACGTCATATTTTCTGAAGCCTCTCAGCACAAAAAAAAAATTACGGGCGAACTCTCAGCCAATTTCAGTCTACACATGTAAGTAACTTCTTATTGTTGTTGTAGCTCTAAAATGATTACTTACGTTAGTGATTTTTGACTTAATTTTTTTGTTTGTTTGTTTGAGTCTAACAACTTTTAAGTATTTAATGATTAAAACGAAAACTCCACTAGCTAGCCTGCGATCCTGCTTGATGTACCATGACAAATGTGTGTGATTAAGCTAACAAATTTATATGACATATAAAACGTAAATTTTTTGGTTACGTTTTACAACACAAGTACATAGTCATGTTGGAAATTGAGTGTTTTGCAATCAGTGTCCCAATGTGTAGTGAGCCAGGGTCCTTACCAGTGCCCAAACTGATGTACACGTTATACTGATTCATGAGCTAGGGAGCTGATCGAGACACACCATCTAGGACAGTTGGCAACTGTACCGTAGCTAGCTAGCTAACTAGCTAGCTAATCAGCTTCTGTGCATGCTTATACAAAAGATGCAAATATCCTTTGTTTATAAATAGGAAAACGACAGGTTTCCCTAAACTGATCTAGAAGACTTGTAATTGTATTTATGACTTAATCTGATCTACTATTTGCTCATTTCTACAACTTTGACTACTGGAGCTAGAATGCTTAGTCACTACTAACAGCACCAACAACTAAGATGGAGGATTTGGCTTAGGTGCTATTTTTCAGATCTCTCCAATTTTGTAACGACTTATACATTCAAAGTGCCTTATGAAAGTACAAGCTTCACCTAATACCCCTCCTGAAAAAACAACAACAAAACAATAGAAACCATCACAAAAATTCTAATGGTTTCCACTACAAATAGCATTACAAACCATTACCGGTTCTTAACTGTATCCACTAGACATAAGATGCCACCAATAGAAAGCAACAAATTACCAGTAGAGAGCCACAGGGACCATTACAGCTTCCATTAAAACCATTACAAATTATGCAAGGGTTCCTATTGTATTTTTCTTTTCAGAGACAATTTTGCCAACTATTGGATATATTTTTATCTACAACAGCAAACATGATTAGCGTGCTAAAAATGCGTACATTAAAAAACATTAATAGGCTTTTGTTATTTTTAATTAGAATGATTAGCCTATTAAAATATTAAAACTTAGCTACTGAGCTCTATGATAATCGTTGGAACTTCATTTAAGTAAAATTTACACACTTTAGTACATTTGCTATTAAATTATTTGCTAATAAATGCTAAAAAAAAAAAAAGCTTACAGAACTGAGCAATGGATAACGCAAAAACAAAAACTAAGCAAAAATGTATACATGGTGTTGAAAATGTGTTTCATACGAGTACCAAATGATCCATGCTGTACATTTAAAACACACAAAAAAATGTTATATGATGTTTAGTTTATACATGTACTATGCCAATTATTATCATGCATGACGAGGTGGTATTATACCAGCAAGCTGGCATGCAATGTTATGCGTGTTATTTTTGAACGAAACATAAAAAAAAAGCAATGCATGGGTCAAAATCCAAGCTATCGTCCGCTGCTTTTTGCTAGCTAAGTAAAGAGGAGAGTCTCTCACTATAAGAAGGGTAGCAAATGATAAGGAGTGACAGGAGAGAGGAAGAATATTGATGTTCACAGGGGGTTGACAAGGAGGTGGAGGCCACTGTGCAGAGATTCATGCTTAATGGGAGGAGTCACAGAGATGGATAAACACACCATGACAGTTACAGAGCCACCACATCACTTGATACCGAAGCGACAGAGAGCTCTGTGTAAAGATTAAAGATTAAGAAGGTTTTTTGAAGCTTTTAACATATGTACAGCTCTCTGCACTTGTTTGTGGCTCTGTAATTGTGAGTGTTGGATCCAGGGTGGTGTTCTCGAGGGCACAGTTTTCATATTCGCTACCTCGTTCTCCATTTCGTCCTCCAGGGCAGCACCTTGGTTACTTGAGCCCGAGCTCTGAGCCCGAGTGCGGTTCTTCCTCCGAATGGAGCTACGAGATTCGTCAGTGATGCTCTGAATCTGAAGGGGTAAGTGCCAGTCCCCATAGCAGCAACAATATGAGAGAGGTCATATGGCTACATTACGGTGTGCAACAAGGATTCATGGTACGTCTAATGGGTTTTTTAGACAGCTGACAATCAGTTGAGGTTTTCTCAAGTAAACACATTAGGATCCAAGACTGGATGATATGATGTCATACATTATTGGTCAGGAGAACCTGAAATTGACTGTCCTGTTTTTTCCCCCCACATAATATCCAAACTATCACCATAGGTTAATTTTACAGTGATTTGTAGAATAGTGAATTGGTGATGCCAACCCAGAATTGCATACTGTTATTCTTACACACATGTAATTAAAGTCACCCTAAACTCTTAATAAAATTTAAACGTAAACTTCATAAGATTTTTTAAATACAACCCCGATTCCAAAAAAGTTGGGACGCTGTTTTAATTGTACACAAATGTAAATAAAAACAGAATGCAATGATTTGCAAATCTCATAAACTCATGTTCACAATAGAACATAGAAAACATATCAAATTTCTAAACTGAGTAATTGTACCATTTTAAGAAAAAAAATAAGGTCATTTTGAATCTGATGGCCGCAATACGTCTCAAAAAAGTTGGGACAGGGGCAACAAAAGGCTGGCAAGTAAGTGTTACTAAAAAGAAATGAGCATCCCAACTTTTTTGGAATTGGGGATGTAAATCATTTCAAGTAAATTAACACCCACCAGAAATGCCCTCACAATCTGATTGGTCTAGAATTTTTTTTGTAAGAAAGAGTGGGGAAATATTGCCAAATCAAGATGTGCCACACTGATAGACTCTTTCTCAAAAAGACTGAGTAGTGTAATAAAATCAAAAGGCAGTCTAAATAGGATTTTGTGATTGTTGCAGCCAAAAATGAGGAATTTGAGGAATTCTTTTGTGCTTTTTTTTTGTGCAGAAAACAACTTGAATTGGCGAAACTGCAATTGCACGACACTGTCACACTTATGGTCTACGTAAGTTTTGGGTGACTTTAAGCAATTACAAACCTAAAAAAAATAAATAAAGATGATAAATTCTTTCATGTTACAATGAAATTTTATGGTTGCTACTCAAATGTCATCATGAAGTTTCAACATAGCAGAGGAGCTTTTGCAAAAACATTACCTCTCTCTCCCTCTCAGTCCGGGAGAGATGCATCTGCTTCAGCATCTGGGAGCGCTGCTCCATAACAAGGGTCTTCTCATAGGTGAAAGCCGAGATATCACTATCGTGCTGTTTTCATGAAAACACAGGAGAACACAAGTTTTTTTTTTTTTTAAAAAAACGCAGTTGAAATATGAAATATGAGATCAAGAGTCAGTTATCCATACACAAGCTTACCATTTCAACAACCTCAACCTCAGCATCCAGCCGAAGGTGATACAAGAACATCTGAAGGTCTTTCTTCATCTGGATACTGTTATCATCCATCTGAGCTACGGTGAAGATACGCATCTTGCACTTCCTCCACACCTGGCAGAGACATGGACAGAGAGAAGTAGAAGCAGAAGGAGGAGGGAGAAGATAACAGACAGCGATTCCAATGATCCATCATTGGTTAGTTAAGCTTTCTTTATCAGCGCTGGCATTGATGCACATATCATGGCAGATATCAGACTGGTGTACCTTGTGCTGGCGGAGCAGGAAAGGCAGCAGCATAAGCATTCCACCATCGTGAACCACCCACCAAACATCTATGGTGCCTTCTCGTAGCCGCTCCTGCTGAGGGAAGTTGTCCACATTCTTAGCTACCAACAAAGCCTGATGAGCCGCTGTGGTCTCTCGCACAGTCTCTGAAGAAGACAGCAAGCGGTTTCAGGATAGTTATTTATTTAACATATGCTGAAAATGTAGATAATGGTGTCTTATGGCTGATGATAATGGATGTATAGTTCTTGAAAGTTTGTGAACCCTTTAGAATGTAAAACATCATCAGATTTTGACAGAAGTCCTAAAAGTAGACAAAGAGAACCCAATTAACAAATGAAGAAAATATTATACTTGGTCATTTATTTATTGAGAAAAAATATCCAATATTACATATCTGAGTGGCAAAAGTACGTGAACCTTTGCTTTCAGTATCTGGTGTGACCCCTTGTGTAGCAATAACTGCAACTAAAAGTTTCCTGTTGATCAGTCTTGCACATCGGCTTGGAGGAATTTTAGCCCATTCCTCAGTAAAGAACAGCTTCAGATCTGGGATGTTGGTGGGTTTCCTCACATGAACTTCAGGTCCTTCACAACACTTTCTCTTGAGACTAAGCTCATGGACAGATGTTCTGATATTTTCCTGTAGAATTCGCTGGTATAATTCAGAATCCATTGTTCCATCAATGATGGCAAGTCGTCCTGCACCAGATGCAGCAAAACAGGCCGAAGCCATGATACTACCACCACCACGTTTCACAGATGGGATAAGGTCCTTATGCTGGAATGCAGTGTTTTCCTTTCTACAAACATAATGCTTCTCATTTACACCAAAAAGTTCTATTTTGGTCTCATCTGTCCACAAAATATTTTTCCAATAACCTTCTAGCTTATCCACATGATCTTTAGCAAACTTCAGACAGGCAGCAATGTTCTTTTTGGAGAGCAGTGGCGTTCTCCTTGCAACCCTGCCATGCACACCATTGCATTCCTTTAATGTTCTCCTGATGGTAGACTCAGGAACATTAACATTAGCCAATGTGAGAGACGCCTTTAGTTGCTTAGAAGTTACCCTGGGTTCCTTTGTGACCTTGCAGACTATTACATGTCTTGCTCTTGAAGTGATCTTTGTTGGTTGATCACTCCTGGGGAGGGTAACAATGGTCTTGAATTTCTTCCATTTGTACACAATCTGTCTGACTGTGGATTGGTGGAGTCCAAACTGTTTAGAGATGGTTTTGTAACCTTTTCCAGCCTGATGAGCTTCAACAACTCTTTTTCTGAGGTCCTCAGAAATCTCCTTTATTTGTGCCATGATACACTTCCACAAGCATGTGTTGTAAAGGTCATGGTAGATCCATGTTCTTTAAATAAAAAAGGCACTCTCACACCTGATCATCATCCCATTGATTGAAATCACCTCACTCTAATCTCACCTTCAAATTAACTGCTAATCCTAGAGGTTCATATTCTTTTGCCACTCACAGATATGTATTGGATCATTGCGAACAATAAATAAATGACCAAGTATAATATTATTTGTTTAATTGGGTTCTCTTTATCTACTTTTAGGACTGATGATAGATAATCTTGACTGAAAAAATAAATTTTGAGATGCTAACCGATAAAGTTCTTCCATGAGAGAGGGTCGTTGGACTGTTTCCAGGAGTTTGGCCATGCCATCAGCACTGTGTTGTGTTTCATGCCCCCGAGTCCAGCTGACTGGACAAGGTGCGAAATGCCATCACGCAGGTTGGACGTCACCACCACATGACAGAAGCCCTTGGTCTTTTCTGCACCCATGGCTAGTTTGATGTTCTACAAAGTACATAAAACAATTCGTAAGTAATCCTAAGTTATACTTAAGTTATCTTATCAGAATGTTTGTACTTTGTCTAACTTGTCATTATTGCTACAGCTTAAGTACTGTTTGTTTTGTGATAAGAACAGCAGAACAAATTGATATTATAAGTAAGGAATAAAACACTTGTAGACAAGTGTAGTACAAGCAAATTAATATAAATCTGTGATTTGAATGACAACCAGCACTACGATCAGAGCCATGCTGCTACTGAAAATTAATCAACACATTCTGACCAATCAGAATTGAAAATATAACAGTTCACTGTGTAGAAGACACTCTTCAGCTTTAGATAAGACCAAGAAAAACAGTATTAAATAAACATTGTGTATTAAAGAAATACGGTGTTTAAATTGATAAAATATATAAAAAAAAAAAGACACTGCAACTTAGCTGTTAGATAAGCAGACCCCATCTAATTATCTGATTTTGTCTACAGTTCTTCCTAGTGCCACTAGATGTCAGTGTCTCCTCATGCTTTAGACACATCAACCTTTAAAAACCGAATCCTGGGACCTGCATTACACTGCTATAATACACTGTTCCCCAAAGTAAATTCATCTGAAATTTATTGGATAATGAAAGGAGCATGGTAGTTAAATCTGATAGTTATAGTACAGTTGTGGACTTACTTGTTCAGCATTCTTGGCTTCGGTATCCTTGGTGAGGTATGTACCTTCCAGCACAGAACCCACAATGGTGAGCCCTTTACCTGCCTTCAGCTGTGTGGTGAGGGACAGGAGACGAGGGTGCTTCACTTTAAACTCCGAGTCTAGTTTCAGCAGCACCAACAGCTGAGGTCTTAAACATGAGAGCAGAGGAGAAATGTGTGATGTACAACAGTTCAAGATTATTTTTCGGAGGTGTTGTTGTGCAAGTATTCTTATATGGTGCTTTGATGAGGCTTAAATAGGTCTGCGAACTACTGCTGTAATCATAAAGATGTTACTGTGCTCCTCCTAGGGCTCTCATTTGCAATATGCTCATACTGAACATCCTTTCGATGCACTTCATAGTGTAGAGTTGTAGAAGGATAACGATTTATAATCCCACACTATGGTGAAAGTTAGAAGAGTTGTCAGGTAAGAAACACTATAAAGAGTCTGCAGTACGCCTCTGCCGCCTGTCTCGTGGCTCTATTAGGAACAGAACCTAGAACGATCATCAACAGCTCTTGAAAATGTGACTAAACTGGTTCTAGTGAATGGTTCCATCTTTGTACCTTTAGTTATGAGGAACATAATTGTAGACAAACATCATTTAGGTATTTAATTGGAACCTAAGAAGCACTTAATAGGGTCATGGTGGATCTCAGGAACACTGCATGCATTCACACCAGATCATTCATACCCATGTTCATACACACATTCACACACGAGGGGCAATTTAGCATATCCAATCCGCCTACCTGCATGTTGTTTCTTTTTTTTGTTTAAACAGAGTATCCCGGAGAACTGTGAGAAAACCCATGCAAACGTACAGAGAACATGCAAACTCTGCACAAACAGTAACCCGAGCTCAGGATTGAGCCCTGAAGCTAAAATGCTGCAACGTTACGCTAAGCATTACATCATTGTGCTGTTTCATGTTCTGTACAAAGTTTCTTTATTTCCGACGTGGGAAATAAACCTGCGTTGTCTTGTTTTTAACAACATGAAACACCACACTGCCACTCCACATTCTTCTACTGTAAAACCAGTTTAAATATTTGTACTGTTGCCTGTGTAGTTACTATGTATGTTACTAAATATGTAACAATCCTAAGGGGTTGGAAATGTAAATGCACAGTTAAATAATCTTGAGGTGGAATAGTAAGGAGTAATAGCGATTTTATTAAGAACTGATCCGCAGGTCAGCATATTTAATCTGTCTGCAGCGACACACTGGCATCAAGCCATGTAAAGAGGCTTATGCAACAATGAGAGTGTAGAAGGGCACTGGTTTCGCTTCAACACGTGACGCTCTGCCCGCTCGGACAGATGGCACTAGGAGTTCTTGTTTTCTTGGCACTGGATTAGAGCGACCATGGGATAGTTGGAATGAGGAGGAGGAAAAGATTTGGCCTCAACGTTTCCAACAACAGTCTGTTAAGGGTTGGATGAATCGCTGTAAGGCCAGCTCATTTATTCAGTGTGGGATTAGCAAGGTCTTGAGGCAAATCAAATAGTAATTGTTTTAGGATTATACTATTGAGAATTGAGGACACAATAATCCGAGGCGCGGTGTAAAGATAAATATCATCTCTCCATATGAATTTTAGAATACTAAATATAGACACTAGACTTCTCACCTCCAGTTTTTAGTGTGTGGTGGTGCTTCCTCCAGACGAATGAGAGCATAACGAGCCGCGTTGAGCGACAGTCCACGGATGCCATCGCCCCACTCTTTCTCAGCTCTGTATACGCACAAATTTTCACATATTGGAGCCAGGGGTCAGCTGTTCACTATTAACACTTCTCGATTACTTCCATGACACGTAAAACCACTCAGAAAAGCAAATCAGGTTATACGCCTACACATGCAGTGCTGGTGATCTGGACATGCCGGTCACACCGGTGCCTTCAGTATGGTTCAGCTGAGCTTACCCTCTGTATTCGATGTATTTGTAGATACAGCCAGCGATGACCATGGCCACCAGGGCATAGTACCAAGAGGAAATAAACATCAGGGCAAGACACAGGCTCATTCCTAGGAACGACAGTGTCCTGTTGGATAAGAGGGAGACAGAAGAGCTTGTCTTCAACTGAAAGAAAGAACTGTTGTTATTTTGATGGGGTTATTTTAAGCAAATGCTAAATAGTCACTTGGCAGGACCTTTTTTTTTTAAATTTTTATATATAACATTTTATAATATATATTAGCAAATGTCTGTCTATCTCAGTGTTTCTAAATGTTTAGTAGACAGGGACTGATTTAACCGGGGGAAAAAGTGATGAATGCTGGAAACAGTCCTCTGTACAGATTTATTTTATGAACATGATTGTTAATAAACTATTCAAATATCATGGTCATTATTAATGTGTACAATAGAGCAAAAGAGCGTTTTATTTCTTAAATGAAGTTATGAACCTTGGGTCTATGCCATATATTAAGGGTTGACTTGCATTTATCAACAAATAGTCAGCTATTCAATATTGAGATTCAAATTCTATATATACAGCTCTTTAAGAGTTCATGTGTATTTCAAAAGGAGTGTTTGTAAACCGACATGGCTTGTTGTCTTGAGATAACTTCTGTTGATGCTATATAAGCTTTACAAATAGCCTTTGAAAATAATAATAATAAAAACATTAAAAAGAGAGAAGCAGAGAAGGTCTACTTTCAATCTGGGAGGCGGAGCTAATTTCTGGGTCAGAAAATGTTTAAAGAGAAGCCTATAAGAAAGAAACTAACTACAGTAATTCCACATCAACATTCCAGACTACAGCTTTTCCAAGTTATTTTTGAAATAATATGAGTAGTACAGGTCTTGAAACAATTTTAAACATTACATACAGCATCTTTAACAACACAAACCCTTGATGAATTTGCCTGCACACCTATTTATAATCTCAGTGTTGGTTGCATTTGCAGGAGGGAATGACACTAGGGATTTACCCAGCAGGCTTGGGGGAAAGGGGAGTGGCCAAAGACAAGGCATCCCTCAACTCAGCAAGCAGGTTGTGTGCCTTTAGCCTTAAAGAACCTCCTCCAACTCTGCAGTAGAACTGCCCTGTTACGTCATCAAGGACCAATGTGTGTATCCTTAGAGAGTGTGTCCTTAGACAGATTTGAGACTGTAATTGGAGTAGCTAAGCGGAGCCGAGCTGGTTTCCATACCGGGCTGCCATGATGATCAAAACAACTGTCAGAGGTCACAGACCCCTGGGGGGATAATTAGCTCTTGTTCACTTGCTTTACTGGGATAATCTAAAAACAGTACCGACACTGATAACGGACCAACACAATCCAACATGAGTGAGGTCTGTCTGACCTAGGCTCGGTGCTTACCAGTGATAGTACTTAAAGCGAGGTCGCCAGTTAGGGGTGCGCAGGAGGGTCTGTAGAGCACAGGCCAGGTTCACAAACAGATAACACATCAAGAAGAACCTAGAAGACAAACACACACAAAAACACAGCGCATCTGTTCTAATTTAAAAACAGCTTTCACAAACAACCAGGAAAGCAAGGTTAAAATAAGTGAGCAGGAAGGAAGGAGTGAATAAATAATGAGTGGCAGGTTGTTAAGGGGTTCGAGGGTCTATTAAAGTTATTATCATCATTAAAGCTGGTAAGGGAGTGCAGTCAGACGTGGGGATAAGTAACTTCGGGTTGAATTACTGTAGATGAGAAAAGAAAGGGAGGTGAAGAAGCACAGGTGTCCTAGTGAGAGAAAATTGCAGGAAATGGAGTACAAAAAAAGGGCTTGATGAAAAGGCGTAGGGAAAAATTAGGGGGGAAAAACCCCATTGAAAATGAGTGAGAAAATGGCAAATGATAGTGTAAAGAAAAAGGAAAAATATGACTAATAGCAAGTACTATTATGGCATTATACGTGAACAAATGAGATAAAGAGTGATAGAAAGACAGCTCCACTCACATGGACAGGATGGGAGCCACAGCATCCAGTGAGGCGATGAGAATGCCGATTTCACAGATACCAGCAGTAAGCAGCAGGGCCCATGTAGGTTCTCCATTCGCTTTTCCATGCCCAAACACCTGAAAACAAGACCAACAATGTGGGATATGTGTTCAGATACACATTAAATGGCACACATCCACTTGCAAACTATTTCACTGTGTTTCTATGACGTATAATTGAATAAATTAATTAAAAGACTTCCTGGTTTGAGGTACAGGAATAACTGTGAGAACTGATGTGAGCTAAGCCTATAAATATAGCAAGCTCTATAGCCCACCACACAGGAAGTTATAATTACTCCAAATTATAATAACTTCAAATGACCCAGAAATAAAGAAAGTGTGTGTGTGTGTGTGTGTGTCAGTGTTACCTCCAAGAAAGGCACAATGCCATCTCGGGCGATGGCCTGCAGCAGCCGAGGGGCGCCGGTGAGGCTCTGCAGACCGGCCCCGCAGCAGGAGAAGAACGAGCCAATCACAATCACCCATGGAGAGGGCCATGATAAAGTACCAATCACTAAGTTCTTCTTCACGGAGTCTCCGAACCTGATAAGAGACGCATATTTTTTTAGCTAGAATTTCATGTCTTCATATTATATTTATTATTTTATATTCAGAGCAGTCTCCACAGAGAGACTTTGATGTGAGTTTGCTCTTTGGAAGTAGCTTCCCATACTTCTGATCACCTTTACTGCTTCATACTTGCCTGTAAGTCATTAAGGACTACATCAACTTTCACTTTTTAATGAATCCTTGCTAGTACTAGTTGCATTACCATGTTGCTTTTGGTTTTGTAAGAAGTACTCACTTGTCTCGGAGGACCACTCCTTCAATGCAGGCACCAAAGAGCACCACACAAGAGAGGTCTAAATGACATAGTTAAGAGAATGTTCCAAAAAAGAGATACTATTATAAAAAGATACTATAGTATTTATGGTGGCTTAGTGGTTAGCACGTTTGCCTCACACCTCCAGGGTCGGGGGTTCGATTCCCACTGTGGCCCTGTGTGTGCGGAGTTTGCATGTTCTCCCCGTGCTGAGGGGGTTTTCTCCGGGTACTCCGGTTTCCTCCCCCAGTCCAAAGACATGTATGGTAGGATGCATGGCATGTCCAAGGTGTCCGTAGTGTATGAATGGGTGTGTGAATGTGTATGTGATTGTGCCCTGCGACGGATTGGCACCCTGTCCAGGGTGTACCCCGCCTTGTGCCCCATGCTCCCTGGGTTAGGCTTCAGGTTTCCCGTGACCCTGAAAAGGATAAAGCGGTATAGAAGATGGATGGATGGATTATAGTACAAGATACTATTTGTAACTACATCATCCCATACATCCTATAGACTGAAATAACAAATTAAAGACTTTAAGGCAAACTTAAAGTCACAGTAAACAACTAGAGAGACTAATATTCTAAAGCAGTGGTCACCATCCCTCTTTCATGAGATCTTCCTTCCTGCAGGTTTAATCTCCACCCAAAATCTAACACACCTGTTTTAGTTTACGATTCCATTTATTCATTTAGCAGATGCTTGTATCCAAAGAGACTTACAAATGAGGAAATACAAGCAAAATTATATATCAAACGGAGAACAATACAAGTAGTGCTACCATACAAGATTTCTAAATGAATTCTAAAGAAGCAAAGTGCACAGAGTCGAGGTGTAAGAGCCAGTGTATGTGCAGTTTTTTTTAAAGGGCGGGTGGGGGGCGGGGGGCGGTGCAGGAGACAAGTTAGAGGTTAGTTAAGCGTTCATGGAAGAGGTGGGTCTTTAGCCATTTTTTAAGGTGATCTCCTTTTTTAAGGTTTTAGTTGATCAAGAACTTCTTAAGGCAATGATTAGATGGTCAGGTGGTCAGGTCAACCATAATCAGGTGGGCACAATTATGGTTGGAGCTATAGTCTTCAGGAAGGTAGATCTCCAGGAACAGCTTTGGTGACCACTATTCTAAAGCCATAGGGACGACATTAAGGATACAGATGAAGGTGGTAGTTGCTATGGCGAGAATGGTTCCTATGGGAATGGACCGCTGTGCATCCCGCAGATCTCCAGAGCGGTTGGATCCAGCCATGATACCTGGAAAATGACAGAAAAAAGAAGTAGAAAAATCCAGGAATCTTCACCTTTTTTCGGATATAACTAATGTTCAATTCTAATTTTGTATTTGCATAAATATATTCCCTTAGGTTAACCATTTTGATATTAAAAAAAACAACATTTTTTTACACACTTGCATACACCTCAGTGTTTTATATATTTTAAGGAAGTGTGGACATTTTCCATCAGTGCTGATATGAGCACTGTTGTGTTACAGCTTGTATGCATGAAGCCACTGAAGGGAAGAAACTGGCATGAGACATTTCCAGCTGAAGTGAACAGATAAGCATGATCTCCATGCTGGCTCCCTAAATGTCTATGCATGTTTAGATACAGCGCAAGCCACCAGACAAGTACAGAGATTAAATACAAGTGGGTGGGGTGGAATTGGGCTGCCAATAACCTGCCTTCCAGAGGACAGCTAAAGAACACAGTGTACTCTACAAGCCGTGGCAAAAACTGAACGAAAAGAAAAAGTGAAACAGAGAAAAGAAAGGTAAAGGAGAGGTCAAAGTGCCCTTACCAGTGACTGAAGGAAAATAGATGCCCACTAGCAGAGTGAAGTAGGTGGCTATGTCGTTGAGTACATAGGGAAAGGAGGTGCTCTGAGTGGATTCAGACACTGCCACTGACTCAAACTTTTTCTCCACCAGCATTCCAGCAGGGCCGTAGCTCGACCACATGTTCTCTGCTCACACAGAAAATACCATAAATGCTACAGCAAGCGCCATGAATGTTGCAGCTCTACAAAAAGAAATCACTCCACTGACATTTACTAACTTAACACAGATTTTCAAATAGTGCGTTTATGTCTAAAGAAAGTGAATTGAAGGTTACATTGCTGATCTGTTTCACATGGGAAACTACAGGGTTCCCTGAACAGAAATATGTCTCTGTTTCTCTCTGGTTACACCCAAATGTGAAACGAGAACAAGAGAAGTTTTCATTTCGACTGCAGTGCAGGAGCATCATGGATATTTTGACAGCTAGTATCTGATTACACAAAGTGAACTGTTTTGGGTTATGTCTGTTTCACCAAGTAGGTATCCAACAACTTGCACAAACAACTTGAAAAAAAAAAATAAACTGGAAAAAAAAAACATCCATGTCATTTGGTTGAAATATAATTTTTTTCCTCTTAAAGTTGATGTGCCAAAGTACAGTATGTTATAGGCATATATTTTGGTCAAAACCTGAATTTTTGTCTGATTGTCTGAGAATTCAGCTGCAGTTACATCCTATGGGGTTTCCCAGGCCACCACACATGCACTGAAGTTATGTAGGGTCGACATACAGTACATAAGCTCAGCAAACACTTTTATAGTTAGACTACTGTAAGCAAGTAAACATTGATATCACTAAAGAATACTTCCTGGACTTTCATATGAACGCAGCCTACATTTACATAGGGTGCTTTTTTAAAAAATTTTTAAAGCCTATTACTTCATATACACTCAACTGCTGAGTGAAAACTGCGAGTGCAGGTTAATGGCAGTTTCCATACTTCCAATAATGACACTCAAACGGTACTCTATTCGAGTAGAACGTTATCTCTGCTAATTGTAATGAGCAAGTAATCAAGAGATTGAGTGAGATGAGATGTCCATGAGATGCTCTGTACCTGAGATGACACCGCTGGTGAGGCCAGGAATGCCCTGCACTTCTGTGACGTTATTTTTACTGAAATACTCGTCGCAGGTGGCATTGAAATTAGAGGAGTCACAGAACAGAGACCACAGCTTTGTGGTCACGGTGACGTTGTCGATGATCTCAGTTTTTAAGCACTTGTCAAAGTCTTGGTTTTGGAGTGTGCGGTTTCCCAGCAAGCAGACCCTTCAGAGAGTAATCAGAAACACAAGGTTTTAAGGACATACAGTCAAATGATCAGGATGGTGTTACATGTCTGGATCATAAAGTAAAATCTGCAAGTGCTTACTGCAAAAATTATTTATTGTTATTATTATTATTGTTAATATTCTTGTTGCTGTTGCTGTGCTGGGCAGAAGTGGTTAAAACGCTGGACTTTTGACCAGAAGGTCATGAGTTCAAATCCCAGCACCACCAAGCTGCCACTGCTGGGTCCTCAAGCAAGGCCCTTAACCCTCAACTGCACAAATGTATAAATGAGATGAATGTAAGTCGCTCTGGATAAAGGCGTCAAATGCCGTAAATGTAATAAAATGTGAGACCTAACTTAATCAGGAAACATGTTTTTATCCCCAGCTTTCAAAGAAACTTATGCATGATTAGTGAGTATTGTTTAAGAGAATGACACACTAACCGGCACAAACTGTAGCCCTAAATGGAAATATTCGCTTGTAAAAATATATCGGCCTAATTTTATACCTCATGTCAGCAAATTTCATACATTGTTATTTACAGTTCCACAGCTGCAGCTCACCTGTGTTGTCTGCTCAAAACAATCTACCATGCAAAAAAAAAAAAGTAATGTGAGTAAGGCGGCCATTTACATTATAAACTGACTTCCATCATAATAACAGGCTAAATGGGTCATTTCCACATTATAACTTCTAAAAAAATTCCCAATCGAACACTAATAAGCCATTACTGAGCATATAATATTGTGTACATTATAACCTACAAGGCATCATGGATTAGAATAGTATAATATCATTTAAACTACAGCACTGTTAAATTCTCTAATCTGATTGAAAGTGTTAAATAACTTTCTATAACAGCAGTTCTGACAGTAGAGTTGGCTGCGAGGCAAATAACAGGTTTATAATTAATGTGCTCATTCTAATATGTTATTCTTTCTAGAGTAACAGAAAATTCACAAGGACTTGGATGGAAAATGGGCCACATAATCTAAGCCTAATAATAAATGGATTAAAAATGTCTTATTTAACTAAGAAGAATCTATAACCATTGATATGGTGAAGTTTTCTGTAAATTTACGAAAGGCATATTAAGTAACCTCACTTTGTAAATCGGAAAGTTTTTCCAACAAAGGAGTCTACAGAACAGGGGACTATCTGGTTTCTCAGCAACTTAAAAACCCGATGTTGATTATTTTCCCATAACCCTACACCCTGTTGTGCTTTAGTGCTTGCATAATTACAGAGAATGGCATTTACGGAGTCTATCTTTAATAAACCCACACACCTGGCCTAACTGTTTCTACCACTTTAGAAACAATATCCTGTGTGTAAAACTAGATCAAAAATACCATACACTCGCACAGCCTTTTTTTATTCAAGAAATAAACCTGAAAAACATGGGTTAGACAAAAAGGAAGCATTGTCAGCACATAAAGCTTGCACTCTGTCACTCACGGAAAGACCGGTGGCTCGAAGATGGTCTTGATGACTCCAGCATAGATGGCCAGAATAGAGAGGACGACGCAGGCCAGGAAGACCAGTGCTAGCTTATTGACATACTTCACTCCCACAAACACCACTATTGCCATCAGGGCTAGGCAGCAGGTGCCGTACACTCTCATGTTGTTCAGCATGGCCTCTGCTTCAAACTCTTTCTCTTCTGCCTTAAAGATGGCAGCACTGGGCACTATGTAGGCCTGGATTGTAAACAAGAGACAATTAAAATGTCAATCTGATCTAACCAGTAATTTATTTCAAAGAGTTTAGTTAAGCTGCATGTAGACAAAAATTCGTCTACAACTAATAACCAATGTTATGACTCTAGGGTTCATAATACTTTTATTTGTAACTTGGCTGCTCTCCCTTTGTGTAGGTGTGTTCTTTTAATTACAGGCTGTAAATTACGTGATGATTGGCTAGTAGCAGGGGCAGCTGCCCATATAACAAAGACTGTGACAGGAAATAGGGGGCGTGTTTGCTTCTGGTGTAGGTTTCTGGCGCCTTCCGTGTTCCCAGACTTTTCTTGAGCAGAACCAGACAGGCCTGACCCGTTTGCTCGCACTTCACCTGGTAGATGGTGTGGTCTAGCTTGCAGCTGATTGTTGTCTTGTGACTGGTGTGTAGCAATATCCACATATAGGAGTAAAGTGAAACTCAAACATCCTAGAAATCTTGTATATTATTGTAAATAAATTAGTGGGAGGACCTTTATATATATATATATATATATATATATATATATATATATATATATATATATATATATATATATATATATATATATATATTTTGCTACATTTTCTTTCTTTTGGTTTGTAAATAAGCTACAATTTAAGTTCGATGGCTTTCATTTTTATTATTTTCTTTCAGCCTCACTCATATGTTATCCCCTTTTCATTACATAAATATACCCAATTATGGTGGTAAACGCTATTGTCTGAGGAGTTCTGGAAGGGAACTGGGAGGGCGCGGGTACTTCCGTCACTTTACGTTGTGGCCTGGCCATAACACTAATGTGTTCGCACAGAACTCACCAGAAGAATCTCAATAGTACCAAGGATGTACATGGCTCCAGCAAAAGTGGTACCCAAATAGAAACACAGTCCTACAGCTCCTCCGAACTCTGGGCCCAGAGACCTAGAGATCATGTAATAGGATCCGCCAGCTATGATGTGAAAACAGAGACAGAGAAAATAGTTTTCCTAAGCATTTGCATTGTAAAGTATTTGAACAAGCGGTCCAGATCATTCGTTGTTGCAATGAGTGTGTGTTAAATAAAAGTGGACATAGTGATGATTAAGAAAATAATACCATCTTACCTGGAACTACTCCATTTGTAGCAATGGCACTCATAGATATGGCTGTGAGCATTGTCTGAAAGAAACAGTAGAGCAGAGCACTTTAGACAAGAGTGTAGACCCACAATAGACAAAGGACTGACTCAAATATAACTGGGTCAGAGTTGAGTACAACAACTTCAAAATAGCACATTAACATTATAATCAGCAACTGTGGTAGAAATGAGTTGAAGCTAGCTGTTGGAAACCCAAAATCTTTACAAATACAATTCTTCCATTTTGTGTTTCTTCTAAAGCCACACCCCAAACCACATGTAAACATTTAGAAAACCCTAACATTTCTGTGTCCCAGTCTTGCACTCATGATCTCCTGGTAATAGGATGAATGCTTTTTTGTTGCACCACTTGGGAGTCCAAGGGAATGAAGCTTTCTGAAATGACAGGCAACATGACTGGCATGGAAGTAGAAATGCTTTTTTTGTTGTTGTTGTGATTGGCTATATATTGTTGGTCCATATAATTTCTCCAGATTCGTAGAGCCAGGGCACCACGCAAACCAGAGTTAATCCTCTAATTTTTTATTATTATTAAAGCTACTATAATGTGAGGAGAACATCACTAAATGTTATTAAAAGTGTTTTTAAAAGTATGTAACTGTTGTAAAAGGGGAACCACTTTGCTTTTTAAGGAGATTTCTATCACTGTTACATAACACACCTCTATGTTCTAGTGTCTTTGAGCTAACACAGACAAATGGTTGGTATAAATCCCTTCATCTGCTTCAGTCTCAGTCATAGTCCAAAAGCTTCCCTAAAGCCACTTACTGGTCCATTACTCAAACAGGAGCCTAGTGACTGCAAGAGCATTGCTTGAGTGAATGAGTGTGATCTCTGGCAAACACTATGTGGAGTAATAAATCTGCTGCTGAATAAAAAAAATGCACATTGATAATGGAATTTAATGGTCATTAAAAATGACTAAGAATTATTTGAGCGTTCAAATTTCCCTGAGGGCCACTGTAAGCTACTATTAATGCCAGGACTGTACTATTCAGAGTAGGCAGAATATCATTGTAACATGCATCAGTCAACTTTGACAGAGAACGTCATACACACTGTGACAGCAATGCAAGTCGGCCATTGAAGATGTGATTACATCTTCAACCTCTTTCTGGGAATTTATTTGATCAAATTAAAACTCTTAAAATCAACTGTTAATAAGATATGATGCAGTCAGAGGAACCTTCAATGCATTTATAAGTACATCTCTGTATTTAAACATATAATTAAATGTGTTTAGATTTTTTTTTTGACCTAGCAAGGTCACAACACAGCGCAAAAGCAAGTCAGGATATATATTTATTTGTAAATAAGCGTTCCTTCAAACGTGCCAATCTGGACACTGTCACAAAGACAGGAAGTGCATTGCCACGCTTGTAAGTATGCGTTCCCTCAAAAAAAAGAAAAGAAAAAGATGACTGATCCCATTGTCCGCTCTGCGTTCTGTCCCAAGCACTGAAGATTACACACCAAGCTGCCAAGAGGCATAAAATGCTAGAGGTCCGTTTGAAGAGGAAGGCAGACTAAACTTACATCCACTTATTTTCTCATATACAGCTTTTCTTTTCTTTGTCTCTGCTGTGTATAATGTCAGGCAAAAGTAATTTTGAGTTTCAATTCACACAAAAAGAATAAAACATTTATTAAGCGACATGGATAAATATCCAAATTTACCCCCTTATGGCTTGTGGCCATAAACTCAAAATATTACAATCCATCAGGTCAAAAATTGAAAAGACATCTATTAAAAGAGCAAAATATGCTTACACAACAGCAGCACATGAATACGATGATAAAGGCCTCCAGAATGCCTGCAGTTCCCACAATCCAGGTCATTCGCAGAAACAGGATGACCCCCAGGATATTCTGAAGGCAGGGCAGGTAGACGCCCATGAATGTCCCCATCTGTGGACTCGTCTTAGTGAGGGAGAAGCAGAAAACACAAACTTTTTATAAAATAGGCAACAATAATAGAATCTAAGCCTATAATTTTAATAATGGCTTATAATTTTAGATATATGAAGTATATTACTACTATATGCTATAGTATATATGATTTATTTTTTGATTGCCAGTAATAATAACAATTATTATTATTATTATTATTATTATTATTATTATTATTAATGTATAATAATAATAATAATAATAATAATAATAATAATAATAATAATAATTTTGATCTGAGGTGGAAGAGTCAGTATCCTGGGATCCCAGGATTAGCAGATTTGAAGATGCTTTGGACCACAATTCATATGAACAGTTACTGTATGCTATGATGGCTTAGGACTACAACTGCTATGATAGCTTTAGGACTACATTAGACACGGACAGTTTTGCACTCAAGTCTCCATCAGTGAACAGTGGATAAGTTCAACAAAACAGACTTCAAGTGAAAACTGTAATGAATTTCCTGCTTATGCAATTGCACTTTTTGGCCATGTAGTACACAGTTATAGAAGGGTACTGTCCAGTGTCACCTAGATGAGAATGGCTTGCATTTTTAGTTTGGTTCCTCTTAAGATTTCTTCCACATATCTTCTCACTGAGTTTTTCCTTACCACCATTGCTATGTCATAACCCCTTATGGTAATTTTCTGTATGTCTGCAGTCTGACCAACCAGTAGAAGTTGTGCCACTCTTGAGGACAACGCACCTCATCACGGTCACCACAAGGCAATAAGACCAGTGTGTGGTATTCATGGCTTGACTTAGCAACCATTTACAAATTTACAATAAACACACACAGAAAACAACAAAGTAATATGTTAAACTGAAAAAGTCCGCAAATTAAGGTTAGACTTGTGCTAGTCCAATACATATATGTGTAGGTAAAACAAACTGTAGAGCAGTCAAAACACGAGTTATAGTTCTAATGGTCCAGGCATTTTTGTCTGATCATTGTGAGCGTGCATAAACTACCATTCTAAATATTATTACAAATCGTGATGAGAGTGTTTGCTTTGCAATCAGTTCTAAGTATCACCATAAAATCTCCATTCAGGAATGTTTTCTTTTGTTGTTATTGCAATTTTTTTAATAAGAGGAACAAAATCTACATTTACACAAGCCTATGACTTAAGGGTGCCAAAACATACACAAACCAAAGAGAGGAAAACAAGAGAGTGTTTTTTCTGTACACATAATCTGAAGACAAAACACTTTCGTATGATCTTATTTCACCAACAGACAGAGACTAAAAACAAAGACTTACACCTTGAGTGCAGAACCTTATAGTTTGTATAAACAGTAATAATAATAATAATAATAATAATAATAATAATAATAATAATAATAATCATCATCATCATCATCATCATAATATGTTTAATTTGTATAGCGCCTTTCCAGAGCCCAAGGACGCTTCACAGTAAAATACAATAACAATACAGTCAAACATATGGATCATATGGACAATGGACACTTGACCAGTCCAGAACAAGAAACAACGCAGTTGCATAGTTATAATACATTTTACAACATTGGAAACAATAACAAGCGACAGACACTTAGCGCCATGTAGACAGCACAGAAAGTACAATTGAATTCATTCCATTGAATTCAAACTTAAACACTTTACTATTGAACTACAAAACGGCCACGTCTGAGAGGCCGATACTTACTTTGACAGTTTTCTTCTTTGCTCCCTCCTCCTCATCTGCCTCCTCATGCTCCCGAACCCCCTGTGTAAGGTTGGTGTAATTGGCCAGTTTGCTGAGAAGCGATGACACCATTGGGTTGCTGTCCATCTCTTCCTATAAAGTGTAAAACTTGTGCATTTAATTCATTTAACAAAACAAAAAAAAAGGCATCCATCCATGGCTGTATATTATGTGCCAAAGATTATACATTACTATGAAACACTGGCACTCAGTGGAAATCAGTGGATGGAGGCCAGATAGTAACTAGTAAGATGTAGGGCAAAGACACAACACAATACAATTGCAATATCAAACATGCAGGTACTCACCAGCCTGTTTTAAAAAAATTATAATCTTTTTTTATGACATACAAAAACAACATTGTGAATGTAATCACACAAACATTCTGGCACATTTTAACACATTAAGAAGAATTTCCAAATGAATGAGGGGGAAAAAAAAGTTAAAATCCTCATTATTAGGTTTACTAAATGCATAGAGTACCTCGAACAGTGCCATGTTTTTGCCATCATAGAGGCTGCCCCTGTCAGTGTCTGAGTTGATGAAGGGACTGCTTTCCTTGGGGTTTCCATCACCTGAGAGAAAAGAGAGAAAGGCAAGATGTTATACTTACAAAGTATGCTCTTATATTAGCTACAGCTACCTCGCAAAAACCCCATGTTAGATCATCGCCTTAATATATACTATGCAGTCCATCACATGTTTACAGTATATATCGACATGTTCACAAAGTGATGTTTATTCAGTTCTTATACTACATTGCTTGCTTTGTCATCACTCATCACGTTAATAAGCTACAGTATCACAATAGCAGAAAAAAAAAAGCTTAATGATGAAAACATAAAATGCTTCAAATTCAAAACAGATCTCCTAAAATCCAAAAAGACCATATCGCTAGTCAAAAGTGGTAAACTGAATCCCATTACGAAACAAAACAACCACCTCAGATGGTTAAGCATTAAAAGGTAAGCATTAAACTGTCGCCATTCAGCTGTGGTTATTGCTTATCCAAACAAGGAATTGTGCATACCAAGGTTTGTAGCTGGACATACTTTAGTTGATTAAGCCCTTCTGAAGAAAAGCAAGTACAGTATGATTTTTTTTTAGTAACTGCTAAATGCATTACTTACAATGGCACAGTAATGTACCGCTACCGTGGTTCAGCTCATTTTTGGGCAGAGCAGAAATGCATTCTTGTAAACTTTGAAACTGTGACCAGATTATGCAAACAACACAAGCTGTGACATGAGTCAGCCATTTATTAGCATCAACGGCCCAAGTGTTTCTCAGTAGTATCCATTTCTTTTAAAAATCACTGCCTCCACAGATATTACAGAAAAAAATAAACCTGGTCCTGTTACTGTACATAATCCATTACACACAAAAGGGTTTTGGTGCAATAAAAGGTTATAGTTATTAATCCAGCCATGCTGCTTATTTAAGCTTTGTGTGCTGTTTTCATGCATCGCTAAAAAAGAAAGTGTCAGGGTATTAAATGCTAGCTTATATGGCCCTAAGCTAGCATCAGTGACAGTGAGCCTTTTGTGGCCAAAACCCTGTCGCTGGTTCACCAGTTGTCCTTTCTTCGGAGGTACTAACCACTGCATACCGGGAACACTCCATAAGACCTGACATTTTGGAGAAGACCCAGTTTTCTAGCCATCACAGTTTGGCACCCTTGGTAAATATGAAAAATTTTGAAAAATTGTCATTATTGCTTAACCCTTTGATCTTTCGTTCACAAAATTCACAAAAATACTCTGATCTCATGGATATCAAACAATTGCAAACAAAACACAGGTTTATCAAAAAAAACTTTGTTAAATATAGGTGTGGAACAATTATTCGCACCCTTTTAGTCAATACTTTGTGCTACCTCCCTTTGCCAAGATAACAGCTTCTCCTATAATTCCTGATGAGGTTGGAGAATACATGGCAAGGGACCTGAGACGATTCCTCCATACAGAATCTCTCCAGATCCTTCCAATTTTGAGGTCCACACTGGTGGACTCTCCTCTTTAGTTCACCCCACAGGTTTTCTATGGGTTTCAAGTCAGGAGACTGGGATGGACATGGCAGGGCCTTGATTTTGTGGTCAGGAAACCATTTTTGTGTTGATTATGATGTACGTTTTGGATCATTGTCCTGCTGGAAGATCCAACCATGGCCCATTTTAAGCTTTATGGCAGAGGCAGTCAGGTTTTCATTTAATATATGTTGATATTTGATACAGTCCATGATGTCATGTATCCTAACAAAATGTCCAGGTCCTCTGGCAGAAAAACAGCTCCAAAACATTAAAGATCCACCACCATATTTAACCGTGGGCATGAGGTACTTTTCCATATGGCTACCTCTCTGTGTGCGCCAAAACCACCTCTGGTGTTTATTGTCAAAAAGTTCTATTTTGGACCAATAGGACCATAGAACCTGATCCCATTTGAAGTTCCAGTAGTGTCTGGCAATCTGAAGACACTTGAGTTTGTTTTTGGATGAGAGTAGAGGCTTTTTTCATGAAACCCTTCCAAACAACTTGTGGTGATGTAGGTGACTTGGGCTTGTAGTTTTGGACACTTTCTGACCCCAAGACACAATTAACTTGTGCAATTCTCCAGCTATGATCCTTGGAGATTTTTTGGCTGCTTGAACCATCCTCTTAATAATTATAGACAATACAGACAGGTGTCCATTTCCAGATTGATTCATAACATTTAACATTAACTTCTTAATTATTGCCCTGATGGTAGAAATGGGCATTTTCAATGGTTGTGCTGTTTTCTTATAGCCACTTCCCATTTTGTGAAGCTCAACAACCTTTTGCCGCACATCACAGCTATATTCCTTGGGCTAACCTGTTGTTATGAATGACTAAGGTAATTTGGCATATGTGTTACCTCATATTTTTACCCCTGTGAAACAGGGTCATGGTTGAACAATTTCCTGTTCCTAGTCACCCAGGTGTACTAAAAAATATCAGTGGGAATACACTTCAAATATATTTGTCTCGTATGAATTCATAGGGATGCCAATAATTGATGCATACCTATATTTAACAAAGTTTTTCTTTTGATAAACCTCTCTTGTGTTTGCAATTGTTTGATATCCATGAGAGCCAAATATTTTTGTGACCAAAAGATCAAAAGGTTAAACAATAAAGACAGTTTTCACAGACTTCTTTGCTCATAATTTCCAAGGGTGCGAATATTAGTGGAGGGCACTGTACATATGCATAACTGGCCAAGACATGGAGAAAGCTGAGAGACCATTTCCATCTGAAGCTTTACTGTAGGTCCACAGGAAACATGCACCTTCTGCAGTGCCAGATTAGCATTGACTCAAACGGTCAAGCCCCTTCACACCATTGTTTTAATAATTTACATCTAAACTCACTATATTTTTTCTCTTTATGTTTCAAAGACTAAACAAATTCCTTCATGCAAGAATAACAAAGGATAACTAAATAAACAAAATGCAATGCCAAAAGCAGAAAAGAAAAAAGAAAACCAGAGTACACTGGACACAGTCCAATCAGTCCATCGGATCATGACGCATTGATTTTCCTATAATTGGAATGTAAAGGTGATCGATGCCATTTCTCTGGCTCTATGGGTCATTCAATCCAACACTACTGACACACTAAACTGCAGCCTACGATTTGCTGTTGTGGGTTTCACCTTTGTATTGCTCATATGCATAGAAGTAAAGTAATAACCTTATAAAAGTATAGTATACTTTCATATAATATGCACTTATTGGTTATAATGATATGCTGTACATGTTTTACAACTTCTGGAAAGGAAAAATAACAGGATAGCAGAGCAAAGGCAGACTCTAAACCAAAAATTCTTATATAACCTTCTTATATAACTTTTACAAAGACGCATTGCACAATCATTTACAGAGTTGCAAATGCTTTGTCTAACCAAAAACAAAAAGTACCCTCTTAAATCCTTAACCACTGACAAAATGGCAAGTGGATGTGCCCATGGGTAAACTTACATTCACTAAGCTTGAAATGTAAGAATCAGCTATCTGTGAGAAGCAAGCAACATAGATACTAGCTTGATTATTTGTTTATTTATTTACTTACTTATGTTTATGTATTGCTAACTGCTCTATATTAATTATTGCCTGTACAAAATGGCAATAATGTCTGTAATAAAAAATCATCACATCTCCTCAGTGATAAAACTTCTGCATCTATATGGTTAAGAATAAACATAGTAATTAGATTATTCCAAGCATAGACGTTTATGGCATATGCTGTGTATTTATTAGAACATTGTAATCATGATATTGTGGTATGCCAAGGTCAGGCTTTAAGCTTATATGCATTGCAGTTATTACAGCAGGTAATTTAAATAGCATGTGGTATTAGGTTATGCTGATTGGCTTTATTTTGTCTCAATAAAGACACTATGGAAACAAAGTGATCATGTCCCGTGCCAAAGAAAGTCCATGGCATGTCCAAAGTGTCTGTAGTGTATGAATGGGTGTGTGAGTGTGTATTTGATTGTGCCCTGCGATGGATTGGCACCCTGTCCAGGGTGTACCCCGCCTTGTGCCCCATGCTCCCTGGGATAGGCTCCAGGTTCCCCATGACCCTGAAGAAGGATAAGCGGTATAGAAGATGGATGGAGGGATGGAACAGCAGGCAATAATTCTTTAAGTGATGATGTGAAAGAAAAACCACAATGTTGACAAGCCAGGGAGAAATGAAATGACAAAAGTGGCAGTATGAATAGGGCTTAAAGAATGGTGGTAATGTCTCAGTGGCAATGCAAACAATCACAGTGATGTAAATCACAGTGAGAGGCATACAGTCTCTCTTAGCTACAAAATCCTCTTTGAAACAGAACTTAATGTTCTAAAGATGTGTCTAATCCTGGCCCCCAGAGACACTGTTGCTCCAGCATAAGTAGTAGGAGTGACATATCCTGATACTTGAAGAGGTTTCTATGATACACAGGTTTGCTAACTAGTGGTACACAGTACATAATTATAATCATTCAGTCAAATCTGATTAGCTGCTTCCAATCAGTGTTTGTAATTGTTAAAAAATAATAATGATACCCGTGATATCTCAGAAAAGTATGTTGCAACACACAGTAATATATTCAATTCAATTACATTTGACTTATATAGAACTTTTAACAGTGGCCATTGTCACAAGGCAGCTTTACAGATATATATATATATATATATATATATATATATATATATATATATATATATATATATATAAAATTCTGGATATAAACTTAAAATGTACAAATTTGTCCCTAATGAGCAAGCCAGATGCGATGGTGGCAAGGAAAACCTCCTTAAGACGATATGAGGAAGAAACGTTGAGAGGAACCAGACTCAAAAAGGAACCCATCCTCAATCTGGGTGACACCGGATAGTGCGACTGTAAACAATTCCCTTCTACACCTGTATATTATATAGTCAAAAAGTCCAATTGTGTAACCACGATCATATGTGCTTATGAGTTATGAATTAATTATCAATATGAGCATCAGAGTTATTTCTGAAGTTATCAACTATCCAGTGATGGACACTGGAGTGCAAAACTGTTCGTAGCACTGCAGTTCTAATTGTACCATCCACAGTAATCTCACAGATTTGTAGCCTGATTTTTAGAGGATAGGGCCATCCTCAGCAGAGGGGAGTGTTGTAGCTGTTTGTTTTTTTTGTTTGTTTGTTTTTTTAAATCTCAAAACTGATATTCTAATATCATATTGCCCAGCCCTAGCAATGATAGTGAAAATCCCATCAAGAATGACTCTGAACAGAGGTTGATGTAGTGTAAAATTCACACAGTGCAGGTTAGTGAACAGATAGTGGTTTATTCCCACACCTAATAGTTGCCTCGGCAACGGATTAAACATCAACAATCAACTTTAACCTATATGAGCGTTGATGTGAAGTTCATATAGCTGAGCCTTCTGCCTGCGGCTTAATGAAAAGCGCTGACATCATTCATTCCCTGTCATTAAACCCACTTTGAGATGAAAGCTCCTTATAATTACACACTTGAGCTGATGCTGAACTTCACTTTCTTAAAGCTACATGAACTGTGGATGTTAGCGAGAGCTAGGTAAACCGCAAATGACTAACACATTTTGGAAAAGATAGAGAAAGCAGCAGTGTGGGCAAGTTTTGATGCTGTATGTAACCTGATATCAAACATGATCCTTTCATACTATCAACATGGCTGACTTCACCTACTTAATGGCACATAACGCAATGCCACTATCTGCATCTGTATTTGGATTTAAATCCGAAGATGACCCAAAGGTAGAAATGTCAGAATGGTTTGTGGATTCAGACTCTGACAGTTCCTCAACCTCAGCTACATCACTCGAGTTCAACAAGAAATGTGCAATGAACATTTTCTTTTTAATCCTGCTTGCCCAGTTTTTATTTATTTTTATTTTTTTGCCTGAGATATTTTTCAGAACAAATTCTGTTGGTTCTATTTCTAGAAATACAGGGTGCCCGAAAAGCCTCCATAGATTAGAAATTAACATAGAAATGAACACTTTTCAGCTAAATGTCTTGCAAAATTATTCATATTTAGTTCATAATGAATCTTTTTTTTTCTTTCAGACAGCCTTTAAGAACGGCTTTGACAACAGAAGAACGTATCGAAATCATTCTCATGACTGGATCGGGAAGCTGTTGCATGGTTGCGATGGACTTTATCAGGAAACATGGCAGGCACATCACACACGACACTGTTGCCAAACTTATTAACAAATTCAAAAAGGCTGGAAGTGCTGTAGACCAACCGAGATGTAGACGTCCACGAACATCCACTGACGAAGGCACAATGACGTGGTCCCGGGATACATAGTCCCCTATGTATGGAGACTTTTGGGACACACTGTATAATCAAATTACTAGCCTAAATTGAACCACTCTAACCCTGACAAGGCAGTTTGTACCCACTAGCTACATATAAACAAATAATAGTTGATTGCAGCCAGTATCATATACTTACAGATATCTGCACATCTATGCAACATTTTAAAATGATTTCTGCTCTTTTTACATCTTTAGTATAACATATAGTGTAATTCGCATGAGACATGCTCCACTTTACTATATTTACCAGGAAGAGAATGACCCAGTTTCCGCACCTGTTTGCATCACTGACCGCATCACACTCCCTTATTGAAAGCCTTAATAACAGTACACAGTGAGTCTCATCTGGCCATGGATGGAGCTCTATGCAAAACTGGCCAAATGAAATAAAAGGGGGGAAAAACACAGGGAGATCCTAGAAGAGATAATTGAACTTCTGACATCAGGATCAAGAAAGCAGGGTCTATTGTAGGGCTCAAGTTTCTCCGTACCAACTGGCAGCCTGTTAGTGACTGTGGTATGACAGCTGGTAATAACAGATATGATTCTCTGCATTCTTCCCTACATCAAGATGATCTCTGATGATATTCATGTAGCATTGAGATGAGACTGGAATGCAAGTAAACGCAGGGTCTAAGGCTCCGTCCACATTAATCCGGATAAATTTGAAAACGCATCTTTTCCTCTACGTTTTGGCCTTCCTTCCACACTGGGACAACGTTTTTATCCAGCGAAAACAGAGCTTTTCAAAAAAGTTTTCCCAAGCGTATGCATTTGAAAATGCCATTTTCACGTTGTAGTGTGGACCGAGAAAACAGAACTATTCAAAAAACAAATGTCGTCTTTTAGTCATGTGACCTATTCAACTCAAAACAAACAAGATGGTGGATGATGTTTTACTGCAGTTGCTGTGCCTGCTATCCAGTTTGATAACTGGAAATTAAATAAACACCTGACAGAAATGACACAGGCCAAAGCGTCTTACGTTTTTTTTACGCACGCGCAGTATAGGGATGTGAGCGTTTTCAGATGTTTCAGTGTGGACGAGCAATTTTTGGAAAACGTTTGAAAACACTAGCGTAGACCGAGAGCACTTTAAAAGGAAAACACAATTTTCAGATCTATCCAGATTAATGTAGACCTAGCCTAAATAAACATCACTGTGTATATGTGAAGCTTTTTGAATAGTACAAAAGCAAGCACAAATTTACAATTCAAACCATTTAAAATGCAAAATGCCACAGCAGTCCACATTTCTTTAAGAAACAGCATGGAGATGACTGCATGGAGATTCCAGATCCTGACACATTACTGCCACTTGCCCTGCCTGATTTCATCCTCTACTTCTGTTTGGAGCTTTTGCACTTGTTACACACTTTGTGCTGCTGTGGATGATTCCACATGGATAACCTAAACATTTGCATTCCCCCCCAAAAAAAAAGTTTATGAAAAGTCTTACACTATCTTCAGTGCATAATCTCATCGGAATACTGTGCGTTTAAGCTGAATTCACACCATGGCATAATTACAGTAATTAAAAGGTTCTGACTTCTGAAAAAGTGTTCACGTCCTCATAGAACTTTCTGAGAGCTCCAACTTGTACCACCTGACCGATGCAACATCATGTGGAAACACTCAAAATGGTGGCAGCTTCACTAGTTAAATGTAGTTAAGTAGTTAACTCGTAATATTTCTGTGTAATCATTTGTATAATTAATTATTTACGTCTTAATAATGCAAGATTTTTCATACTGCTATTACTCCTGCAACAACACATTACCAAATGCCTGCGTTATTAATAAACATGTTATTGCTACTTGATGTGCTCTGCGTGTTCTTCAATATTTAGCAATAGCATAAAAATGTGATTTTAAGTTCAATTTTAACATCATCATCTCACATGAATTCATTTTGGTGTACAGAAACGCATATTTCCGATTCTGAGGACGGGAACAGCTCTGAGTAGAACGTCCGGGCTGTCATCTAGTAATTACACTAGTTCAGAAATGGCATGAACACTGCGTAATCCTAAAGACTGTTCTGTGCTCATCTCAGGACACTTTTCCACAATATACTCATACTGAACATCCTTATGAGTGTTTACTCTTCTATAATTGTATACTATGAAGTCAATGATTTATAATCCCACTGTCTGTTATCACCCAGAAGAGGACGGTTCCCTTAGGAGTGTGGTTCCTTCCTCAAGGGAGATCAATTTTTTTTTTTTTTTTGCTACTGTCACCTCTGGCTTGCTCACTATGGATCTAAATCTACATCCGGATTTCTGTTAAGCTGCTTTGTGACTGTTGTTAAAAGCATTAAGGTTATGTGACTATGCATTTGCTTACTCTGTCTGTAGCCACTTGCAAAGTTCCTTAATGAGCACCAGCCTATAATCATATACTAGGGCATCCTTGAAGGGCAGATCTGCTGCAGTACTGACTGTAGCATAATACACATAAATGTAGCCTGCTCTCATTAACAAACTGCTTGCGTTTGTCTTATAAACCACTGCTTACGATCTGAAGCATGACTCATGGAAAAGACACACTTCCATTTTAATCAATGTTAATCAGTGTTTAAATCCACACCAGCTTTTAAAAACACCCGGAAGTCTATATAATTTCAGTGATATTGTATACATCATCTACATACTCTCTTTACTGAGAACATCAACTGTCCAGTTTCGGTGAGCTTCAGATTTTTGCTGTGGAACATAATGTGGTCTTCTGCTGTTGTAATCCATCCAACTCAAGGTCCTGCATGTTGTGTGTTCTGAGATGCTTTTGTGCTCACCATGGTTGTACAGTGTGGTTATTTGAGTTATCACAGACGTCCCGTCAGGTCAAATCAGTCTGGCCATTCTCCTGTGACCATCCTCTTCTGCTCATCAACATGTTTCCACCTACAGAAGTGCCACTCACTGGATGTTTTTTTTTTTGTTTTCCTCACCATTGTGTGTAAAAATCCCAAGAGATAAGCAGTTTCTGAAATACTTAAATCTAACATCAACAACCATGCCACATTCAAAGTCATAGCAATCGCGTTGTTCCCCCAATCGGATGTTTTTTTTTCATTGTTAATTTGTTAATTAGGTTCTTGATCTGTATCTGTATGATTTTATGTATTGTGCTGCTGCCACATGATTGGCAGATTGGATACTGGCATGATTGTGCAGGGGTAAATGCGTTACAATTAAAACGGCTGCATTACTATATAGAATATTTCAAAATGAAACAGACTTTGAGTGGATGGGACAATAATGAAGTGAAGCAAAACGCTGCGTCCAGAGAGTCCCCAGCCGAAGTTATGCTTATAAAAAGGTTACTGAGACATTTCTATCATCACGTGTGTACTCATCTGTCATTACCGTAGTCATCCCCATCCTCTGTATTACAACCTAAACACCTCATTATGCAGAACATGTCAGTATCCAGGTGATGACATACGACTGACATCTAACACAGCTTTGAATTTGATCATCTGTCTTGACAAGTTCAGACAATGCTGTGTGATTTACAGCTGCGCTCCCCCTAAGGAGCCGCACTGTTCTCATTTCTGCTGAATTTGCTGGGGGTTGCACCAGTCTCAGTGATGAATGACTGCAGGTGGACCTGACATGGAGCGCAGTGGAGTCCTTGAGCCGGCCCATTGCTTGACCTCTCACAGTAGCCATACTACTCTCAGAGAGACTGCGGAGGAATCATTCCCCCCCCGCACTACAACTAGACTGTTTAAAATGACTTCTGCAGTACAGGTTTCTAACACATGTGAGGGGTGAATAGCACTGGAAATGACAGAGAAAGCCGGTCCAGTGGAGCATATTAACTATTACTCTACACAAGATATTAAAATCTGGTATAAACCCAAGAAGCTTGGAACTAATAGTCCAAGACCCGATGAAAGTGCGTGAATCAAAATCCATTCGTGATTGAAGAGCATCATTATTTTGTTATTGAGCGTGCAGTCTATTTATACCTGCTCAGCTCGAACGCTAAGCTGCCTAACGCACACCTAGGCTAGGTTTCCCTAAAAATAACAGTGCCAGAAGCAATAGGAGAAGAAAGAAGAGGACGGTGCACTTCACTCCTTTCGTCCAACGAATAAACTACAGTGCTAAAGCAGTATTAGCAGATCACAGTTAGGATAAACCATGTAAAGGAATTTGTATGCTGGTTACAAGCCTTAAAAACGTATTTAAATATTGGGAAATGTTCCATAAAAGATAGAACTGTCATCTCAAAGTTTTCATAGGTAAGAAATATACACGAATCAAACGTGACAGTTCTGGAACCATCATACTCAAAATGATTAAGCCAAACAGCAAAGCGCGACCCTAGGCACTTACCCTGGCGTTGGGAGCTCTCTCCCTGCTCCATGCTTGATGGAGAGGAGAGGACTGTGCTGCAAAGTGCCTGCGTTTAGGTTCTCCAAAGCCTGAGCTCTCAGGAAGGTGGTACGCTAATCTCTGCTCTGATGATCACCTACTGTCACACTAGCCAACCTGACGCCAGTGACAAATCAGATGCTGATCCCTGAACATCGGCACTAACAGAGAGGGAGGAGCCAAAGGATAGATGAGGGAGAGAGAGAGAGAAAGAGGGCGAGCAAGCACAAAAAAAAAAGAGAGAGAGATGTACTGCTGTTCACCTAGCTGAGTGTACAGTGTTTCAGTACACACCGAGGCTCTAAACAGCATGAGTGAATGGACATCAGAGCACAGGGAAAAAAACCTTGTAAAAAAAAACCCTGTTCTCTACATCACACAAAAAATCCTAAGTGAAAGAGCTTTCTTAATGGCATCTACATAAATCTTTCAATGGTGAGGTCTGGCACGTTCCTCTACACCCAGTTTCACATATGGTCATGGAAGACCTAGTGACTGTGTAATCGGAAGATAATCTGTATTTCTGTTTTCTGGCGTTAAAAGTTTTGCAGTTACACTCCGTAAAGTCTGATCAGTGGTCATTAACCACCTCTTCATCAGCATATGAGCAGAGTAGTAATCACTTAACAAGATTAGCAAAATCCTGCCCTTTTTATAAAACACACAGGCCGAGTATAGGCAGCAGGACCACCTGAAGAACGTATATACTCTAAGTAGAATTGGTCTTTTTACTGTTATATAAACAAATTACTCAGTTGCATGGTTTAAAAAGAAACCTTAAGATGTCTTAAAAAGAAAAAAAGACAGCATTTCATATAACGTGTCATCGCTCAACCAGAACTCATAATACTTGTCTACCACTGTGCAGTTAAAATCATAAATACTCTATGGAAATTAATAACTGGATTTATATCAGTTTTCAAGGTCATTAGAGTGCTGCTAATTGGACCAGTAGAAACCTAACACGATGTAGAATTTAATCCGCACCATATACAATCGATGTATGTCGTAAATAGTAGTTCATAAAGTCATCGAGTTTATGGGTTCTTCAATGGTTATTTATGGCACCATAGGTTCTGCAAAGAACCTTCTTTTTGTCAAGAACTATTTTTCATTGTATAGAGTTCTTGAGATGAGCTGTATGGTTCTTTGGAGATTAAAGAAGTTCTTTATGATTCATTATAGGCTCTTCAGAGCAGTGTATTGGTTCTTCAAGGCATCATCCCTTAACAGGTTAAAGTGAAGCCTATAAGGTTCGTTGTGGGACTGGAAAAGGTTCTCCTGGCATCACTCTTAAGAACCTTGGTTAGTGCTTTAAGGAACCAAAGTAAGGGTTTTTTAGAGAACTTATGCTGACATGGTTCCTTGTGTCACTGCTGTGAAGAACCATTTCTGGGTTCTTTAAAGCAGCAATAAATAAACAGTTCTCTTATGAAATTAAGAGCAAAAGGGTTTGAGCAAAACTTAAAAGGGTTCTCCTGTGGTATTAGGCTGAAAACCCCCTTTTTGGTTTGTGAGGGAAATTACTAATTTTTACTTTGTAATAATTTTGTTCTTGTTCATCTGAGGATAACGCCTAAGAAGGCCATGTCATGTCACTGAGATCAATACAGAATGTTTATCTGTTTACAGAGACACAAACATGTTCTTCTGTTCTAGGTTCGTCTGTCCAATATCCTAAAACAAATCCTGATTGAACTGCCTCAAACTGCTTCTTATCGGTACACAGAATTATGTCATGCTCTGCGTTTCATATATATAGTAGTGGTTTAGTACAAGGGCTTCAGCGCGCTCTCATTATTCTATCCTGCTTTATTCTATCCTGTATTAACCATCTTTCTATAATAAACCTTTTTACCTTCAGAGGACGAGTCTGCGAGTGTTGTCTAATTTCCACGACAATTTGGCATCCCTGGCTGGGCTGCGCGAGTCTTTTCAGTTTTTCTGGACAACAAGCAAACTGGAGGACGCTCGAAGAAAAGTTTCACCCTGAAGTCTGTGTTGACGCGAAGGCGGTTTGTCCTTTGTTGTGCAGAATCATCAAGAATTTAGAATTAGAATTTTATGAAGTCATTGTGTATTGCTGTTTCTATGGAAGGGAGTCAATAACATAAGAAATGCGCATATTACCTTGAGAGAAGTATTACATGGAGTGATTTTTTTATAAGAAGGTCGAGGAACTTCGCCTCTGCGATGGCAGAGATATTGGTGTTTCTTAGATCACAGCTTCAAAACTAAGATATATATATATATATATATATATATATATATATATATATATATATATATATAGAGAGAGAGAGAGAGAGAGAGAGAGAGAGATAATAACTGTAAAAATATTTGCTAAGGGAAAGAGTCTGGGTCGAGCAATAAATAAGTAAAGAGAGTATCTTATTAAGAAGCGCGAGAGGCGCAGTATTTTTACGGTGGGTTATCATCAAGTGGCATGCCCCATTGGCTCATCATACCAGCAGTACATGATACATTTGGCAAATTTAACGCACAAGTAAATTTTACTTAGATAAAATAATAATAATAATAATAATTTAAAATAATGTTAAAAAAAGAAGGGAAGAGAAAACTGTAAGCCCTGCCAAATTGCTGTATGTGGACTTGCCCTCACATGTAAACTCTTTTACATTCTTAAGGTTTGCTCTATTGAACCTATAGGTTATATGAGTAATTGAATGTCTAGAGATTTGGCACACATTTTGAACCTTTTCTGTCTGTGCACGAGAATGCACATTCACTTGATTTTCATAGCAGGTTAAATTAATTAAAACTTTGAAAATTACAGAAAAAATAAAATAAAATAAAATATGCGAAAAACATGTAGCAAAACACATCCTGTAGACATATGCTATGGTATGTACAGGGTGCTCATATGCTGGTCCTAATATCACATTTATGCTTTTGAATTATGAGGAAGGATGTCTGAACAAATATGATATATGAGTTAAAGAATGTGCTTTTCCTGTTTGAACTGCCTCAAACTGCTTATCGGTACACAGAATTATGTCATGCTCTGCATTTCATGTATATAGTAGTGGTTTAGTACAAGGGCTTCAGAACACTCTCATTATTCTATCCTGTTTTATTCCATCCTGTATTAACCATCTTTCTGTAATAAACCTTTTTACCTTCAGAGGACGAGTCTGGAAGTGTTGTCTAATTTCCACGACAGGTTCTAATTGGAACCTTTATTTTTAAGAGTGAATGTCCAGTCCGGGGGTCCCAAGGGGTCCATGAAGCAGAGCCATTTCGGACACAATGTGGCCAAATGTTCTGTTTATTTTTGCTCCGCTAACGGAAATTGATCCTGAAGAAGTTGCACTCACTTTATAGAACGTTAGAAAGCTGGCTAGCTAGCACACAATGACCTGTATATTTCTGTTAAAGGTTCTGCCTGTACAATTAGTTTCCCTTCTTCCTTTTTATCTTCATCTGACAAGTTTTCATATTTAAAGTCAAAAGCTATATTCCTTAAAATGATTGTTTGCCATGTCTGCTGATGATGTCAGGAACACAACTATAGCAACCGTTTCAAACTATTAAGTGGAAATATACATTGCAAACACAGATGAACAGAGTCACACACAGAGTGAAACGTCCCAGTGCGGTTATAGGAAATATACGCACTCTTAGAATGCCACTCGACCAAACAAATTAGTGGACTGGAACTAACTTGTATAAAATGAACATATAATATTTGAATATTTGCATTATTATTATTATTTTTTGGAATTTTCTGGATTCCTACACAAAAGGTTTGAAAACCCCTGCGACTCTCGCACAGAGTGACATGTTTCGACATCACCAGCCAACTGTGTTTCAGTGTATTTCCTTCAAGTGAGCAAAATCCAAATGCATTTAGCTTTTATATATATATATATATATATATATATATATATATATATATATATATATATATATATATATATATATATATATATAACAGTACATTAACAGTGAAGTGTTTACAATAATTTACGACGTTGCCAATAATCTTAATTTAATTGAGAAATGACAACTGCGGTCTATAATCAAATATATTATATATACACTATAATAAAATATATATTTTATATATATAATTATATATACACTATAATAAAAACATGTTCCTGAATGCACATGGACAGAGGCGTAAGACACATGGACAGAGTCCTGAATAAACGTGCAACTTATTAAGCTCAATTTTCCCCAGAAGTCAATAACACAGAACAGGAAACCACAGTAAACAGTAATGTAAATAAAACACCAGCAGATTAGTGGTGTATCATTAATAACATTTCTGTGCCACAGTGTGTCCTTAAATGTTGATAGCGTTGTATATTTATTGCACTAAATGTGTGAAAGATATTTAAAAAAAACAACAAAAAAAAACAAACAAAAAAAACAAACAAACAAAAAAAAACAAATGATACCAGGAACATGTTCAGTAAGTTCTGGTCATTTCAAATGCAATCCCTGACACATACAGAGTATTTCCTTTTCCATTATGAGAAAAAAAAAAGTTTGTTTGAGTGTGTGCGTGTGTCTGTGCAATACATACTCATGGAGACAAAAGTAGTCATTACATGTCGTGGCTTGAAGCCGTCAGCCACAGAAGACTTAAATGAAAGCATGATTAAAGGTCAAGAGTGAATTTGGTCAAATGAGGATAATGTCGACACGCAAAGACTGCTAATGTTAAAAACTGAAAGCAATGAACCTGAAATGAAACACGAGGCGGTTGATGTATCCACCAGAGGGCATCACTAACAAACAAAGCAGTGTCTGCTTTGTCCAATTTTAGATTCACGTCTCACTAAGCATCTCAGTGTTTGGGGTTTATTTTTTTGCTGTTTTTCATGAACTAATCTCAAATGAAAAAACTGAGTTACCAAAAACATAATTCAAATAGCATCATAAAAGTTTGTGTAAAAATCTAAAAACAAAAAAAAAGTTCCTGAGTGCCTAATGAACAGCAGGCACCAGGTGTTTTCCAGTCTGCCTTGGTGAAGGTGAATCTAGCTGGCAAGTTCACTGCATCAGCAATAAAAGTCCTTACAGAAAGAAAGCAGTTCCCTACAGATGTAGCAGAGCAGTGAATCAGCACACAGCAGCTGAATAAAAAGAATAAAATACTGCACAACCTTCTGTACACATGCCTGCCTGCTGTACAGACACTATAGTGTTTGCAGTCAAGCAAGTTCGGCCCCTGTAACTGTTTTACCGTGATACTACAGTACTGTATTACATTACACATAACAGTGACCAGCAGTGTTCATTTGAATACAGAATTTGTTTGTTTGTTTTTTTCCCCCATGAGTTCAATACTGAGAAGAAAAAGGAGCAGCACCGAATGTCGTAACTGTTCATTATCAAGTTCTCGTTTTTATTGATTTCTTTGACTGAAATTGACATGCCTTCAAAATAGCTAAAACATAAGTAGGCCTGTGACGGGCCAATAAACGCAACAACAGGGCATGTTTTTATAAACAAAATATTCAACAACTGGGTGGTGTGACATCGTGACATCGTCCGACACAAAGCATATCTGTTCGCACCCAGAAGCTGGTATTTCAGCATGTCCCGAAGTTCTGTATTCATCTCATCACAGTCATTTTCCAATACGAACAAGTTATTAGTTATGAAAGAATGTCTGCGAAACAATTTCCAGCTGTAAACAACTGTTCCCTCCCACCCCTCTCAAGAACAAGAACAATCATACAATTGGCAAGCAACCAATCCAGTGTGCTATATATTTTATCTAGAGCGATGAAAAAACTCAAATGGAAATCGTCCTCAGAGTAATAAGAATAAATAACTGAATTTGGAAGAATTGGGAACGTTAGCTCGTTTACTAGCAAAGAGGAAATCTTTAAAGGTCAAGGTAAAGAATTTAGGTTAAATGAAGAGTCACTAACCTTTGTGTATTCTGCACTACTACCATAGTACTGTACCAGTATAACATGCAACCCTAGAGTAAAGCAAATTCATTAATTAATAGTCAGCCTGACTTTCATTATCATTAACCTAATCTAAAGTTTGTACAATACTCAAACAACTTTTTTAAATCATTTATTCATTTATTTTCAGTAAACGCTTTATCCTAGTCAGGGTTGCAGTGGATCCAGAATCTATCCCAGGATTGATATCACTGGGTGTGAGGCAGGGACACAATGAATGGGATGCCAGTCCATCGAACACATCAGATACTCAAGTAACTAGTTTCAGTCTAATTCAAATCAAGCAATTTACCTCATTTGTTGAGATGTTGTGAGAATGAATCGTAAAGATGCAACAGCAAACCAAGGACAGGTGTCCAGATAAGCAAAACCGGCCTTGTCTTCTTCTGGACTGTCAGTCAGAGCACTAGTAGCCAATCATGGCCATCTGTGAGCTCATGCACACATTAAATATCAATGGGAATATATTTTTCTCATATGAATTCATAGGGGTGCCAATAATTGTTGCACAGCTCTATTTAACAAAGATTTATTTTGATAAACCTGTGGGGTTTTTTTTCTTTTCAATTGTTGGATATCCATGAGAGCAGAGTATTTTTTTTTTTTTTTTTAAATTTAAACAAAAGATCAAAAGATTAAACAATAAAGACAATTTTTCACAGCCTTCTTTGCTCATATTTACCAAGGGCGCCAATATTAGTGGAGGGCACTGTATATAAAACAGGACAAAGTTCTCCTAATGTATCCATCTGCCTTATGACATTACATAAGCAGCTGTTCAAAAAGAAGTGGTGTGTGTGTGTTTGCTCTGCAGTCGTATAAGTCCATAAATCTAAGGGCCATTCTTTTCACAGTGTGTTTATCATGGAAACTAATGTCATGTTAATGATAAAAATAAGATGCCTTGCACAGTGTTAGCCCATCCCACACTGCTCCACTCAGCTCAGTGGTTTTATTGCTTCCTCATTTTAACGTACACTTTTTCCAGATCTCCCAGCATTCAATTTCTGCAGAAAATCTTACAGGTTTTCACACATACTCGACCCCAGTGTCCTCTACTCTCCTCCCCCAGGCCTTACAGATCCAATCTCCTTTTAATTAACAAAAAAATGCTTGGCCTCACTACTCTCTTAGACATGACAAGACATTAATTAAAAATGTATGGGCTCAAGATTTCTCTAAAAATATATGGGCTCAAGTGCTTTCATATGATCTAATAAACTGTATTCTTTATAATGTCCACCTTTCCTCTTCATAAATTAGACCAAGTGTAGACCATCTGGAATTGATCACCCCTCCTATGACTTGGCTGTTGTGCTATGGGCCAGGACTTCATTACAGTCTTACATGACTTCAGTTTTCGCTATATCAGATGTTCTGGGTTTAGTCTTTGGGGGAAGGTGGGGAGATTAGGGTGGTTCTAATAATTAGGGAATCATAGCCATTTTTAAAGCATCCATTCAGTTAACTGACTTAAAGTCAGAGCTTATGTGGAAAGTTGCTAGACTTATAAGATTTCACATATTTTTATCATTCCTTAGACTTTAAATATAGACAATCAAGGGGGCTCTGTGAATTTTAAAAACCAGTTGAATCCAATAAGTTCTGAAATTCCAGATTGAATGTCCTTTTTATACTGGATTTCTCTGAACAAACTTAATCAGTAGTGGGCTTTTTCAGTTCTTTTCTCTGGAAGTACAGAACTGTAACATAGGTTCTGACAAATATTCTTAAGTGATTGAGTATATTTTTGTCCCATCATTTTATTATTGTGTCTGTTTTGAATAATGCAATTTTATCCCTGACATTTCAGAACTCAACTAACTCTCTAATACCCCCTCTGTCTAGTCCGTACAGGATTTTGCAGAGCTCTCTTTTGATTATTGTGTCCAAAAATGCTTGATTTTGCTGCGGCTTTTTTCAAAATTTGCTATGCAACTTGCTGGGATTTTTGTGCTTTTTTTTTTTTTTTTTGCAAAAAACTACTCAAATTGGTGAAATTGACTGCACAGTCTTTCGTAGTGATGTTTGTTGGTAAATGAGTACAGCCTTTTAGTTGTACTCATGTACGATGCACCTGAATCGAAGAGGGCTTTGACTGAATGCACATTGTTGAGACGCTTCTTGGCCCAAATATTACAGGGTTTGCTTGATTTTGCTTTAATTACTGTGACCGCAAAATCCTGAAGGGCCTGCTCTGATTCTGTCAATCTGTAATCAATAAACAATATAAACAAACTGTGATATTACCATTAATCAATCCATCCATCCATCCATCCATCCATTTTCTAACATAGGGTTGCAGGGAGCCTATCCCAGGGGACTCAGGGTACAAGGCAGGGGATACCCTGGATGGGGTGCCAATCCATGTCGGGGCACAATCACATACTTTGGACAATCTGTTAACACCTATCAGCCTACAATGCATGATTGTGGACTGGGGAGGAAACTGGAGTACCCGGAGGAACCCCTGAAGCACAGGAAGAACATAAAGGCTCCGTGCACGCAGGATGGAGGTGGGAATTGAAACCCCAACACCGGAGGTGCAAGGCGAACATGCTATCCACTAGGCCCCAAACTAAAACATTGAAACTCTCATTATATAAAATTTACAGACCTGTGATCAACAGATTTCCCATGATCATGAGACAAGCAAAATGTTCAAAGCAAAGCAGCTAGTAACCTTAACTCTGATGAGAGAGAGAGAGAGAGAGAGAGGGAGCGAGAGAGAGAGAGAGACACAGAGAGAGAGAGAGGTCATCGATTTTTTTTGTTGGTATGTTTGTAATTGGACTGCACACAGCCACTTGCCTGATAACTGTTCAGCAGATCAGGTCAGGGTCAGAATGTGGATGAAGAGCACATGGCAAATACACACATGCCTCATCCATGTGGTTTTTTGAGCAAAATAACACATCAGGAAGAAGAAATTATACCAGTCCACGTGGCTTCTTTTTCAAGGACATTATTATCAGAGAGGATTTTAACATTTACTCATGACATTTATTGAGCTACATTTATTAATCGCTTTCAAAATCTGTTTGCATTTTAGTCGGGACAAGGCAGAGGTGAAGGCAGAAAATGTAGAGGGGAAGGGAGAGAGCAGAGCAGAGCAGATCAGCATTAACCTTAACATTAACAGAATCCAATAACAAGAGAAGAACCGAGCAAACCTGACAAAGCGCCCTTCTTCTCAGATATGCTTTGAGTAACTAAAAGCTAGTAACTTAATAGAAAACATGCTAGATTTCATTCAAACCACTCCACTACCCCCAAGCCACTCCAACGTCTATGTCAATTCAAGTCAGGTCTATTCTATTCAATTTTATTTAAGAAGTGATATTAACAATAGGAACTGTCACAAAGCACATTTACAGATATGTGCATGTAGATTTAGATCCCTAATGAGCAAGCCAGAGGTGACAGTGGCAATGAAAAAGACGACAAGAGGAAGAAACCTTGAGAAGAATCAGACTCAAAAGTGATCGCATCCTCTTCTGGGTATATAATCGGTATCGGCCGATAAAGGCTATTTTTCCCGCTATCGGCTATCGTGCTTTCGTGCTGTCGATATC
This sequence comes from Ictalurus furcatus, assembly GCF_023375685.1. Classification (NCBI taxonomy): domain Eukaryota; kingdom Metazoa; phylum Chordata; class Actinopteri; order Siluriformes; family Ictaluridae; genus Ictalurus; species Ictalurus furcatus. Next base: position 28,545,779 of record NC_071255.1, on the reverse strand, counting down.
GTGTGTAAAGATGATGTCTCTTGTGTAGAATGATGACAAAACTGCAGTTTGTAAGCTCAGTATTGGTATCGGCCGATATCACTCTGAATAATCAGTTATCAGAATCGGCTGAGAAATTTAGTATCGTTGCATCTCTAGTTAAAACCAAACATTAGTAATGAAACTACACTATACTCTAATAAATAAACAACACTCTAAATGTTGTTATCGGAGGGCACAGTGGCTTAGTCGTTAGCACGTTTGCCTTACACCTGCATGGTTGGGGTTCGAATCCCACCTCGAAATCCCTCCTGTGCGTGCGGAATCTGCATGTTCTCCCAGTGCTTCAGGGGTTTCCTCCGGGTACTCCGGTTTCCACCAGTAGGCTGATTGGTATTTCCAAATTGTCTGTAATGTGTATGATTGTGCCCTGTGATGATGAGGGGTCCCTGGCCCTGTGCCCAGAGTTCCCCGAGACAGGCTCCAGGCTCCCTGCGACCCTGTGTAGGATAAGTGGTACAGAAAATGGATGGATGGACTTTGTGATATTTGTTAAAATGCACTTTATATTGTAGGTAAACTCAGAAAAATTTGAAATCTCCATTTTTTCCCCCATTTTTGAGCTCCAAAGGTGGTTAAAATGGGAGCTAAAGGAACTAAAACTGTAAGACTAGATGTTTCTGCGGACAACGGACAATCCGAGAGGTATGGCTTTATTTAACAGGATTTCAACAGGAACCAAATGTTTAGCTTTTTTTTATCACTTTAATGGATCAGACCTCAACTGCAAAGAATTGAGAACATTTCTATCGCTTGTAATTTTGTGAAATGAAAAAGAAAAGAAAAAAACAACATAAAGGTCTTAGATTAAAAATAAATAAATAAATAAAAAAGCGAAACCTTCCAACTTCTGGGGGGAAAAAAAGCATTAGAAAGTTAAAAGAATCCATTTGCCTGGCACAAACCCAGTACACAAATGGAGAATCGAAGCCTGAAGGGCCTGCCTCTACACGAAATGTTCCATATACAGCGGAGTGCAGAAGTTTGCATACCCTTACGACACAATGTCTTTTTTTCTTTGTGTTTTCCTTTTCAGGTTAGTGTATTAACCCATGTTTTGCCATACAAATGCTCACATAGTGCATGTTAAGATATTATAATATACACTAAGAAATTAAGTGATACAAGTTCAAAAGTTTATATTTCCCTTTCTGAATATAACAGAATTAGTTTGTAATATCTGTATGACAAATTTGCTTTCGTAATTGCTCTTTTGAATCTATCTGAATCCCCCATATATGTTAAAGATTATAATTCTTCCAGATTTAAAAATCTTTGACTTTTTGCTTTCGGTCTTGTTAGAGGTTACACCCACATTTCATTTTAACTTCCTGAAATTCTGTTTTGTTGTGTTTTTTTTTAGCAGATGCATTGTACAAAGACTTACATTATTATTCTTTTTTCACCCAGAAATCATGGGATATTCAAACTTTAAAACTCAGCTATATATCAACATCCATACTGCACAAGCTTCATTTCTTTTCAGCTGATGTGTAATACTTTTTTGTTTACATGTCAACAGCACCACCAGCTGCTACATAATGCCATTTTTTCCTTAATGCCAACTCAACCATACCATGAAGTGCCATTACTGATATATTATCAGCAGCACACAAGCCAAAGACAGAGCTGCCACATCTAATCATGTCATGTCACGTCATATTTTGTGTGTAGATACTTAAGCTTATTAGATTATACTGTAGAGTACATGAATGTTGAGAGGCAATTAATGGCTGCAGTTGTCACCGAACTTGATTTAATGCTAGTGTGAGTTATTAACAGAAATCAGACAAACAGAAAAGAACACATCCATTCACACACTATGGACAATTTAGAGATGCCAATCAGCCTACAATACATGTCTTTGGAATGGGGAGGAAACTGGAATACCCAGAGGGAACCCCCAAAGCACTGGGAGAACATGCAAGCTCCACGCAGACAGGGCGGAGGTGGGAATTGAAACCCCAACCCCAAGAATCGAAGCCCCAACCACTAAGCCACATATGTTGGTTAATTTCATTTATATTTAAGGAAAACAGTGTTTCCCTCACCAGCCTCTATTATTTCTCACTTTTGTAGTTAATAAGACAAAATGTTCATCTTGTCAATTTACTGAGAAAGCAGAAAACACAAAGTCCTCTAGACTGAAGACTCACCCGTGAGGGGAAGACATACTGACTGTTAGTGTTTGCGTAATCAATTTATTCGATTATGTACCTAGACTCCCTATGAATTAGTTGCTACTATAGAAATGATAATATACTGGAACCTGTAATTTGAATTACAGTGAGCATACTGTCAGAGCTGCACTGTTAGAAAAACAGAAAATTGCTAGATTAATGGAAAATTAATCTACACCTTCTGACCAATCAGATTAACGAATTCAAAAGCACTGTGGTGTAAATATTGCTACTTCATAAAACCTTAATATAAAGCGTTACCCATTAAAGCATATTGCTGGTATGCTTGTAGCAACGATACTCTATAAACTCACGCACTTCAAAACAGTTCAAATGTTAGATCACTTGGCTGCATGTCTGAAATGTGGAAGTGTGTATTACAAAATGACCTGCAAGCAACTTGTTGCATAATACTTCCAACTTGTCTCGTATAAAGCTGAAAACAAGTATTTCGTCACATCACCTTCTGCAAAGCTGCAGTCATGGAAAAGTTTAGGATGCTGCATCTCTATAGACACAACAGAAGGCCAGTGTTCAGCTCTGATCACTCAAGTCTTATTATGCATAAGGACATAAAAAAAAAAAGGCATGCATATGAGTCACACCCCATCAAACGGCCCAGCTTCATGCACACACATGCCAAAAGGTGATGTCCTCGATATCACAGCTGTGAATCCAGCCTCATCTCAGCAATTAAATTCCTCAACAAGTAATGCCTGTCTTCTATTCGAAAACACCCTTATCCCAGTTTCATTTCAATGACAAGAACAGACCAGCATGCCCTGGCAATATTTAGTTGTCTGGAAATTAAGGGTATAGCAAACATTCCTACTACAGAGCCCTTCTTTTCACTGGGATTGTGAAATGCTACATGTTATGGCAGTGTACAATCTGATATACTCCTACTGAATGGCAAATTGAACTAAAGCAATGCTTAGAAGACTGGAACTTAAAACATTTAATAGGTGATTTAGGTCAGTGAATGTCTTGTACTGTTCTATTATCAGTAATTCCCACAGTCATTCACTGGCCCCAGGGCAATCCAGAGGAAAATAACCCACAGCATAGAGGATGTGGGGGAGACAAAACGGCTCAGCATTAATACCACAGCTAGTACTGCATGTATGGAGTTTAAACCAGATTCTCCATAACCAAAACCTAAATTTGTGATGTTTGGTTGTGAAAATCTCATATTGAACATTTTCACTGCATTCATTCATTCATTTTCAGTAACCATTTTATCCTGGTCAGGGTGTGCAATGGAGGAGAAGGAATACACCCTGGTCAGGATGCTAGTCCATCCATGCACACGCCCGTTCACATACTCATTCACACATACGGACAGTTTAGTGAAGTTCAACTACCAGCATGTTTTGGGAAGAAACCAGAGAACCCAGTGGAAACCCCATGTGAACACCTTCAGAACACACAAAGACAGTACAGACAGTAACCTGAGCTTAGGAACAAACCAGGAAAATTGGATATTTGGATCCTTTGGGTCTGAATTCACCTATTTGAAATTCAGCTCATAAAAATTCAGGTTCAAGAAATTCAAGAAATGATTATAAAGACTTAAAACAGGACACAATTCTGCACTTTACAATTATTATTAGAATTCAAAAATTCAAGGAAAATATTCGGAGTATGTTGAAAGGGTCAATATGTAGACCTGGTGAGAAGCAACACATTTCTGAGGTCAAAGGTTTCTAGCCACGTGTCGGAGTATGCAGTCAAGGTGTATATGGCACTATTTTGTTGAATCCTGCTCCTACCCCGTCCCACAATTATTATATACACTCACTATCCACTTTATTAGGAACACCTGCACATTCATGCAGTTATATAAATCAGCCAGTCATATGGCAGCAGCGCAATGCAAAAAAACAAACAAACAAACAATCAAATAAACAAAAAAAACATTGATCTCTTTGATTTTAAGCATGGCATGGTTGTTGGTGCCAGATGGGCTGGTTTGAGTATTTCAGAAACTGCTGATCTCCTGGGATTTTCACACAAAACACAGAATGGTGTGAAAAACAAAACAACATTGACTGAGCGACAGTGGGTGGAAACGACTTGTTGATAAGAGAGGTCAGAGGAAAATGGCCAGATTGATTTGAGCTCCCAGGAAGGATATAGTAAATAATCAATCAAATAATCACTCTTTACAACTGTGGTGAGCAAAAAAGCATCTCAGCATGCACAAAATATAGAATCTTGAGGTAGATGGGCTACAACAGCAGAAGACCACATCAGGTTCCACTCTGGTCAATCAGTCAAGAACAAGAATCTGAGGCTATCATAGGCACAGTCTCATCAAAACTGGACAGTTGAAGATTAGAAAAATAATCACCTGGTCTTTTTCCAGTCTTCAACTGTACAGTTTGGGTGAGTCTGTGCCGATGATCACCACAGATTCCTGTTCTTGGCTGACAGGAGTGGAAGCTGATGTGGTCTTCTGTGGTTGTAGCCCACCCACCTCAGGATTCGATGTTTTGTACATGCTGAGATGCTTTTCTGCTCACCATGGTTGTAAACAGTGATTATTTGAGCCTCTGATCTCTCTCATCAACAAGGTGTTTCATTCAGCAGACCATCCACTCACAGGATGCTTTTGGTTTTTTCCACCATTTTGTGTAAACACTCGAGACTGTTGTGTGTGAAATTCCCAGGAGATCAGCAGTTTCTGAAATACTCGAACCAGTCAATCCGGCACCAACAACCAAGCCATGCTTAAAGTCACCATTGTGATGTTTGATGTGAACATTAACTGAAGCTCTTGACCTGTATCTGCATGATTTTATGCATTGTGCCACTGGCACATGATTGGCTGATTGGATAACTGCGTAAATGAACAGGTATACAGGAAATAAAGTGGAATGTGAGTGCATGTTTATATCTTCCGTTGATATTTTCTATTGAACGGAGTTGGTTGTATTTCCCAAAATATAAACAAATTTAAACCGCTGTCCTTGACCAAGATAAAGCAGTTACTAAAGGAGAATGAAGGAATGCAGTAAATGTGTCGGCACCATGCAAGCAATACAATCCCAAACTAATCAACCTAGCCTTTCTTTGTCCCATGAGCTTCATATCTGAATGCCAGCTCTCACCTTCATGAAAATAAAAACTGCTTGCCCCTGTAACTTTTTTTTTTTTTTGCACATCTAAGTGCAGTGATTGCTATTGCAGAAATTTTATACCTGAGTCACCATCAATTACTGCAGATGTTGGTCCTGTGCACTGGTAAATGAATAATTCACAAACAGCTAACCGAAACACATTTCCAGCACTATTCAGTCAATGTCATTAGTTATTTAGCATTTCATTCTCATAGTGTTCATTAGTCACTGTTTTAGGTGTCAGTATCACATATCAGTTCGCGTGTCTGTAGTACACTGGCAAGTTGTTTGTGAGATTTTTGGACCCCCCCCCCCCGGAAATAAAAAAATTCACACGGGACACAATAACACACTTTTTCCTGGCATGAGCGACTGTCCAAGTCTGTCTCTGCACATGGCAAGCATGACATAACTAATTATAAATGCATTTCTATTTATTCATTTTTAAACAACCAATGTCATTATCATTGTCATTATCATTATCTGTCTGTTTGGCATCGTGCCTTTACTGACTATATAACATACATATAATATAACAAGGTTACTTGCATGTCCTGAGTGGCTAATACATTCCAACGCATTCCCCCTCAATCAATTTGAAAACTACCGGCAATAAGCATATAAAATGCTACTAATATTACGATAAAGTTAGCAGAAGAGCTTGTGGTGTCGAAGCAAGACGCATCGTGATTGCGTCATGACAACGAGACTATCTGACGGCAGACTCCATTCGGGCAAATAAACAGGAAAATTCTCAGACTTTCTTGTGATTCATTTCCTACTGTTTTGTGCACGCTCTCCTGTTAATTTGAATTCAAATGCTTTTTACATAATATAATTGCTTATTAATATTGAGAGGGGCACTTTTAAATCATTTAGAAAAAGGGCAGGGGCTCGAGCCCCCAGAACCCCCATTCTGCATGTCCCTGATCTTCACAAATGAACACAACTTCTATGAATTTTGAAGCCTAAATACAAACGCCAGATGTAAAAAGCTAAAGGTAGGCGATAAACAAACTACACCATGGTCACATGTCTTCAACATTTGGAAAATAAAAACACTACAACTGGGAAAATAGTATAAATTGATAAATCTAGAATTTGGAAAGTTTGAGTCGGAATAGTTTGCAAGAGTGCGAATATAAACACAACAATGCTGTAGTCGATGAGTTTTCTTCTTCAGCATGATGACACACGCAAAGAAATGCTGTAGAGCAAAGATGCCTTCAAAATAATGAAATTAAATGTTTCTACATTTAAAAAAAAATATGGTAAAGAGCAGTAAACAGTAGTATGTGAAACCAAGTCGATATTTGCTGTGACGAAAAAATAAAAATAGTAGTCTCCGGTACAGATTGTGCAGTTTTATAAGGAAATGATCTGTAAGTTTTATTGAGCATCTTGCAGAACCAGTCACTGTTCTTCTGGAGACTTCAACCATCACACTTGCTTTTATTTTTGCAGCAAAACCCAGCAGCCTTCATTATGTTTTTTTTTTTTTGTCTTAAAAGTGGTCTCTTATGTAATATGCTGCTTTCTTTACTGACATACAAACATTTTTCTGTAACATTAAATTTTTTGCTAGAAAACAAATGTTTTTTTTTACTGACTTAATGTAGAAATCATAAAATAAAAAATCTATAACAAGGTTTGTACTAATATATATATATATATATATATATATATATATATATATATATATATATATATATATATATATATATATATATATATATATACACACATATATACATACATATATTATATATACATATAGACATGCACACACACGTACACACACACACTCACGTATGTGTCATTTATACATGTCATTTAGAAAGATCCCACGCCAATGTTACAATGGCTATCACATTAGCATCATGTGATGAAATTATCGAGTGGGAGATTTGTCACAGTGGAGTCTATGATGCATCTGAAAATTCCCAGAATGAGGAACACGATACTGGTTATTTTGTCTACAACACACTTTGAACATCGCTTTTGCCCTCTACTATTTTTTTTAAAAAATCACAAAATAATTAATTATTATTATCATTATTCTTATTAAGACTTGGCATGAGCTAGCTAAAGTTTTATGGCATAAACAGTGATATAGCAAGTGTATGTTTTAGCATCTCTGTGATTTATGTGTTTTGGTGCCACACTTTTTATTACATCATCTTGCTGTGCCCTCTCCAGAATATTTGCATGAAAGACTTGCATTCTCTTTTGCAGAGTTTCTAGAAAAAAAAATCACATGAAAATTGTGTAGCATATAAAACTGAGACAAATAGTGCTATAACAGATCACAATCGATAAATCATGCCGTTTATAGAGGTGAACAGAAGCAGAAATATGAGGGTCTGTCCTGTGCATCACCTAATAATAATGCCAAGACCTGTATTTGCATTGATACATATGACACATATATAAATCTTTAGCGTACTACATCAGACATGGTTATAAAAAAGCCACAGGACAGGTTAGTCAGGTACAGGTGTTTATAAACCCTCAGACACTGTAGGACAACTCACTAGGAAAACACAACCGACTGACTTGGGGCATAACGTCAACCATAAGAAAGAGAAATCCAAGTGCATACAGATACTGATACAAGCAAACTGTGCTTAACAGAAAAGCAGAAACACACAAACCAGCAACAGCCAGGAAAAAGCCAGTGGATGTGGGGGTTGAACGTTTAGAAAACTTGACACCAAAGGACCAAAGGTGAAAAACAGGAAGCATATGGCAGTGTGAAACACTGGTCAAACACAGAGCTTTGTTAATACCACTGAAGAGAACTGATGATGTTGGGGATAAACGAGATAAAATTCTATTAGCACCAGTGTGTAGGCCTAATAGCATGATAAATATTCTATCCAAACGATTGTATTATACCATGTCCCCACTAATTCAGAATTTGAAAAGATGGCATTTCTTTAAAAAGGTTTTTTTGTTCACGCTGATGATAAGAAAATACGTATAATAATCAAGCACAGATTGCAACGCTATCTGAACCATGAACTTTACGCCATTTTGCAGTTTTATAAGGTTTTATGTGATACACCCAGCAAATGGCTAAGTGACAAAAAAGACTCTTTGTGCAGTCAGTAACAGCACTGAGCACTCATCGTTGCACACACACAGTGAGTATGTACTTTATTTTGCACAAATAAACAGCCTGAGAGAGTAGCAAAACAACCCAAAACAGTCTAAATGAAGACCAAAACGACCCGAAACAGCCTGAAAGAGCACAACAATAGTCAAAACAGCATCAAAACAGCACCAAAACATCCCAAAAATAACCCAAAACTGTGGTAAAACAGCACCAAAACAGCCTCAGAACAGCATCAAAACTGCCCCAAAAACGTGCCAAAATAGCCACAAAAAGAGCAACAAAACAACCCAAAGCAGCACCAAAAAAGCAAAAAAGTAGTGACAAAACAGCCCAAAACACCACACAAAACAGTACCAATTTAACCAATCGTGCTGAACTAATGTGTTGGGGCTATTACAGACCAATCACAGAACAATAGGCTTCAGTGGCTTCGCCATGCACGCCATAGCACAAAAACTCTTAATTTTTGTGTTTACAAAGAAAGGTTTTTCGGCGGCCCAAATCACCACTTCAGTGTGGACAGAATAGACAATGAGGTCTTTACTAATTGCACTGCGCGATGTAAAGATGAGCATACATTTTAACTAAGTAAATACCATTACAATGCTTGTGTGCGTTAAACACACTTACAAAAATTCCAACTGACACCCTAAAGGTTTACTGGTTTGTCGCTTTGAGAAAACCTTTATGCTTTGTGTATTTAGTTATAATCAATTCTCAGTATAACAAGCTTCTCACCACTTATCTGTCTGTTTTCCTGCAGACAAAGACCCTATCATTTTACTATCTCACAGACAGTACACACACACACACACACACACACACACACACACACACACACACACACACAAAAGGACACAGTTAAAGGAACAGTTTATGCAAAAAAGCTAGTGGGGATCACTTAACCAGTGTTAGGAACAGGAAAACAGTAAGAGATCATTTGCCATTAAATCTTAATCAAGATCTTGCAAGTGTAATGTTCTATCTCACAATTCGGTCATTTTAAGATACTAAGCCAAACATTTTTTTTTCTACTTATTATTTTTTTAACACTTTTAATTAATATTGTATAAAAACCGCTGACATATACTCAGTGGAATGTAAATGACACTTAAAAAACCCATTAAAAAATCCTTGCCAAAAGGTCAGAACACTATAATTCCAAAGAATTGTGATACCAATCTATTAAAAGGTTATTAAAATAATTTTTAAAAAGCTACAAGGCATAGGTGTAAGTGTGCCAAGTTCACCAAGGTCTTTGAATTGAATTATGCCTCCCATGTCGGTGTCTATGGATAAAAGCATTTGTCAACTAACAAACACGGCCTAAACTGAATAAATAAAACGGAAAATTGGCTTCAGATCTTCAGATGGCTGCCAATAACCTCTGCGTAACACAGAATAAAGAAAACAGCGCTGACCAGGTCATTTGAGAATGCCAGCTCTGAAACCACTGTAGCAAAAAATGTCACCTATTGTCAAAACATGTCATTTGACTCTTTTATGCTGAGTAAACTCTTTATGGATCGACTCTTTCTCCAAAAAAAAAAAAGAGAAAAAAAAGGAATAAACAGATCATTCTATTGGCCACACTCAATTACAGCTAAAGCTCCCCCCAAACCCATGGGATGAGATTCTGAACTACAAGCTTGATCTGAGTTTACAGTTAATTTCAGGTTCTTCTTTGGGTGGAGCTCAGGAATAATTCGACACAGATGCCTAGCTTTCAGCTGCAGTATGCAATCAGAGAGAAAGAGAGAGGCATATCCTCCTGGTTCTCAGAAGCCTTTTGTGATAGTACAGTGCACATCAAGACAAAGTCCAGCTTTGGAGACTTTGATACGCTTCATAGATGAGCGTGAGATACAACTAGTGAACGCAAAAAAAAAGAAAAGAAAAAATTGCTAAGATAGATGGACCGTCAACTCCCATTAAAGGCGACCAACAGATAGCAAGCTACAAGGCCGATCAATAGTTCTGGCCGGCGTCTGAATTCACTCACTGGAGAGGTGGGGAAGAAAAACAGGCATTGCACAACGCAGGACCCCACCAGTCATTTATCCTTACATAACCCTCAACAAGACTTCAGCTTCTCCATTGAGTCTATAAAAGTGTAACTGCACATCATGTTACACTTAACAAGAACACACTGGAAAAAATGAAAAGCAGAAAAAAACCAACGTTTTGTAGTACTGGCTCGAGAGAGTTGGAACGCTGTTAAACATATGAACCCTATGACCTTTCGTGCAATCCGTATGCACTGACTCAACGTGCAGATGATAACAGAAAAAGCAGAGTAGCAGTGGAACAGGCTGTGCTAGTAAATATGAAAGTATCAGTTCTACTGCTGGTTTGCTGTAAAGCATGTACTCCGAATAATAGGTGATAACTGCCAAAAGCGTTAATACGGCTTTGTTAAATATACAGGGGGTAAAAAACAAACAAAAAGAAATGATAATATTGCAACTACTACAAGAGAATAAAGTGGGGGACAGATAATGCATGCCAGCAGTATGAGTATGAACAGTTAAACACGCCTGGAGCAACCCTTCAGATATGCTCCTCTCACAAGTGTGTGAAAGAGTTCTTTAAATAAATAAATAAATAAATAAATAAATAAAGTTCTAGAGAGTAGGCTCCATTTAGCACCACTTTCAAGACTGACAGCAGGAAGTGAACACAGACAGCACAACCCCACTACAAGTACAGATTGGCTACACAAAGACCGAACGTTCTAGAAAATTCCACAAACTGGTCGAGCTAGGCTCACCTGCAGCGTCTTCATCTTCCTCCCTCAGGACATTGTCATCACTGCTGTCTTCCTGAGGCGAATTCCTGCCGTCATCCACGGGAACCACCGTGAAGTTGGTGGGCATTTTTACAGCATGTGCTTCTCAGCGAGCACGTCTCGTACTCCTTATCTGTCTGTCTCTCTCACACACTCTCTCTCTCTCTCGCTCACACTCTGTCTCACTCGGCTTGCTTTGTTGTCTTTTTTCTTCCTCCAGGAAGCAACTCCTTCTCGTCCTGTGTGGTGGCTTATCTGAGTGAAGTTCTCAGTTTCACTCTGAGTGCTTGGATACCGGTAGCCCATGTGACCAGCCTTCTGACAAATATGGAGCAGCCACGCCCAATTGTCCACGCACACACGCATAGCCTGGTGTAGTCTGTCTCATGTCTGCAGCAGTAGGAATCTCCAAAGACGGAACCAGAAAGGGCAGGAGTTGAAAGGATGTATTGATTAAGCTAACCTCTCCAGCCACTTCCTGTCTCTCTTAAAAAGGTGAAGGGGCATGACAGGAAGAGGGCTAGTTCTTGTTCAATGAGTAACGCAAAGACTATTTGCACTTTGTGTCATAACTCCTTATAACAGAAGTTCAATTAAAGTCAGTCTAGAATTTTAAACTGCAGAATTATAGATAAATACATGAATAAAGATTCATCCTAACATTACTACATGCGGTCGAGGGAAGGGGAATAAGATACATTTCTAATCAACACAGACCTCAGCCGCAGTGCTGAGGAAAATGTGATCACTGCTGAACTGTTCCAGGAAAGCAATTGTGCATAGTTAAAATTGGCTTCAGCTACATGATGAATAGCTTCTTGTTTGCCAGCACCATCCAGTATCTTATCATAATGTCACTTCACATACAGAACTTGTCCATGCTTCACTACAATGTCAGTTTATGGTCAGGTTTATAGAAAAAATATATATATTCAGGAATGCATACAAAAGCACACATTTTTGTGTTTACAAGACAACGAAGGGAATTAAACACACACCAAAACAAAGAAAAGAAATGGGTGATGTTTCAATATAATATTAATACTATAATTTAATACTAAGACTGTTTTACTGTTGTTGGTATTGTTCGTACTTTAATAATACGGACAAACTTCAGTGTTACCCAAAGCAACACATATATGACTGGTTTTATTTTTGTAGAATTTGTGTAAGTAAAAAAAAACAACCAAAAAAACAACCACGAGTAGTGGGGTCATCAGGAGGTGTCATCAAGTGTCATCAGGAGACATAGTTCAATCTCTGACAATGCCATAGCCACGACAGCCAAGAGAGCAAAATTGGCCATGCTCTCTGGGTGGAAGGGATCACGTTACTCTCATAACCCTCATTCTTATGACCCATTACTTTTCCCCTGCCCATTATAGTGACACTAGGCGACCATGAGTGCAGTGGCAGCTCATCCATAAGGGCACCACCCCCATAATCAGTGGGGTCCAAAAGTCTGAGACCACATTCAAAATCTGGGATTATTTTATTATTATTATTATTATTATTATTATTATTATTATTATTATTTAAAACTGGAAATTGACAGAAAAGTTCAGAGTTTTGAAAATTCTACACCAAAAGAAAGCAAATGTCCAACATCTTGACTATCCAACGTTCAAGATCATGTTAAATCATGCTAAAAGATCAGATTTTCCATGAGTCTTATCCCATCCATTGAAGGTCATGTTCAAATGACACACCGGTGGGTTTCATCTAACATGGATGATCAGGTTTTAAACAAACTTATGGAGTCTGTGTCAGCTCGACTGTCATTATAGCAAGAAAGGTGAGCATACTGATTTCAGAAATTCTGAAATTCACATAAATATTTCGAAGATTCTGCTTTTAACAAGTTGTTGCTGAGAACATCATTTGTAATGAAAACCTGTGTGTTAAACTGAAAAAAAAAAGAATGCCAAACAGAAGGATTTTCACTAGTACTCTCAGACTTGTGGACTCCACTGTACTGTATATCAGCCATTCAACAAATGACCTCATTCACACATTTTCAATTCACTTGAAATAAACCACCTCTTGCGTGACCACTGATTTTAAAACGCTGCTATTTGATAGATATAAGCCAACGTTCCATTAATCTGTTCGACTTTCAAAATGTTGTGTAAACGATGCCCCTTTTAGCTCCATCGAGTTATTATTGCACCTAGTGGTCAAAATTTCTCTAGTTTAAAAGTAGTCCATATCTAAATAATCGGAATTACATCGAATAAATTTCTGCAAAGGCAAATTGTAAGTGTAGACAGTGTGTCTATGATGTATAGGACCATTTCTATTGTGAAATACAGGTATACTGCCAAGATAGGCTTGATTACGGAAGATTATGGAATGTATGATGTCCATACATCAGAAATGTGTGTGCACCACAGTGACCACAAAAAAGCTGAGAAAAGGGGAAAATATGTCTCCCTTTCCTAATGTCTGAATTGTTTAGGCTGTTTTCAGGTATGTCGTGTTTTTTCAGTTGTACTTGGGCTGGAAAATTTGGAGGCAAACACACCTGCTGTATCGAACCCAGTTGAACAAAGTTTAAATCTAAATCCACTTAAATCAAGCTGCTAGACTGCTGGATGACTCTATGTTCTCGACTTAACTGTCTATTAACAGGATTACTCTAAAAAAAAAAAAAAAAAAAAGTGCATTATTTGTGACATTATTTGGGACAAATGTGGCAAAGTACCTTGCTTACACTGAGTAACAATGCTTAACTATATGTTGTACAGCCCTTTTGAGAGTCTCTATTGAGTTCCTGATCTTGTTCCAGATTGTTACCTCTTATATCATGGGTCATGAACATCCCATGCTTTACCTTTCCAGGTTAAATAAGAATTCCCATAATATTCCTGTGATGTTCATAGTGTATACTCAGACTGCAGTCTACTCATGTGATATGATTGCATGATGAGTACTGCGCTGGTTGTAGCTTTAGTCATGAAACATTTGGAAACTCTTGTGACAAACTTATTACGCTGAATATAAAACAGACCCAGTTGCTTAACTAGTCATTATATAGAATATGCAATTATATAAAACCCCCACTTCATTTCACTCGTGAAAACACTTTTGAATAGTTTTGAAGCTGTAAAAACCCATCACACCAAATTAAATTAAAACCCTAACTGCATTAACAAAAAAATATGCATCAGTAAGTCAGTAACCAGTAAAAGCCAGTCTTTATTCAAATAATATATTTAGCTGCAGATAATACAGAGACATTTTTTTTAATGTCAGGCTCACCCAGGCATCACATTTATCCATCAGGACTCAGACAGAGCAGCGCTTATTTGCTCTACATTCCAATAGCCAGTTAAAGACTAAAGAACAAGGAGGCCTTCCTTTGAGAACATCCCGAAAACATCACCTCCCCCACTATTACTGGAGGACTCAGGAAATGGTGGGAATTGTGTTTTCCACATGATAGGAGAGTCGTTACCCCCAAATGTTGGGAGTGGAGTTCCCTGACTTTTATTTGGCTTCATCATGATCGTAGGAAAAACTATTTTAAGACCTAATAATATAATGAATGTTAAAGCCAAAACAAATTAGTCTCACATTAATGCAATCTGCCAAAGACTTGCCAATAACAAACACCATTAGGTGTTTTAACACACATACAATTATTTCTTACTGTGTACTCATTATATACAGTCTAACACACTATCCTCTTCCGTCAATGTACTGTACCACAACTCAAACATGTAGAGTCTAAGGGTTTGTTAATTGCTATATCTAAAGCATGAAAGATATTTGATGTTTCTGTGGTAGTATTCACATGACCTCTACTAGCTTCCTGTAGTTGCTGGCAGCCAATGTAAAACACAAGTGCTTGAACAAAGCCAAAAATGGGCCCTACATACCTGAAGGCACTTATAAAACCCTGCTCTGAACCATGCTCCCTTGGAGACACAAGCATGACGGGACTTGACGCAATGCCAGGTTTATTTGTCACACACCCATTTGTAGCAAGTACAAGGTTGCAGTGAAATGAGAGGCGGCAACACCAAAGACTATGCATAGCAAGTACAATAAATGGACTATATGGACAATATAACAGTGGGTATAGAGGTGAGGGATAGTGCAGTCAAAACAAGAGCATGGGTGGCTGTGGCTCAGGTGGTAGAGTCCACTAATTGTAGGGTTGGCCGTTTGATTCCCGGCCCACATGACTCCACATACCAAAGTGTCCTTGGGCAAGACACTGAACCCCAAGTTGCTCCCGATTGCAAGTTAGAGCCTTGCATGGCAGCTCTGCTACCATTGGTGTGTGAGTGTGAGTGAATGGGTGAATGAGAACCAGTGTAAAGCACTTTGGATAAAAGCGCTATATAAGTGCAGACCATTTAGCATACAAAAATTACACATATGTGTATGTATGTACCATACACATATACACTAAATTGTCCTGTGAATGTGCAAATATATCATGTATGATCAGGTGGTGTGTGTGTCTGGGTTAATATCATGTGCAGAGGAGTGGCAGGGTGTTAGTGATCATGAGTTCAGGGTTCTAATGGCTTGGAGAAAGAAGCTCCTGCTTAACCTATTGGTCCTGGTCATGTGGTTGCGGAAGCTCTTTCCTGTCCGCTACCATCGAAACAGTATGTAGTTGGAATGTATGGGCTCCTTTAAGATTTTTCATGCCCTGGTCTTTCATGCACTGCCTAATGTGGATGACCTGCAGGCTGGGCAGTGCTGACTTGGTGATCTGTTAGGCCGACCTTACCACCCTTTGCAGGGCTTTGAGGTCCTCGGCACTGTAAGTCCCGTATCAGGCGGTGATGTTCCCAAAGAGAATGGTCTCTGTAGTGGTGCTGTAAAAGGACTTCTGGATAACTGAGTAGATGCTGAACTTCTTCAGCTGACGTAAATTTTAGAGGTGTTGTTTTCCAGGAAACCGGCATATGGAAGTGGAATACAGTACATGGATGTGCAGTGAGCCAATCAAATTGCAGCTCCAAGATTCTGAAGCTTGTGGCCAGAAAAGTGCAAAAATATAAAATATCATCACTCTCTCCATAGGCCGTGGGTGGAGAGGCTGAGACTACTCCATTAAAGACTCAACAACAACCCCATTTCTGTAGTGAAAAGTAACTGGGCAGTTATTCCATTCGTCACAGCTCTGTTACTGCAATTTGAAATGTGTTATTTGGAGCAGTGATGTATTTAACATTTAGTTATCATTAACATTTACAGAGCCACATAGTGTAATAGAACACAGCTGAAAGGGTTGCATTTTAAAGTAGGTTGCAGTAAGTATTTCCTTCTTTATAAGCAAATCATCACATTATTTTCCAGTAAAGGGATCAAGGGATGCACATGGTGTGGTTCTATGGAAAAAAAAAAAAACTTACATCACATGTGCACCACATTTCCATTATATTGACTGAATTAGAGTGTGACATTGACCTCTGGCAAAAAAGAAATAAATCGCATGATGGTCAGGATAAAAGCCATGGGCAGGAGTTTTGTGTGGGTGCGTGAAGGCGGGGGGGACAGAAATGTTCACCTCATTTCAAAGTCAGAAACCGCAGTATCACTATCCTCCTGCATTCCGTCCCCTGTGGTTTAACATGGCTATTCCCAGAGTATTGATCCTTCAGGAAATATAAGAGACGTGTACAGATAGGGTTTCCAATGCACCACCTCTGAGCTGCAGGGCCATTTTACCATTCTGAAAGAATTGTATACAGGTCACCCTGATAATTAGACTATACAGTAATAATGAAACACTAAAACTGTGGTAAAACATTGAGTCAAAATGGCCCTGGGACATTTACAGAGCTGTTATTCCTGACCGGGCCTTAAAAGGACTGTTTCAAACCCTGCTGTGTTTAAGTATACAACCAGCCTTCAGGCACTGGAGCATTTCTTAGGAAGTTTAGTGCACCAAGACAGGCATTTACACATGTTTGTTTTGTCTGGTCTTAAGTCTTAACCTTTGCTTTATTGACTGTGTCATGCTACAAGGCCTGTATTTGTTATGCTGACACAGTTCTCATTTACTTTGTATCCTAACAACTAATGCCCCCGGCAAACATCATCACCGCTGAGCGATCATGTGGAGCGAGTAAGTTCATACAGAGAGTCAGCTGTTAATGACAGACAGGGTAAGATGGATACAGCATCCCTCCCTGAATCTTATTGTTCACCCTAATCCAATAAGGTTCTCGTACATTGGATTTTGGCTCTGAAGTCAGATTAACATGCTTGATAATGCTGAATGTACATTACACAATATCTTGTAGTATGAGCACCTTACACCTTACAAGTAGTAGCAAGAAGAGATGAGCAACAGCTAGGGAGGGTCAAAAAAGAAACTATTGTAAGCACAATAATGTTGCTTCTATAAGAAATTATTTGTCATGTCATACCCATATGGTTGTTAGGAAATGCAAAATGACTGCTGGAACTATCAGTTTAAAAAAAATCCACACCGATAGTTTTTCCTGGTTGCGTACGTTGCGGGAGAGGCTGAGAAGGGTCATTATACAGTATGAGAGCGGCCTCAATAGGCGAACTGGTAAACTATAACTGACTAATTTTGTTGTGATATTTGAAGTGGTTTTTTTATTCATTTTGGATGTATATATTTTATTTACTTTAATATTTATTAATAGTTAATATATATTAATATTTACATCATTTTAAAAAGTACAGTACATTTTCATGGTACAGTCAGTACTGTTTATTTTTGTAATAAAGTTCAGCAATATTTTACTTTGAGTGTTATGTTTTCATTAAGTATTCCTTTTAAAAACTATCGGCTGATTAATCGGTTATCCCCAGGTATTGCCCGACTTAGTTATCAGTTTCGGTTAAATCCGAATCTTGATTATGCCTCCAGGTCTCGTTGCAGCACAGACAATCTTCACTGTCTGCATTGCCCCAGAACATTCTTTCGCTACATTATTTTCTTATTTCTCATTTCCATACAAACTACTGCAAACATAACCACCACAGACAGTTGCTAAGGCTCCATCTTGATAAAGTCACATGATAGACAGCTCTCGTGTTAATTTTCATAAGAAAGTTTGTTTTGGGAATCAAGCATGCTTCAATGGGGATTTCTCAAGGTGAAAGATTGTGTAGTGTGTAAGCTTTGTCTGCGATGGGTTGTGTAGTGTACACACTACTACGTCCACAAAACAACAGATTGCAAGGGAAGTCATTTGGTGTGAGAAGTATAGCGATTTGAAATTTTTAAACTCAGCTTTATCATTAAGCATAAGGGTTCACATCTCTACTTCCTTCTTGCTGAGAAAGTTTATTTAAAAGCTCAACATATCACCGCTAACTCTCCTTGAGGTTCCATTTTTTCCCAATGTGAGGCAAAATATATAGTATGATGATCAAACAACCCAATAAGACATACCAAATATAACATTGTTTGATATATCATAGTAAAAGGAAAAATACTCTGTTTTGTGTGGATGTTATACTTCATGCTAGCATGATACTTTTATGTATATAGGATATCCTAAGGTATATAGGATATTTCACAATGCACTGCATCTGGACATAATTTTTTTTGTAACTGCTATCTAAAGTGGTACAGAAGGATTTAACAGATAACAAGGAAGTGATGTGTTGCTCTGTAACCTACATTACATTAATCTGATTTCGACAATCCTAGCACTCCCTAATCTTAAGAGTGTGACTGGAATGAGCTTCTTCCTCTTTAACACCACAGTATGAACAAAATCCCATACCGTAATTATTTTGCTACTATTACAATAGTTACTATTAGTAACATTCCTTCTAATATGTTCAGAACACTCTGATGAACTCTTGATTTTCCACTGATGTTTAGATTTGGAAAAAACTTTAACTTGGAAACAAAGCTGAGTGGATTACACGGTTAGGTAGAATTGCAATTGAATCAAGTGATCATGTGAATCATCAAAACATACACAGAAACATGCAGCTGGAACATCTCATTTCAGCTCACAGCACGCAATAAAGCATTTGGTAATAGGGTAGAGGACTTATTGAGGTTTCCTGATGATACAAAATTATGCAACACTCCTGCAGAGCCCAAGACTAAAATCCCAGCTTCGGGATTGTTCACTGTTTGAACCTTTCTAACTGGGAGAGCAAACATAAGATGACAGGGTGTTTAAACTAGCTTTGAAACAAAAGAAGTAAGAGGTTGAGTGTGTTTCTGTAGAAAAGAAGCAGCTGCTTCTATTTAAGACATTGATTCTCAAGGTGTGGTCTGTGAAGCATAGCCAGGTAGATGGAAACGTACATGAATGGGTTTAATAAAACCTTAATAACATGATCAAACTAAGTATGCCACTTAATAGCTTGTTAGGAACAGCACAGGGTCAGCCATGATATGGCATCCCTGGAGCAGAGAGGATTAAGGGCCCTGCTCAAGGGCCCAACAATGGCTGCTTGAACCCCCGACCTTCTAATCAGTAACCGATTGTGTTAACCGTTGTCCCACCACTGCCCACCAAATGGTTTCACATATTGCGTAGCACAGCTTGTTAGGAAGCTGGGGTCAGAGCACAGGGTCAGCTATGATGCAACACCCCTGGCGCACATGGGGTTAAGAGCCTTGCTCAATGGCCAAACAGTGGCCCCCTGGTGGTGCTGGTGCTGCTCGACCTTCTGATCAGTAACCCAGAGTCTTAACTCAAAAACGAGTCTAAAATGAATCTGTACTGTAGGGTCCATGGGTTTCTCACTGTTAGACACCATCTATCCCATCTGTGTCCTGGCATCTTCCCTCACAACCTTCGAGAGCTTTAACCACAGAACTATGAGTACTGAAGACATATACATTGGATAAAGTTGTTGTGACTGTGGCACCACCTCCTGGTGATCCACAGCAAAAACAACACACTTTCCTTTCCAGACATTAGTGGAAAATTCCACATGATTTTAAACAGGAACTGAAGAATTACTACCTACCTAGAGTAAATGAGTTTTAAAAAAAAAAAATTAAAAAATAAAAAAAGATACATTTTTTATTTAAATATGATTAAGATATAGAACACAATCTTACACATTATAAAGAGAAGACATTATGCAAACCTGAGCATACCCTTCAACTATTGTGTACACACAAATATTATGAAAAAAATGTGGGGAAGGCGTGATATCCTAGGAAAATTTATAAGGTAATTTTCCTGGCAACTCTTATCCACACAGCCTACCCTGAAGTCCCAGTTGTTTACAAGTCAAAAGACAAAAGCCCATTTATTAAACTTTTAAGGCAGATTTTTCAAACTCATTTGCTGTTTTGGCTTTAAGAAAAGATCAGGAACCTCTGAGTCACATATAATCACGCCAATGTTAAGGTATGAGGTATTCAAGTCAAGCACATGCCCAGTAAGTCCAAGTGAAGACAGAGAAATGTCTAATGTTCCAGTACTATAAACATGTTTATTATAATTACTGTATTTACTTTCTATCAAAATAAGCCCACACAAGAACTTACACTAGAAGGACATTCAGGTCAATTTTGAGGCTGATTCTCCTGACAAAAACATGCACTGATTTTACCCTGAGCTTAAACGATAAGTGTTCTGTGCATACAATCCAATACTAACCCTAAATATTCCATCATGAAGTCCAACAATTAAAGTCCAATAATCATGTCTTTTGGTATAGGTACAGTTGAGGCCAAAGGTTTACATACGGTACACCATATTCAAACTACACACATTTCATGTTACCACACATTTCCTGTGTTAAGTCTCTTTGGGTTTCTACTTTCTTTACATAAGAGGTCATTTCAAAATAATAGCTAAGAGTCAGGTTCTTTTAAGCTTTTATTTACTATAGCAGTGGGTCAAAATTTTCAGTGGGTCAAAAGTTTACATACACTTTGTTAGTATTTGGCGGCATGCCCCTATTAAGTGCTCGAACTTCCACAAGCTTCTTACAATACTTTACCAGAATTTTTCGCTAACTCCTCCTAATAGAACTGGTGTAACTCAGTCAGGTTTGTGTTTGTCCTTGCTCAGACATGCTTTTTTAGTTTAATCCATAAATTCTCAGCTCAGGGCTTTGTGATAGCCACTGCAAAACATTCACTTTGTTGTCACAGCTTTGGAGGTGTGCTTAGGCTCATTATCCTGCTGGAAGACCCAGTTGTGACACTTTATGGCTGATGTCTGGAGGTGGTCTTCATGATGCCATCTATTTTCAAAGGTGTTTTTCCAGCAAAACACCCGTACAACATGATGCTGCCACCACCATGCTTCACAGTCGGGATGGTGTTCTTTAGATTTAAAATGTTACCCCTTTCCCTCCGTACATTGTGCTCATTATTATGGACAAAAAAGTTACATTTTATTTTTAGCTGATTAGAGAACATTCCTCCAGAAAACAATTTTTAATGCCGGTCTTGGAGGTCTTCCTCCTTGTGTGACAGCCTTTGCGCGGCGATGAAAGACTGTCTTAACAGTGGATGTACATACTTTGGTACATTATGCTTCCAACTCCTTCACCAATTCCTTTGTTGTTGTCTTGGAGTTTAGTTGAACCTTTTGACCTAAAGTTTATTCATCCCTGGGAGTTAGTTTGTGCCTCTTTTCTGAACATTGCAGTGTCTCTGGGGTGCCAAGGACTTTATATTTGCATACAATTGTTTGCACAGTTGCTCACAGTACCTTAAGTTGTTTGGAAATTGATCCTAAGAAGAAGTTCCACAGTTCCACATTTTTTTCTGAAGTCTTGGCTGAGTAGCTTGGATTTTCCCATGGTATCAAGGGCAAAAAAGGCACTGGCTCTAGGTAGGCCCTACACAGCCACATGTGCACTCCTAATTAACTCTAGTTATGATAATTGTTAGTCAGGAGCTTTAAAAGTGATTACATCAGTTTCTGGAGTCTTCCACCGTGTTTAAAGCAGCAGTCAACTTGGTGTATGTAATTTTAACCCACGGGAGTTCTGATACAGTGAATTATAGTTGAAATAAACCTGTCTCTAATCAAGTGTTTTAAAATGACTTCTAATATGAACAAAGCAGATGCCCTAATTGGCTTGCCAAAAGAAATGTATGGTAACATGAACCGTGTGGTTGTGAGAAACTGAGATTAAATATCTTTAGCCTAGGTGTAAACTTTTGACCTTAACTGTATGCATGCATTCAATCTAGCAAACATACAAATGGGGGGGGGGGGGGGGCTCATTCACAAAGCCAAGTGAATTTGAAAAAGAACTGAATATTCACACAGCACCCACTACAAATACATCTCTGAGGTAATCAGATTGTAAAATTAGTAAGAGGAGTTCAGCGCTGAAGTGACAAAGTCATCTATATTCAGTACATCATTCTGTACAACGCATTTGAAAAACTAAATACAGTAAGAACTTCTAAACATAGTAAGAACTGAAAGGAATTTTGACCCCCACCCCCCACCCCAACGCAGACAGAAGACACATGTACGCTCAAACAAATGTCTCGAATGTCAAAGCACTCTTTCAGCTGTCTGCTTGACAAGACGGGATCAGGTGATGCTTTATTTTTCCCTCTTATGCAATGGGAAAGTTGTGCCCAGCATGCCACAGACAGCTCTGGTGACTGGTAGAGGCTTCCTGAGGTATGAGGGGAGGGAGTGTCAGGGGAAGTCATCTAAAACCACAGACACCTCAGGCTTTCATGCCAGCAGCTTAACTCCAATAAGTGAAAGAGACAGCTGAGTAGAGTTCACATCTGAGATTTAATAGCGTAGCATAATCTACAGCAGACTGGTGACTCACACGTCTGTTCTTAGACTGGCAGCAGTAATAAAGAAATTCTGTGAATTCGCAGACAGGTCATGGTCATTTAGTTTGAAAACAGAAAATTGGTGTTGTTTTATTCTGCCATGACCTGTTTCTCAGTAACGTTATAGGATACTCAAGCTTTTCACTACGACAAGAACGAACAGGCTTAATAATAGATTCTCTTCATTATTCTCTTAATAAGAGAATAATAGTGTGATTCTATACCATAATCACGTTAATCCCTAACTTCCAGCCACCCACGAAACATTCCCCATAAAACCAGACTTTTTCCTTTAGTATAGTATTATAAAATAAATAGATCGACAGACAGACAGATAAATGCACAGTCTGTGCTTAAACGCAGCAGAACAGTTGGTTGCATTTCCTCAAGCAAGTAAGAAGAAAGCAAAAATTATGACCATGATTAAAATACTATTAATTATACAACCACATGATATTACAAAAATGCTATCTTAAGTCAGAAGTCAGTTACTAAATAAAATCCATAGACCCTTGGAGTAGGTGTGGTTATTTACAGCTTACACATTTCAGATCCACTGAGAGCTACAACTCAGTCTGTTATGAGCACAGATGTACACACACACACACACACACACACACACACACCCACCCACCACATACACATACCACATACACACCCACAGACACACACACACACACACACACACATATATATATATATATATATATATATATATATATATATACACACACACACCCACACCACATAACGCACATAAACACACCACATACACACACCCACACACATATACACACACCCACACACACACATACATACATACATACATACATACACACACACACACTTACACATATACATACATACACACACAAGATGGAGGGTCAGTCGATGTGTATGGCTCAGCAAAACACAGGGAGTAACTAGACACTGCAATCTAAAATATGATATGGACAGAAAAGGGGAGCTCAGTTTAGCTTAGACTTTTGAAAGTGCGAGATTCACTGACTGTCTATAACCTATAAGCATAAACCTAAAAACACAAAAGGTATGAAAAATAAATGGCATAAACAATGTAAACAAAAATAAAAACAAAGTGCAGCGCTTTTTCATGAAATATTGATTTCCTTAAAGTGTCCAAAGACTTTACACTGCATCATCACTGAAGCTTTTATAATCCCTGAGAGACTATTACAGCCTGCACCATTGTAAATCTATTCATTGTGGGCAATAAACACAATCATCAATCTTAATGAAGAAAAACAAGAAGGCCAAAGCAGTGAAGGAAACACTCCTCTCAGCTTAGGCAATAACAGTCCCAACAGAGAGCAGTACCAAGGTGACACGGTTATGTCACATCAAAACACGAGTCACTGCATCCAAAACTACATAGATGGCAAGCACGTAGTTAGGCTGTGTTTTGTTCATTAGGTAACAAAAAATGTTTAATTCCAGTAGTTTTCATTTGAACTACACAAACCAGGGACGGAGTGCCAACCCATCGCAGAGAACAATCACACACACACACACTACGGACAATTTGGAAATGCCAATCAGCCTACAACGCACGGCTTTGGAGTGTGGGAGGAAACCGGAGTACCTGGAGGAAACCCCCAAAGCGTAGGGAGAAAATGCAAACTCCTTATACACAGGGCAGAGGCGAGATTCTAACTCCCAAAGCCGGAGGTGTGAAGTAAATGTGCTACTCACACTAAGCCACCGTGCCCTGCTATGTATAAATCTATGAATCAAAAGGAGATGCACATTAACAACTCTTTTAATATGTATGTGTCTGTGTGTGTGTGTGATCATGTTATATGAAGAATAAACATTCTTACAACAAATTCTTAATGAGCGCTTGTATCCTCTCATGTCACGGCTTCAATAGGCCACCTTAAATCCACAACCCCCATCTCCCTTTCAGCTGCACATAAGGGCATCAGCTCCAGGGAAGCCACCACCATCACCCACTTCCTGAGAGTAAGCTTGTGTCTGAATGTGTGTGTGTGTGTGTGTGTGTGTGTGTGTGTGTGTGTGTGTGTGCACACATGCTTATGTGTGTGTGCACGTGCATACATGCATGTGTGTGTGTGCATATGCACGTGTGTGTGTGTGCACGTGCATGCATGTGTGTGTGTATGTATGTTTGTGTGCGTGCATGCATATACGTGTGTGTTTGTGCGTGTGTGTGTGTGTGTGTATATGCGTGTGTGTGTGCATGCATTTGTGTGTGTGTGTGTGTGTGTGTGTGTGTAGGGCAGATGCGTGTGTGTGTGTGTGTGTGTGTGTGTGTGTGTGTATGCATGTGTGTGTTTGAAAACCACTAAATTATGCATACAAGAGATATTCCAGAAAGAGGGTGGAGACCTAATGACCTGGAATAATGCGCTTCAGTGCTTGATTCTGTGCCTGTATAAATTCCTGCCCCCAAAACCACTGTAACCTATCAACACATCCTGTTGAAAATACCAACACAGCTGCATTTCTGTATAAATTTCCAAGTTGTTGTTTGGTGCTAAACGTCAATCAATGCCAATGGTATTTAATCAACTTCATTCACACATTTACTGTATTGTTATGATCGATAACTGTGGTAGGTTAAAAACAGACCAGTACTTCAGGCCTTCCCGAGACCATGTATGGAAATTTGGGAGAGTAGAAAAGAGTAATAAAGGGCTGGTGGGCAAACACTTGTTTCCACGTTACACATAAATCTTTACCCATTTCAGTGATGTATATCAGGTTCATTAATAGAACAGGAGTAAAGAACACTGAGGCTGAAGAGGTTTGAAGATCTTAAGTGTTGATCTTAACTCTTGAAGAGTTCCTGGACGAGTTGCTGATCTCCAGGAAAGACTCACTGCTGCTTTACATGTCCTCCATTTGAATATAATGGGTTGGCAAAACCACTGTGGTGCACTAGTCTCTTACTCAATAATTTGTAGACTATTCCAGACTGATATATTTTCCCCTCTGAAAGTATTGGACAGCAAGGCCAATTATTATTTTTTGCTATATTTTGAAGACATTTGGGTTTGTCAGAATTTCAGCTTTCATTTCCTGATATTTAAACCTAGATGTGTCAAACAACTTAGAACATAGAACCTTTTACTTGAACCCACTCATTTTTTCAAGTAGGCAAAAATATTGGAACATGTGAGTAAGCGTTTCTTGCTGCACAGGTGTGCCCCGATAAAATGATTGTTTAAACAATAATAGCTCTGAATGTCTACCCTGGGTTTCACCTGTGAAGACTGTGTTTGTTGTTAAAAAGGATAAACCAATATGAACACCAGAGAGCTATCTGTGGGAGAACAGCAAGCCATTTTGAAGCTGAGAAAAGAGGGAAAATCAATCAGAGCCATTACACAAGCATTGGGCATAGCCAATACAACCATTTTTAATGTCCTGAAAAAGAAGGTACCAATCAAACAACCAAATTTTAAGTGTTTGTAAACATTTAATTTCCTTTAAGACTATCTTTTCCTACTTTTGCACACCTAAAAACTGGGTGGTCTGCCACCAAAGGTGCCATGTTCTAAGTTGTTTAACACAACCAGATGCAAATATTAGGAAACAAAAACTGAAATTCTGATCTGTTGTCTCATATTCATCTTTTGATCTCAAACCCATATGTCTTCGGCGTATAGCAAAAACAA
The DNA here is from genome assembly GCF_023375685.1 of Ictalurus furcatus. Lineage (NCBI taxonomy): Eukaryota > Metazoa > Chordata > Actinopteri > Siluriformes > Ictaluridae > Ictalurus > Ictalurus furcatus. The sequence goes on along the minus strand of NC_071255.1, from coordinate 28,519,124 downwards.
AGAATTGGCCTTGCCATTCCAATACTTTCGGAGGGGACTGTATATTACAATAAAATTCATTTTTTATTTATTTTTTTAATATTTATTTAAATATTCCTTTGATAGTGGCATTGTGGCTTTGACTTGCTCCTCTGTTTACTTGTGTGCCATTTGTCTGGTATTACATTTCAACTAAAGATTTGAAAGTACTGAAGAATTGGACCACAAAAACAATCCATAGACAATCATCTAATCACATCATTGCACTTACATAAAGCCTTGCAGTTATGTTGTTGTTTAAAAGGTCTGGCATATATCCTATTTGATGCCCAAAATAGAGTCTTATCTTTTCCTAACATGGAACATGTTTGCTTATAAAGTGGAGCCTATCTACACATCATTTTAAACAAATAACTGTCAATCGCCAACTGTCAACTGTCAATTGGAAACGCAGGCTACTAATAAAACAAATCTGATATGAGTTTTACAGCTGGTAAGTATGCGGATTCAGAAGCAGCCTACAGCTTCAAGCAGTCGTCCATTTGCACGTACAGCATGACAAATAATTAACCGCACTTGAAGCTTTCATGAAATTAAAAATTAAACACCCAAATCTGTACACGGTACCATAACGAAGTTATGGTACCGTGTACCAACATACTGTGTGTTGATACATGTAACAATTGTATGTTGATACGTGAAATTCTGGAGGGAACGTCGGACGGCGTGGGGCGGTGACGTAATGACGTGTGCCGTTAATTGATCTATGTTCTATAACATGTACAACAGGAACATGAAAGGAGTATTCTAAAAGCGACTCATACAAACACCTTAATCACAATATTGTCTTATTCAGAATAAGGTCAATAATTCAATTACTGCTGTCCATGAAAATGTCCTAATTGTGTTGCTCTCAATCAAATCTGTTTTTGAAGGACACCTGGTTCACATTGCTTTTAAAGATGCAGCAGAAGTCTTAATTTTTATATTAGCAACAAGTATGGTATGATAAGCATGGCAAATATGATGCGTCACTTTTTTGACTGGTGCTGTGAATGTATTTATTAACTGCAATTAAAACACATTAGACACATACATATGCAAAACACAGTCAAGGTGGAGTCCATAGGAATGTCTGTAAATGTTTTAGAACCATGTGACCTACTTTGATGTTAATGCACAAAAGTAAACAAATAAAGAATTTAAACAAGAACTGGTCAGGGCTGTTTGTTTAATCCATGTGCAGCTAATAAAACTGATCAAATACAGCCTTGTTTATTCCTTTCCAGTGGCTGGTGGTATAAATTGGCTCGCAGAGCTAAAAATCAATGTAATGTTTTGTTTTTGGCATCCATGTCAGATTATTTGATGTTAACAAATGTGACAGTCAGTGAGTCATGTCAAGTGATTCCACTGAGTGAGACACTCCTTAGATTTGTTACCCATTTTGGCTGATAGCCAGATCACTGAACATCTGCAACACATCATATGTAATGAGTGCGAAGGTGCATAGGAAATACAGTCGTTGGTGTACTGAACATGAACAATTATTTAGTCTATCATCCTTTTTTCCCCAAAATGTCTTTGGAGGTAAAACTGAAAGTAGATAAACTATGCCCACATTATTCACTCAAAGTACAAGCTACACAAAAGGACAAATTACAGAACTATATAAGTTTATGGTAAATGGTCTGCACTTATATAGCGCTTTTATCCAAAGTGCTTTACACTGCGTCTCATTCACACACACACTCACACACCAATGGTAGCAGATTTTCTTTCTCTTATAGAGCCCCACAGTTATGGAACAGTCTTCCAATTAGTGTTCGGGAGTCAGAAACAGTCTCAGTCTCAGTGTTTAAGTCTAGGCTTAAAACGTATTTGTTTACTCAAGCTTACCATGATTAGACTTTCTGTTACGTTAAGTACAGTCCTAATAATCTTTTCTCTCCCTCTCTCCTTATGTCGAGCCACACACGATTTTATGGAGATACTAGAGATCCTGATCTTCTCTGCCCTCTGGACCTGCCTGATCCGTTTCGGATGTCTTACCTCTGGATGGAGCTCTCATCTACTCCAATTCCAGATTGCTGGGACTACAGCTGCTTCTAAGGCCAAACAGACATATAAATCCATAATGATTTTTCACGCTATCCGTTGTTACCAAGATGAGGACGTGTTCCTTTCTGAGTCTGGTTCCTCTCAAGGTTTCTTCCTCTTAACATCTTAGGGAGTTTTTTTCTTGCCACCGTCGCCACCGGCTTGCTCAATTGGGATAAATTCGCACTTTTAATATCTGTATACCGTGTTTATATATTTCTGTAAAGCTGGTTTGAGACAATGTCTATTGTAAAAATCGCTATACAAATAAAATTGAATTGAACTGAAAGATCTGCTATGCAAGGCGCTAACTTGCCATCAGGAGCAACTTGGGGTTCAGTGTCTTGCCCAAGGACATTTCGACACGTGGAGTCATGTGGACCGGGAATCGAACCGCCAACCCTACGATTAGTGGACAACCTGCTTTATCACCTGAGCCACAGTCGCTTACTTTAAGCGAACCACAAATGCAGCTGCCCTGAAGTGTCTAAGTTTGACCCCACATCATTTTTATTATGCCATCAATTAACCCTCATGGAATGATGTATTGGCGCACGGTGGCTTTGTAGTTAGCACATTTGCCTCATACCTCCAGGATTTCGGGGTTTGATTCCCGCCTCTGCTCTGTGTGCGCAGAGTATGCATGTTCACATGCTTCGGTGGGTTAGTCGAGTTTTCTCTCCCAGTCCAAAGACATGCATTGTAGGCTGACTGGCATCTCTAAATTGTCCACAGTGTGTGAATGACCATGTGTGAGATTGTACCCTGCAATGGGTTGGCACCCTGTCCAGGGTGTGCCCCGAATACCCTGGTATAGGCGCCAGGCTCCCACGACCCTGTGTAGGATAAGTGGTACAGAAAATGGATGGATCTAATGTATTGCTCATCTCTAATCTTTTCATTGTCAAGCTATTGATACTGTAGATAGTTTGATCAATTTTAGCTCTCCCATCTAATATTACCACCAGCCACCACTGTTATCATTCACATCATATCCTTCTCCACTTTCCGTCAATTTGAAATTTATCCTGCATCATGAAAGTGTTATCAAAGCAAACGTTAGGCTGAAAAGTCCCAACAAATCTGGACGGAAAATGTGGCGAGACAGTAACCCCATACTGAGCACTCAACCACTACCTGTACTGTATATGAAAACACATCCAGTCATAGCATCTCCTTTTTTCCTTCCACAGAAGCAGACATTAAGCTTATATTACGGAAAGTCATCAGATTTATCACATTAATGGTAATGCACCGACATAATTAACAAACTAATCCTGGTTAAAGGAGTACGTTATCTTGGAAAAATGGTAACAGAATCCACCTCTGACACTAACAGACAAGACTAAAAGCCTGCTTTAAGAGTCTGGCAACTTGATTTCCAACACCAATTAGATGAGTCAGTATTAATATTGGACATAGCAACGCCTGAAAGCTGAATTAAAGATCATCCATCTACACATCAAAAGATAAGATTACACCTGCTGGCTGATATTAATTTAAGTGAAGCTATGTGTGATAAAAATAAATAAATAAATAAAAAATAAAAAACCAATGGGAATCCTCAATGTCCAACATGCAGTCTAGACATAACAGGCCTAGGGATAATAACTAATATTTAATTAACTCTACTGAGCCTCTTAAGCTATTTTCAGAACTATACCATTTCCCAGAATCACATAATTGCCTTTCCACTTAAGATTCTGACTTAAAATACACATCCCTTTGTCTGCTTTAGTCCTCCCTTTTAGTATACACTAATCCGAAAAAAATCTACACACAGTATGAACACATAAATGTTAAGAAATCATAGAGGAAGCAGGAAGGACGTGCAATAGCTTGCCCGACTTCGGTTCTACTGATGGCCTTCGGATGCTCGGCTCCACAGAACTGGGGTGTGAGATGTGTGTCACACTAAACATGATGCCTTGTTTTGTTTACTGAACAGCATAAGTCATCCACCAAAGCATTTAACTTGCTTTCTAAAATGTATGGTGTCTTTTTGGTGATCCACTAAATACAGTTTAAAGCAAGGGCACTCGACTTCCCAGACTGTCGATAAATGATTTCAAAGAGGTTGTGTATCTTGTATGTAAATCCATATATCCATTCCTTTTCCATACCGCTTATCCAACACAGGGTCACAGGGGAGTGTTGAGCCTATATCATGGAGCTCGGGGCACAAGGTGGGGGACGGGGTGCCAACCCATCACAGGATGCAATCCCACACACGTTCACACACCACAGACAATTTTCTAAACGCCAATCGGACTACAACGCATGTCTTTGGACTGGGGGAGGAAACCGGAGTACCCCGAAGGGACCATGCAAGCTCCGTGCACACAGGGCAGAGGTGGGATTAGAACCCACAAGCCTAGTGGTGCGAGGCAGGTGTGCTAACCACTTTGCGATCAAGGACTACATATTTTGGACTAGGATTATAGGAATCTTTTAGGATTCTCAAAATTTGTCTCAGACGACCAAATCCTGGCCAAAATCGCACAGAGTGAACCCGGCTTAAGAACCAAAACCCTATTAAATATTGAGAACTGTTGGGAATATGCCATAATTAGCGGCCTGTCCTGCAGAAATTGAGCTCTTAAAAGTCACAGGTGTCAGATGTCATATTCTTAAAGCCATATTCATCATTTTATCCAAAGCAATCTGTGCAATGGACTGGAAGTTTTCCCAACCACTAGCAGAGGGGAAGAGAAATGATGTGCATGTACTGTCCTAATGTGATAACTTGATATATTTATATCAATAGAAATACAACCCTCAGGCATGGAAGAGCAAATGAATAAATCACACGAATGGATGGGAAATGATGGGAAGCTCATCCTATTTATTTTGTCCTTGGAGTAGAGGTGTTAGCTTACCCATTACACCTCTCTTATTCTCTGAGCTCAGATATACACACTCATGCTTGGCAATGCGTGGTGATCATGTTAAAGCCGGTGTAATTCCTCCCCTACTGTACAGGTTTGTCCTACACTTCACTCGAGCGATCGTGTAGAAAAGTAGAAAAGCAAGCAACAGTCACTCACCGTATTTGTTCGGCTCTCTGTTGTACTGGAGGATAGGAACAGCCTCTGGCTCATCTAAATCTCCCTCACCTCCAAACACAGGTAAGAGCTCCTGGTTATTATCGTGATGATTAATCTCTTGCTCCGCGCTGTCACAGCTCTGAGCCACCGGCAGAACCACGAACCTCTCCGTCATGTTTGTGCGCCTCGATCTCACGGCTGTTTCACGGGTCAGATGGCGCTCGGTGAGTCGCTCATAGCGACACGGCGGTATGTGCAGTGTACCCGCGCGTTCATAACACAATGTACGAGAGCGGCAACCTCCATGCAGCCCTGTCAATCATGCCGCGGTGGGCGTGTCCGAGCGCTGATTGGTCGAGCCGCGAGCGAGGCGCCTGTCAGTCAGAGATGAGCCTTGAACGTCCCTGTCCAAAACAAAGAGATGTTTCTGAAAGTGGAATGAGGAAACTTTCGCTCCTTGTTTTTAATGCAATATTGGGAAAAGCTAACCTATATTATGAAAATTATATGCCATATAACTAAAGAAAATATCCCCACCCCTGAATTTTTATCATTATTATTATCCATCCATCTTCTACCGTTTACTCTTCTTCAGGGTATTATTATTATTATTATTATTATTATTATTATTATTGTTACAATTGTTGTTGTTATTATTATTATTATTATTATTATTATTAATCCACCCATCCACCCAGCACTGATCGCCATTTCCAAATTCTCCGCAGTGTGTGTGTGTGTGTGTGTGTGTGTGTGTGTGTGTGTGTGTGTGTGTGTGTGTGTGTGTGTGTGTGTGTGTGTGTGTGTGTGTGTGTGTCCTGTGAAGGGTTGGCACTCCAAGGGCTTTTAAAGAAAATAGTTGAAATGCATTTGCACATACAGTAGGCATGAATGTGGGTCGTGCATAAAGCATAACTGGCACCATATTTTACAACACACAGCATAAAAATGGCTTTGTTTTGCATGGACATCTTAAATGTTAAAATTATATAGATTTAATTTGTATTAACAATTAGTCAGTAAGCTTTAGAATCTGAAAGGGTTTTTTTTCCTTATAACCAACATGCTTATTTATATTTTTTGTTATTGTTGATGTACCATAAAATTATATGTATTTTAATTCAGATTTAAAGATGATCATCTGATATTCAGCACAGGTTTTACAGTAGCTTCTTTTATTATTATGATAAATTAGGCATGATTTTGTATGATTAGCTGATATGCCTCTCCACCTAATTCTCCCCATGATATTAGAATGTGCACTGATGTTGATTATCAGCAAAGCCACCCTTATTCAGCTCTAGAAAAGGCTACCAGGCTCTAAGTGTACATTTCTGTGTCACTATGTTATGAAACTGGCTAGGTCTGAGGGTACAAATCATTTCCTCTCCAGTGGAGTTATTTCAGCATGATGCACAAGCTTTTGTTGCTTAACACTCCAGTTCTCTGAAATTTTATCTCAGCATATCTGTTCACTGCACAGAAGAAAATGATTGTTAAGATAAAGGGGGAATAAATGGGACAAAAACAACAATCAGACGATTATGTAACAGGCATGTACAGTCCGTTCTGAAACTATTGGAATGGCAAGGCCAATTCATTTGTTTGTGCTATACACCAAAGCTTTTTTTTCCTGATTATCTAGATGTGACATAGAACAGAGAATCATTTGTATCAGACCACCCAATATTTACGCAATGTGGTGCAATGTGCTGTTTTCTATATCTTTTAACACATCTACGTATAAATACTAGGAAATAAAAGCTGAAATTCTACACTGTCTTGTCATATTCATCTTTTGGTCTCAATCCCAAATACCTTCCGTCTACAGCGAAAACAAATGAATAGTTGTAGAGGGGACTGTACATTCTCTAAGCTTCTGATATGTGAATGAGAATGGCTGCCTAATGAGTACTGGCTGGTGATTTAGTTATTCTCAGTGGCTACTGCATGATTGACCTGGGTGAATATAATGATATAAGAAAATACTAAAAGCCTAGTGAAACCTGATCTACCTAATGTCATTAGTATATTATGCAGTCTGGTATAAATTATCATAGGACGTAAGACATCTAAAAAGAGACATCCTTATTAACTCTATAGTTTCTCCTGGATGGCAATGAGATCAAATGGGAATGAAAGGCAGACTTCCACTTAAGTCTTAAGTCTCCTGTGAAGATGTACTACAGGCATACAGATATATTTGGAGATATATACAGTTGTGCATGTGTGTGTGTGTATGTGTGTATTATATATATATATATATATATATATATATATATAAGCTTAAAATGGGCTGTGGTTTGTTCTTCCAGGAGGACAATGATATATAAAACATACATCAGAATCAACACAAAAATGGATTACTGACCACAAAATCAAGGGCCTCTCATGTCCATCCCAGTCCCCTGACTTGAAACCCATAGAAAACTTATGGGGTGACCTGAAGTGTAGAGTTCACCAGCATGGACCTCGAAATTTGAAGGATCTGGAGAGATTCTGTATGGAGGAATGGTCTCAGATCCCTTGCCATGTATTCTCCAACCTCATCAGGCATTATAGGAGAAGTCTCAGAGCTGTTATCTTGGTATAGGGAGGTAGCACAAAGTATTGACTAAAAGTGTGCCAATAATTGTTGCACACACATATTTTACAAAGAGTTTCTTTTGATAAACCTGTGTTGTGTTTGCAATTGTTTGATATCCATGAAAGCAGAATATTTTTGAAAAAAAAATTTAAGCAAAAGATCAAAAGTTTAAACAATAAAGACAATTTTTCACAGCCTTCTTTGCTCATATTTACCAAGGGTGCCAGTATTAGCGGAGGGCAGTTTCTTGAAGATAGTGATGGATTCTGCTGTCCGGATTGAGGTTGGAAGTTCAATCCACTGAGGAACAGTCAGTTTGAAGGTTCTGGAAAGGGACCTCATGCCTCACTGAGTAGGCACTACCAGGCGTCATTTGTTAACTGATCGCAGGTTGCGTGAAGGAACGTAAACATCAAGGAGAGTGTTGAAGTAGGGCGGTACTGCTCCAGACAAGGCCTTGAATTTGATATGGGTGGATACATGAAGCCAGTGGAGGGAGACGAGGAGGGGTGTGACATGGGTTCTTTTGGGCTGGTTGTAGATGAGATGTGCTGCTGCATTCTGAGTTATCTGAAAGGGTTTGATGGAGCTGGCTGGGAGGCCTGTGAGTAGTGCATTGCAATAGTCCAGTTTTGAGATAACAAGAGCCGGACTAGTAGTTGTGTAGCCTGTTCAGTGAGATAGGGTCTGATTTTCTTGATGTTGTACAGAATGATGTGTATGATGTGTGAATGATGTTCTTGATGTGTTTGCACCAGAATAACATAACCCTATCACAGTTAGGTTACTTACTTAATTTCTTTGCTGAAAGGTAGGAAATATTTGCTCTTATAATGTAGATGGCATCTGTATTGTACATGGTGAAGCTGGAGCAGTCAAACACTGTATAAAACATACTCAGCATGGTTCACTGAATGGGAAATTATGGTTCATATTGAAGTCTCTATCAATAAATGCATCCTTATACTGGATCACTAGGTCAGGTCACAGACACACACACACACACACACACACACACACACACACATATATATATATATATATATATATATATATATAAACACAATACAATTATTTATTTATTTATTTATTTACATTTTATATAACAAAGTGCTAATGTAAGTATTTCATGAAGAGGTAGCTCTTTAGTCATCGTTTGAAGATAGCCACATGACTCAGCTGTTCAGATTTCTAGGGGAGTTAATTCCACATAGATGCCAGAACAGAGAAGAGCCTTGATAATTTGAGTTCATTCTCTAGAGCTCATCAGTGAATACTGATGAGCTCTAGAGCCTCAGAGACTGTGAAAATCCTGGGAGATCAACACTTTCTCAAATACTCAAATTTCTCAAATACTAGCCTGTGTGGAACCTACAACCATGCCAGAAGTCACATTCTGATGTTTGCTGTGAACATTATCTGAAACTCTTGACCTGTATCTGCATGACTGTATGCATTGTGTTGCTGCATTATAATTGGCTAATTAAATAATTGAATCAATGAATATAATTATTATAATATAATTAATATTGTATGCCATTTTGCTCTGTGTGCATGTCATTTTCAGTCTTGTTGCTCAGAGACATCCCCTTCATTGGAAAAAAGTTGCTCGAATAGCACTTGTGACTCATTCAGAAAGAGCATTATCTCCTTCCTAAGGGGAGTTTGTAAAACATGTAATTTCCTCTGAGGATCAGTGTTAATCTTTTCAACTCTCTTCATGTCACTGGTGTTGGGCAGTTTCTTAATTGAGAACTGCTCCTGGCCAGCCAACATGTTTGTGATACAGAAAATGTACTATAGTCTGTCTTTTGCTCACATGGGTGCCAAGGTGAATCACACAATGATGGGTGAGATATCAGGATATCCCAAATATCACAATTAAACAAGGGTTTAAACAATGTTTTTCATGCTTGCTCACTGAACCATCCATTCATCCATCCATCAATCTTCTACCGCTTACTCCTTCTTCAGGGTCGCGGGGGAACCTGGAGCCTATCCCAGGGAACATCGGGCACAGGGCGGGTGCCAAACCATCGCAGGGCACAATCACATACACACTCACACACCCATTCATACACTACGGACACTTTAGACACGCCAATCAGCCTACCATGCATGTCTTTGGACTGGGGGAGGAAACCGGAGTACCAGGAGGAAACCCCTGCAGCACGGGGAGAACATGCAAACTCTGTACACACATGAAACCACTAACCACTGTGCGCCCTGTTCAATGAACCATAAACATTTATTGCACATGCACCTGTGGAACAGTCCTTACAGGGGTCATAACATGATTTTTAATGTTTCCTTCTGTTTGGGAGTGTAATTTATCTGTTTGTGCATTTATAAGATCTGCAAAGTCCCAAAACACATATTTTCCCCCAAAGGGATTTATTCTGTTTAACAGAGAACACTGCTCCAGACCTGCCCGAAACGCGTCGTTCGAAGTCCAGATTTACATCCGTACTTTCTCTATGTCACGGAGTGCACTATCAGCGTAATCCTGCCCAAAGGCAGCCACGAAGAAAGAAGGCGAGGCTTCAGTGAATTTAGTCGAAGTGTCAGTGAATTCAGGTGCCATGTCGTGGAGACACTGTGTGTTTTGGTGCTGTGTGTTTCGATGCGAAATGAACACGTCACAAGGGTATATGTTAATGTTGTCAGTATCCACTTCTTCAATACCATTAAAATATAAAGTATACCTTAAAAGTGTTGATTACACTGTGAATTCAATTCTATAATAAAACAAATTGCAGTGTTCGGTGATATCTGAGTGGATAAGGTTTTATTGGAGTAGCTGGAAGGTTGTAAGGTCTTTACAACGTAAGGTCTAAGGTCTGAGCAAGGCCTTTAGCTCATAACTACTTGGCTGTATGCTTGGATTGTGCTTTACCTGACATCTTTCATTATTAATTCATCTAAATTATTCATTCATTATGACACCAGATCACCAGGGAACTCTAGTCTTCCCATATTCTTATACTACACAATTTCATTCTTTCCCATTCCTCAATTACTGAAAGTAGTAGGTAGCTAATAGACCAGCTTAGAATTTTCAGTGAGCGGAAATGACTCCGTGGTATCAGAGATTTCATGGCTTTCAGGACTGCACTGACTGACTTATCTGCCTATAAATCTATTCTTATGTTAGAGGCCATTGCTAAAAATAGTGCATCCCTGGCCACTATGGCCTCAACCCAAAATACTGTGATCAATATAGCCACTCAGCAACAATTGTTCCAAGAGTAAAAATAACTGCAATGGTGAAAAATAGCCATTAAGTTGCCAACAGATTGTTTCAAAGAGTACAATGTTGGAATTACAATATTGTCACCAAACAGAAGGCACTAAAGAGGCAATTTCAGATATCCAAAACAACATATTCAGCAACATGCTTAATTTGGAGATTATGGTGATTCGCAGTGTATTTACATTTACATTTACAGCATTTCGCAGACATCTTTATCCAAAGGATAACCATATATATCCTCATCCTAGTACACATATGCCAGGGTCTAAGAATATCATCAGCTAAAACCATGTCAGAGAGTAGTACAAGAAAAACAGCAGAACTCAACAGCTTATTAAAAAAAAATAGATTAAATGCATTTGCACATACAGTAGGCATGAATGTCGGTCATGCATAAAGCATAACAGGCACCATTTTTTACCATACAGCATAAAAATGGCTTTATGTTAAAAATTATATAGATTTAATTTGTATTAACAATTAGCCAGTAAGATTTAGCGTCCGAAGGGGTTTTTTTTTCTTAAAACCAACATGCTCATTTATATTTTTTGTTATTTTTAACATTCCATTAAATATTTTAGCCGATCACTGAGTATTTTAATTCAGATTTAAAGATGATCATCTGATATTCAGCACAGGTTTTACAGTAGATTCTTTTATTATTATGATAAATTAGGCATGATTTTGTATGATTAGCTGATATGCCTCTCCACCTAATTCTCCCCATGATATTAGAATGTGCACTGATGTTGAATATCAGCAAAGTCACCCTTATTCAGCTCTAGAAAAGGCTACCAGGCTCTAAGTGTACATTTCTGTGTCACTATGTTATGAAACTGGCTAGAGTTATTACAGCATGGTGCACAAGCTTTTGTTCCTTAATACTCCAGTTCTCTGAAATTTTATTTCAGCATATCTGTTCACTGCACAGAAGAAAATGATTGTTAAGATAAAGGGGTAATAAATGGGACAAAAACATAGATGTGACATAGAACAGAGAATCTTTTGTATCAGACCACCCAATATTTACGCAATGTGGTGCAATGTGCTGTTTTCTATATCTTTTAACACATCTACGTATAAATACTAGGAAATAAAAGCTGAAATTCTACACTCTCTTGTCATATTCATCTTTTGGTCTCAATCCCAAATACCTTCCGTCTACAGCAAAAACAAATGAATAGTTGTGGAGGGGACTGTACATTCTCTAAGCTTCTGATATGTGAATGAGAATGGCTGCCTGATGAGTACTGGCTGGTGATTTAGTTATTCTCAGTGGCTACTGCATGATTGACCTGGGTGAATATAATGATATAAGAAAATACTAAAAGCCTAGTGAAACCTGATCTACCTAATGTCATTAGTATATTATGCAGTCTGGTATAAATTATCATAGGACGTAAGACATCTAAAAAGAGACATCCTTATTAACTCTATAGTTTCTCCTGGATGGCAATGAGATCAAATGGGAATGAAAGGCAGACTTCCACTTAAGTCTTAAGTCTCCTGTGAAGATGTACTACAGGCATACAGATATATTTGGAGATATATATAGTTGTGCATGTGTGTGTGTATGTGTGTGTGTGTGTGTGTGTGTGTGTAAAGCTTAAAATTTGCCGTGGTTGGGTCTTCCAGCAGGACAATGATCCAAAACATACATCAGAATCAACACAAAAATGGATTACTGACCACAAAATCAAGGTCGTTTTATGTCCGTCCCAGTCCCCTGACTTGAAACCCATAGAAAACCTGTGGGGTGACCTGAAGTGGAGAGTTCACTAGCATGGACCTCAAAATTTGAAGGATCTGGAGAGATTCTGTATGGAGGAATGGTCTCTGATCCCTTGCTATGTATACTCCAACCTCATCAGGCATTATAGTAGAAGACTCAGAGCTGTTATCTTGGTATAGGAGGTAGCACGAAGTATTGACTAAAAGGGTGCCAATAATTGTTGCACACCCATATTTTACAAAGAGTTTCTTTTCATAACCCTATGTTGTGTTTGCAATTGTTTGATATCCATGAAAGCAGAGTATTTTTGTACATTTTCTGAACAAAAGATCAAAAGTTTAAACAATAAAGACAATTTTTCACAGCCTTCTTTGCTCATATTTACCAAGGGTGCCAATATTAGTGGAGGGCAGTGTAAACTATAAGAAAGTTACTGTGCATGTCCCTTCCTAAAGCATTTATGGACAAGTTAGAGGTTAGTTAAATGTTCACGGAAGAGGGGTCTTTAGCTGTTTTTTGAAGATAGTGACGGATTCTGCTGTCTGGATTGAGGTTGGAAGTTCATTCCACTGAGGAACAGTCAGTTTGAAGGTTCTGGAAAGGGTTGTTAACTGATCGCAGATTGCGTAAAGGAATGTAAACTTCAAGGAGAGTGTTGAGGTAGGGAGGTGCTGTTCCAGACAAGGCCTTGAATTTGATACTCAGCATGGATCACTGAATGGGAAGTTATGGCTCATATTGAAATCTCTATCAGTAAATGCATCCTTATATATATATATATATATATATATATATATATATATATATATATATAAAATAAAGTATGAGAAAATACAATAAATGATTTTCTGTTTTACATTTAATGTAACAAAGTGCTAATGTAAGTACTTCAAGAAGAGGTAGCTGTTTAGTCATTGTTCAAAGATAGCCAGTGATTCAGCTGTTCAGATTTCTAGGGGGAGTTCATTCCACGTAGATTCCAGAACAGAAAAGAGCCTTGATAATTTGAGCCTTGATCATGTCAAGTTTGCTCATGGCTTGAAGTTGCATCCAACAGTTTAAGAACATGGACCTAATTTTAATTAAATCAGGCTATAAATCATATTAAAAGAGGGGCATCGAGTATGGTTCTTCGCTGCTGCTTTGAATGATGTTTACCGTCAAACCAACCTTTTCTTGGAATAGCAGTGTCACTTCCTTTACTTCCTGTACTTTGAAATGATGTATTGAACATTTTGGAGAAGCCTAGGAAAAAGTATTAAATGTTTTAATTAGAGATGCAGCCTCATTGCTAATCCGAGGATGTTGTCTAAATGGAGAAAAGTCTTACCTCAGAAATAATCTAGCATGCTGCCTATATAAACAAAAACAATCTCTAGATCTTTTTAGAGATATGCAAGTGAAATTTTAATTTAGTTTAGCTTAGCTGGCTATGGATTTTTAAACTCAACAAATATTATCCAGCTATCTTGGCAGATATACAGTATTTATGATGTTTTAGCATAGTGTACCTTATGCAACACTATTTACAAGAATTTAATTGAACATTTTTTTCATATTTTGTGACTGTGTTTTTGTCTGTTAGCTACTGTGTCTAAAATGAATCAGTAGCTGTAGGAATGCATTTGGCACTTAACCTCTTTGAACTTGTTTTGCTCAGAGGTGTTGACCAGACAGAGTTCATCAGATAATGTGTGATTGTTTTTCCAAATGACTCTCATGGCTGACATTAAGTGACATGCCTCCTGGGCTTTGTCTCAGCTGTTCCTGGTTATTTTGAGGGAATGACAAAGTGCAATGAGATATTTCACATGACTAACATAACCGGCTACTTGAGCTGGGGTTGTGCGAAAGACTCATCTGAAAGACTCATCCATCTTTCGGATGAGATGTTAAACCGAGGTCCTGACTCTCTGTGGTCATTAAAAAACCCAGGACACTTATTGTAAAAGAGTAGGGGTATAACCCGGGTGTCCTGGTGAAATTCCCCCAGTGGCCCTTCTCTATCATGGCCCCCTAATAATCTCTATCTCTGAACTGGTTATATAACTCTCTCCTCTCCACTAATAGCTGGTGTGTGGTGGACCTTCTGGTGCACTATGGCTGCCATTGCATCCTCCAGGTGGATGCTACACAGTAGTGGTGGTTGAAACACCCCCCCCCCATACGCTTTGAGTGTCTAAAAAACGCTATATAAATGTAACTTTTTTAAAAAATAAATAAAGAGGACTGACTCACTATGGCATGGCTAGTAGCATATCTAGTTGAAGAAAAATGTAAATATTGTCTTGGTCAAAAATTCCACCTTTACAGTGACCTACAGTATTCTATATTGTATTTTTTTTTATAATACCCTGTTTTATAGGCCAATTTGAGTGTTAACAGTAGCCTTGCTAAGACCACATTTACAATTAACAATCTAGTTTAAAAAACAAAACAAGTAGAACTCCAAGTGCAACAAGTCTAGTTATCTAGTATGGGGGCAGTGGTGGCTTGGCGGTTAAGGCTCTGGGTCGGATAGGAAGGTCGGGGGTTCGAGCCCCAGTACTGCCAAGCTGCCACTGTTGGGCCCTTGAGCAAGGCCCTTAACCCTCTCTGCTCCAGGGGTGCTGTATAATGGCTGACCCTGCGCTCTGACCCCAGCTTCCTAACATGCTGGGGTATGCGAAGAAAAGAATTTCACTGTGCTGTAATGTATATGTGACCAATAAAGACTCATTATCGTTAGTATTAATTCATAAGCCTGAAATACATTTAAAAACTACTTGAAACAGGAAGGAAGCTATTGTAGAAAAACTATTTCAGACATTTGACCTTGCTGTGACCTTGAACATGTTTTGATCAATTACAAAATCGAATCAGTTCATCTGCTGATTGCAATGATATGTCCGTATACACCCACTGTCCACTTTAATAGGAGCACCTGTACACCTATTCATTTAGGCAGTTATCCAATCTGCCAATCATGTGACATCAGCACAATGCAAAATATAATGCAGGTCGAGAGCTTTAGTTAATGTTCACACCAAACATTAGAATGGGGAAAATGTGTAATCTCTGTGACTTTAACTGTAGCATGGTTGTTGGTGACAGATAGGCTGGTTTTGAATATTTCAGAAACTGCTGATCTCCAAAGATTTTCACACACAACAGTTTAGTGTTTACATATATTGGGGCAAAAAACAAAAAAACATGCTGTGTGTGAAGGGTCTGCAGGCGGAAACACCTTGTTGAATAGAGATATCAGTGGAGAATAACCAGACTGGTCTAAGCTGACAGGACAGCTGCCGATAGAAACTCAAATAAGCACTCTTTATAACTGTGGTGAGCAAAAAAGCATCTCAAAGGCTATATGGGCACAGGCTCATGGGTTGACCCCCACGAGTTGTCCCCCATCCCCCCTGCCTCATGCCCCGAGTTGCCTCGGAGAGGCTCCAGGCTCCCCTGCAACCCTGTGTTGGATAAGCAGTATGGAAAATGGATGGATGGACTTACTTTCTTAAATTATTTTTAATCAGCTAGTCAGTTCAGAAAATGTTATGATATTGCTGACTCTTTTCCAGTAAGTACTTGATAATAATTTCTAGGAACTAAATAAATCTATCAAGTGTAAATGTATATGGTCATTTAAGTGATGTCGAAGGCCTTTAATAATGTGTAATGCTTTACTGTGAACACTAGGCTGCATAATGTGTAATGCTTTACTGTGAACACTAGGCTGTAGGATTGTTCAACAATGTAGTCTTATGTCTGAAATTTATGTTGCCACCAATACAAGGAACTTCAGTGGGGGTTTTAATGAAAATTAACCCATGAGTCATATCTGGGGTGTTATGAATCTCCATAAAGGGATGTGGATCCAGAGTCTTGAGATGTGCATTGGCAGGATATTATGATGATGAATATTGATGAGCTCTAGAGACTAGAGATCACCCATCCTGGGAGATCAGCACTTTCTCAAATACTCAAATTTCTCAAATACCAGTCAGTCTGGCATCAACAACCATGCCAGAAGTCACATTCTGATGACATTCTGACATTCTTTGCTGTGAAGATTAACTGGAACTGTTGACCTGTATCTGCATAACAGTATGCATTGTGTTGCTGAATTATCATTGGCTAATTAAAGAATTGAATGAATGAATATAATTATTATAATATAATTAATATTGTATGGAATTTGGCTGAGAGTGCATGTCACATAACATGATTTTTAATGTTTCCTTCTGTTTGGGAGTGTAATGTATCTGTTTGTGCATGTATAAGATCTGCAAAGTCCCAAAACTCATATTTTCCCCCAAAGGGATTTATTCTATCTAACAGAGAACACTGCTCCAGACCTGCCAGAAACGCATCGTTCGAAGTCCAGATTTACTTCCGTAATTTCTCTATGTCACGGAGTGCACTATCAGCATAATCCTGCCCAAAGGCAGCCACGAAGAAAGAAGGCGAGGCTTCAGTGAATTTAATCAAAGCTTCAGTGAATTCAGGTGCATGTCGCGGAGATGCTGTTTGCGAAAGCAAAATCTTTTTGTTCAGCCTTCCGAAAATGGACCAAATTAGGAATCAGTTGTTACTGTTTATTTATAACGCTGTTCCTGAGCAGTACAACATTTGCTTGTGCAAAACACATTTTACGGAGGACAGCCTCCTGTACCTGGGTGAGTACAAGGCAGGCTACACACAAAGGCTACTCCTGGAAAGTGGGGTGATTCCCACTTGGTTCGGACAATCTTGTGCTTGTGGCTCAGTTGTAGACCTCTGCTAATGTGCTAGCTAAAAAGTGTTGCCTCAAGTCTTTGTTTATATGTTGGTGGTCTGACAGAGACATTGATTGTAGCTGGTGTTGTGATTGTATCTTGAAATGGTTTATATGAATCGATTCAGAAAAAGAATCCTAGCTTTCCAAAGTTATATTAATATGAGTACCTATGTACACATAGAAGCTGTGTGCATAGCATAGTCAGTCCTGCCGGTGGGGTGGGAATTTGCATCATATCTGAAAGCTGAGAGTGTTACAAAATAAAAGCTTACCACTGTGAAATGTTCTGCTCAAGTCGTGTTTGCAAAGTTGGTTCTGCTTGATCATCTGCATTTTCTGAATCGGACTTGGGCTTGAACTGATGCTGTAAAACCAACGACATGTTGCTTAGGAGCTTAGAATTGCTTTAGAAGCTTTGGAGGCTAAAGCTAAGCCAAGGGGCGTTACTGTACATTTCTGACACACTCAAGGCTTTTGGCCAATCACTACGCAACAGGTCAGCTGGCCAATCAGAGTACTCTGGGCTTTTTGCAAGGAGGAAATCGTAGCATTTTAGGCAGCCTGAGAATAGAGGTACTGAATTAATGTACATTATTTGACAAAAAATGCGTTTTTTGAACATTAAAGCACGTTAACCCAGTCTATTACACCCAATAAACAACATAATTAACATTTTAAAATGTTTAAAAATCAGTTTAAATCAGTTTAATCAGACCCAGTTTAAAACAGTTTACAGGCAGTAGGCAATTAAGGTCACAGTTACAATAACTTAGGACACTAAAGAGACCTTTCTACTGACTCTGAAAAACACCAGAAGAAAGATGCCTAGGGTTCCTGCTCACCTGCGTGAACATGCCATAGGCCTGCTGCAGGGAGGCATGAGGACTGCAGATGTAGCCAGGGCAATAAACTGCAATGTCTGTAACGCCTAAGACAGTGCTACAGGGAGACAGGAAGGACAGCTGATCGTCCTTGCAGTGGAAAATTACATGTAACCATGCGTCCTCCCGGGTGTGATCGAGAACTTGCAAATGCCTTGGTGGAAGAGTGGGGTAACATCTTACAGCAAGAACTGACACTTCTGGTGCAGTCCATGGGGATGAGATGCACTGTAGTACTTAAAGCAGCTGGAGGCCACCAGACACTGACTGTTACTTTTAATGTTGAGCCCCCTTTGTTCAGGGACTCATTATTCTATTTCTGTTCGTCAAATGTGTATGAAACTTTTTCAGTTTATATCTCAGTTGTTGAATCTTTTTATATTAATACAAATATTTACACATGTTAAGAAATTTGCTGGAAATAAAAGCCTGTGTGTGTGCTTATTTTTGCAGTAAAATATAGCAGCCTTCATTATGTGTTTGTCTGAAAAGTGTCTCTTACATAATATGCTGCTTTCTTTACTGACATACAAACAATTTTCTGTAACATTTAATTTTGGGCTGGTAAACTAATGTTAATTACTAATTATAAGTTTGTACAAAAATATAGGAAGCCTAAGACTTTTGCACAGTACTGTATACATACAGTATATATATATATATATATATATATATATATATATATATATATATATATATATATATATATATATATACACACACACATATACAGTATCTCAAAAAAGTGAGTACACCCCTCACATTTTTGTAAATATTTGATTATATCTTTTCATGTGACAACACTGAAGAAATGACACTTTGCTACAATGTAAAGTAGTGAGTGTACAACTTGTGTAACAGAGTAAATTTGCTGTCCACTCAAAATAACTCAACACACAGCCATTAATGTCTAAACTGCTGGCAACAAAAGTGAGTACATCCCTAAGTGAAACTGTCCAAATTGGGCCCAATTAGCCATTTTCCCTCCCCGGTGTTGTGACTTATTAGTGTTACAAGGTCTCAGGTGTGAATGGGGAGCAGGTGTGTTAAATTTGGTGTCATTGCTCTCACACTCCCTCATACTGGTCACTGGAAGTTCAACATGGCACCTCATGGCAAAGAACTCTCGGAGGGTCTGAAAAAAAGAATTGTTGCTCTGCATAAAGATGGCCTAGGCTATAAGAAGATTGCCGAGACCCTGACACTGAGCTGCAGCACGGTGGCCAAGAGCATACAGCAGTTTAACAGGGCAGGTTCCACTCAGAACAGGCCTCGCCATGGTCGACCAAAGAAGTTGAGTGCATGTGCTCAGTGTCATATCCAGAGGTTGTCTTTGGGAAATAGACATATGAGTGCTGCCAGCTTTGCTGCAGAGGTTGAAGGGGTGGGGGGTCAGCCTGTCAGTGCTCAGACCATACGCCGCACACTGCATCAAATTGGTCTGCATGGCTGTCATCCCAGAAGGAAGCCTCTTCTAAAGATGATGCACAAGAAAGCCCACAAACAGTTTGCTGAAGACAAGCAGACTAAGGACATAGATTACACTGGAACCATGTCCTGTGGTCTGATGAGACCAAGATAAACTTATATGGTTCAGATGGTGTCAAGCATGTGTGGCGACAACCAGGTGAGGAGTACAAAGACAAGTGTGTCTTGCCTACAGTCAAGCATGGTGTCGTGAGTGTCATGGTCTGGGGCTGCATGAGTGCTGCCGGCACTGGGGAGCTACAGTTCATTGAGGGAACCATGAATGCCAACATGTACTGTGACATACTGAAGCAGAGCATGAGCAGTATTGTTACGAATCGGGACTGGAGGCGGATGCAGGTGCAGGTCAAAGTCTTTATTAATAAACTCACAAACAAAACACAGGGAGCTCGGTCTATACTGACTATACTTAAACACTGGCTACCTAGCTACGACCGCTAGCATGCTACACATACATGCTACAATGTTGTCACATACCGTTAAACTCGTTAAACATAACTCATGTAAACCAAATATGGACACCTGGGGCAAATCAGAGACATGATCACACTTAATTCAATGTCCAAGCGGGAAGCGAATGAAACAAACAAAAGGCACGTGACCAGTCAGAAGCCGTGCCGCAGTGCCATCTGCTGGCCGTGGCGTAACAAGTATGCAGTATTCCAGCATGATAACGACCCCAAACACACCTCCAAGACGACCACTGCCTTGCTAAAGAAGCTGAGGGTGAAGGTGATGGACTGGCCAAGCATGTCTCCAGACCTAAACCCTATTGAGTATCTGTGGGGCATCCTCAAACGGAAGGTGGAGAAGCACAAGGTCTCTAACATCCACCAGCTCCGTGATGTTGTCATGGAGGAGTGGAAGAGGACTCCAGTGGCAACCTGTGAAGCTCTGGTGAACTCCATGCCCAAGAGGGTTAAGGCAGTGCTGGAAAATAATGGTGGCCACAAAATATTGACACTTTGGCCCCAATTTGGACATTTTCACTTAGGGGTGTACTCACTTTTGTTGGCAGCGGTTTAGACATTAAAGGCTGTGTGTTGAGTTATTCTGAGGGGACAGCAAATTTACTCTGTTACACAAGTTGTACACTCACTACTTTACATTGTAGCAAAGTGTCATTTCTTCAGTGTTGTCACATGAAAATATATAATCAAATATTTACAAAAATGTGAGGGGTGTACTCACTTTTTTGAGATACTGTATGTATGATTATATTAAATGCTAAATTTAAAATATTATGGACATCAGATGAGATCAGATTAACAACTCTGAACTGAGAGGTAACAGCTTTTTATAGCATTTTTGCTAAATGGTACAAAGTGTTCCTGTCACGATTTCCCGTCAAGCTAAGTATTGAGTGTTATCACCATGCCAAACCTTTGTTCCTTGTTCCTTGTTTCTGTGCCATAGATTTCATCCTATTCTCGTCCTCATTTTTTTATTCTGTTTTGCCTCATTTATGCCCGTTTGCCGATCTCTTGACCATTTGCCTGTTTGACCACGCCTATGTTTCACATTTTAGATTTGTCTTCCTGTCTATACTCTAATAAAGCTCTTATCTGCACTTGCATCCATCCTACCCACCATTATGTGACTGAATACTTTGCCCTAACATGGATGTAGCAGAATGTTTCAGAGTCCAAGAAGCCTCTGTCAAGGAGGAGCCTTATGTCAAGTAGGAGCCTTCCAACCTGGCTGGAACCCACCCTCCCTCCCCCACTGTGGATCTCGTCCAGCCTGCCAAGTCAAAGGAGAACGTAGTTCAGCCTCCCTGCTTGTCTGAGGACGCTGCTCAGTGTCCCTGTTCAGCTGAAGATGTTGCTCTGCCTCCCGGTGCGGCCAAGAGCTTCGCTTTTCGTCCCTGCTCTGCCTTGGACGTCACTACACCAGGCTCCACTTTGTACATCGCTCCGCCTTCCTACTCCACTGAGGACATTGCTCCACCTTCCTGCTCGGTTGAGGACATCGCTCTGCCATCCTGCTTGTCTGAGGACACCACTCTGCCTCCATGCTCCGCTGAAGACACTCGTTTTCTTTGCCCCGAGCCGTATGTCACTCCCCATTCCTGCTCCACGGAAGACATTGCTCCCCCCTCATGCTTCACAGAGAGCATCGCTCCTCCCTCTGGCCTTGCGGAGAACTTGGTTCCTCCCTCTGGCCTTGCAGAGAACTTTGCTTCCCTTTCAGCTCTCATGGAGAGCGGCGCTCCTCCTCTAGCTTCATGGGGAACATCGCTTCCCCCTCAGGTTCCGCCTTGAGCTTCATTCCTCCCACTGGCTGTGCAGTAGCCATCGCTTCTCATTCAAGCCAGGCCGGAGATATCTCTCTGCGGTGTGGAAGAGACCGCCCCACACCTGAAGCACAGAGAGCACACAAAGTTCCTGTCTGAGGTCGATGAGACAAACTCCCAAGCTGGGTACCTGTCTGAGGTTGACCAACCAAGTTCTGCTCACGCCAGAGTCTGCTTACACGGCCGACCAAGTTCTGCTCACACCACAGTCTGCTGACACGGCCTCCCAAGTTCTACTCACGCCAGAGTCTGCTGACACAGCTTCCCAAGCTAAGTTCCTGCCCAAGTTTGATGATGTGGCCTCTCCAGCTATGTTCTTGTCCGAGGTTGAAGAGATGACCTCTCCAGCCATGTTCCTGTCTGAGGTCGAAGAGATGGCTTCCCAAGCCATGTTCCTGTCCAAGGGCAAAGAGACAGCCTCCCAAGCCAAGTTCCGTTCTGGGGTCAAAGAGATGGCCTCTCCAGCCATCTACCTGTCCGAGGTCCCAGAGACAGCCTCCCAAGCCATGTTCCTGTCCGAGGGTGACAAGACAGCCTCTCAAGCCATGTTCCAGTCCAAGGGTGACAAGACAGCCTCTCAAGCCAGCTTCTTGTCTGAAGGCGACGAGACGGCCTCTCAAGCCAGCTTCCTATCCGAGGGCGACAAGACGGCATCTCAAGCCAGCTTCCTGTCCGAGGGCGATGAGACAGCCAACCAAGTACTGCCTTCTGGTTCTGCTGAGGACGTCGCTCTACCATCCTGTTCCGCTGAGGATGTCAATCTGCTTTCTCGCCCTGCTGAAGCTGATGACCCATCTTACCATGCCTGGGTGCCTCATGCCTGCCCCTCGGCTCCTTGAGGAGCCTGCTATCTGTTGGACAATGCCTGCCTTGGAACCTGAGGGGCTGTGAAGACATCTTGCCCAGAGGGCTAGGACCACTGGGGAGGGAGTGTTTTCTGGTGCTCCAGGTTCTGTCATGATTTCCCCTCGCGCTAAGCACTGGAGCACGTACTTCCGGGTTTCAGTGACATTGACTTTGTTTACTTTTGACATGTGTGTTTTGTTATGATTTTTGTCCTGTCTTCGCCCCTGTATTGTCATTGTTTGTTCCCTTATGTGTCATCATTAGTCTCAGCTGTTTTGTGTTCACCCTTAAATACGTTTGTTATTTAAACCCCTCGTGTGTCCATTGTTCATCGCAAAGTATTTAGTGTTATCACCGTGCCAAGGCTTTGTTCCTTGTTTCTGTGCCATAGTTTTGATCCTGTTCTGATCCTCATTTTTTCGATACTGTTTTGCCTCATTTATACACGTATACCGATCGCCTGACCATTTGCCTGTTTGACCACGTCTATGTTTCACGTTTTTTATTTGTCTGCCTGTCTCTACTCTAATACAGCTCTGCACTTGCATCTGTCCTAGCCACCATTACGTCACAGTTCCATAGAAATTCCACAGAAAATAGTCTAGCATTGTTTCAATGAGCCGGCTTTTGAAACATGCCAGAAAAAAAAGGAATTAACAATAATCCAGTTTTTAATAGAGCCCAACAAGTGTTTTAGTGACGAGAAACATTGTATAAACTACAAACAAAACAGCATATTTAACAGCATAAGAATTTATTGTACAGTTTTAACCTGTATAATCAAGTCTCCCAGCAGAATTACAACAGAAAACATAGAACCAGCTTTAGCAGATGCATATGACAATACATAATACCATGGACATCACAATTATGAGGTGAAACTTATCCATATTCATATCTATATCCATATCTATATTTCTGCTGTTAATCATGTTACTTGTTAGCATAACTTTCACAGGTAAAAGTGACAGTGTAATAGTGCACATCTGGGATGGAATATCACAGGGTAGTTCTCATTCTTACATTAGTGCAAATGTTAGACTTACTTGGCCAAATAGAGGGAATATTGACAGAAGAATGATTCAGTCATTGAACCTCCATTGTCCTGAAGGGAATAACAGGTAAAGTCATGGGGTTTGGAGTAATGAGCACTATACTAAGAATGAAGTAAATTGAGAGAGAGAGAGAGAGAGAGAGAGAGAGAGAGAGAGAGAGCTACTGTATGTGCCAAACATTGTTTTGTAAAGTCTGAAGTATGGTGATGCATGGGTCCTTGTTGCTATAGCAAGGTTTAGGAATGTCAGCTCTCCATAATGTTGTAGGTGCTTTACTTTCCTGCCATTTCCTGCCATGGCAGCCTCTATAAGGAAGATTCAGTTTGTTCAAAAGGCAGCAGCTTGCATCCTTACTAGGACAAGAAAATCAGAGCACATTACTTCAGTCTTCCACAAGCTACACTGGTTGCCTATTAAGTTCCATGTTGATGAAAAAGTCCTTATGACATTTATAGCTCTGATTGGTTTAGCTCATGCAGTGTGAAACAAAACACATAGTTTAGCTAAGACAGGCCTCCTGTTAATCCACTCACAGCTCAGCAAGAGGAAAATGTTTTTCCGACGTCCCCTATCAACTCTGGAATAGTGTTTCAGAGAATGATAACTTTTTACCCATAATGATAAGTCTGCTTATAAATACAAATTTAAACCATGCACTCTGCAGCCTTTTTAATAGGAACACCTGTAAACCTGCACATTCATACAATTATCTAAATAGTCAATCATGTGGCCGGAGTGCAATGCATAAAATCATGCAGATACACTTCAAGAGCTTCCATTAGTCAAACATCAGAATGAAGAAAAAGTGTGATCTCAGTGACTTTGACCGTGGCATGGTTGTTGGTGCCAGATGGGCTGGTTTCAGTATTTCAGAAACTGCTGATCTCACACACAAGAGTCTCTAGAGTTTACACAGAATGGTGCAAAAAGCAAAAAAAAAAACATCCTGTGAGTGGAGGCTCTGCAGGCGGCCACATGATTGACTGATTGCATGAATAAGTAGTGGTAGTGGTAGAGGTACAGGTGTTCCTATTAAAGTGAATAGTGAGTGTAATTGTTAAATTTCCCTTAGTCTTGAGATTGTTAAATATACTTTTTGTTTTAAATGATTTGTACTGCAGTAATTCTCATAGATGCATACTTAATTTAACAGTAAAGCATTTACATTTTATTTGATATTTTATGTAAGTTAATGTTATAGGATAACCATTACATTGTTATAAACACACATATTTGCTGCTCATATTAAATTATCCATCACTTCCATTTATGTTTTTTATTGTATTGTATTGTATTGTATTGTATTGTATTGTATTGTATTGTGTTATTCTTGTGAAATAAGACTCACACAAGAGAAAAAGCCTCTCTTTCTTCTTTTCCACTTATGTTACCCCGGGTGACCCTGCAGGTGAGTTCTGTAGTGTGAGAGTGTTTACTTAGAGGGATCAGGATCATTTACCTAAAAAACCTTTCTTTGACTAAACTCCAGCTACTCATGACTAGTCAGAGGCATAAGCTGGCGGATGTAGCATCCTGCTTCCTGGATGTTCCTGGTACATAAATCCAGACCATGGAGACGCAGCCTTTTTTCAGTATAAGATACTTCTAAAGATCTCTTCCCTGGCATGAGATCCAAAATGAACAAAATGGCAACTTGAAAACTGAATTACACACTAATGTCTCAGCAGTTTTATTTTTATGTCTTCAATGACAAAAAAGACATCCAGAAATGGACACAAGAAACATTTTATATAGTTTATAAGATAAGCAATTATCTCAAAACAAAAATGTTTGCAATACATATACATTTCTAGTAAGTGAGATTAAGGTTGTGTCGAACCTGCATCCATTTATATTTACACATATAGTTTAAACTCTGTATATATCAGTATCTTGCATATTTGCATACAACATGTTATAGTGTTCCTCGTGTGATTTAGCTTGGGCTTTATGAACAACACTAATATAATTAATACAACACCATTCTAGACTCTAGCATATGTGCCATTGTAAAAGAAAGGCTTGTCTGAAACACAATGACCTACAATCTCTGGAGTCCATCTCTGAACTTTCGGTTTACCCTCTTCATCTGGTCGCACAATGACTGTATTGTGGGAAGATAGTGAGGGGTCCTCGTTGAAAAAGTTGAATGGTCGAAGGAAGAAGCCTACAGAGTTTCCAGGAGTTGCTGTGTTGGGAATGTCTTCAGAATGAGGTATGTGTAAGAAACCCACAGTAACCCAGGCAACCAAATCCTGTAAAAGGGAACATGCAAGTGACGGGTGACACAAGGGACACATCCTTCTGTGCATTCTTTTTTCTGAACATAATTTTTTTTATGGTTAATACAGTTAGGACAATATAATACCTTATTCACAATGTTTTCATTGTTGCGGATATAGTCCTCAAATGAAACGACAGGTTCCCATGGGTCATTTTGGGTATAGATGCTACTGCTGGTGGGCTCACTGTCCTTATGTCTAGTTACAGCCAAAGGATATCTGGAATATCAGAAACATCAAAGATTAGTCACTGTCTCCAGTCATTTTTAACTAATTCACTTCTATCTAACAATTACTTAAGCATCTGTAGGAAATCTGACATTTATCAAAAAGTGCATCATGCAACTGCACCAGATGTGTACTAGTCTAAATGTTTTGCATCTGTATATATATCACTAAATTTTCGAGTAGGGAATTTGTTCATCTTGCATGCAGATCCCTTTTTGAATCAACGATACCTTGACCATGGAATGCCATTCTCCTCTCTCCAGCCCCGGGGCAGTACACTGTGGGCATGTGAGTTAAACTGAATACGGTAACCCCTCTGGTGCCCCCACTTGTTCTTCTGGTTGGGGTTGTAGAAGTGTACATAGCGAGGAAACTTTTTTCCAAAGCGGAAGGCAGCACTGCGTTCTGTTTCGTGTTGTGTCCTGGAGAGGATGGATTGTTTGATGGTGTGTTGGGAACTCCAAGGGTTGGTGAAGTTGACATATTTTAGGTTTATTGACTCAAAGCTGTTGTCACGCCCTATGCAGAAGAGAGAGAGAAAACATAAGCAGGTTTTTCATTGCAACACCATAAAATTTAGGCCAAGTTTCCTTCCTTTATATTAAAGTTGATCTTAAAGTAGCAATGAACTTATGTAAAGGCAGTAATTTTAAGTGCATTTTAAGCCAAGTCTGAGATTGCATCTTTCCATCGACTTCAGCTCACCTGCAATGTCCAGATCCACTTTGTAATGAATAAGATGTGTGTGGATGTTTCCGAGAACATAGTTGTAAACCCTGGTTCCATAGTTCAGTCCATTTTCTGTGAAGTATGTAGCATGAATGTATCCTGTTGCACTAACTCGAGACTCCATTACTCCATTCTGATAGAACAGGAAGTCCCAGATGTAGTCGTAGTTGTAAACAGTGGATGTGGTTCTTAATACAAGAACATGGTTTTCAAGACCCCCAAAGAAATTGTAGCCTCCTTGGAAGTTGCTATTGAAGTGTCTCCTAAGAGGCATGCCTGTTGTCATCTCAAAAATACATAGTGCATTCTTATACCGCACAGGTTTGTCTGTATCGTAGAAATGGTACAGGTCCACAAAAGTGGCAATTTCAGGACAGTCAATACCTGGTGCAAGCTCAAAATCAGAGGTTCCCATGGCCCAGCCAGCATCGATGTATTTTGTTTGCATTGCAGCTGGTGTGTCTCCCGAGTAGAAGGCAATAGCTTCTTGCAGGCTGACCTCATAGGCAACTCTCTCACCATTAAAACGCAAGTCAAAGATCTGTAGACCAGCAGACGAGCGGACACGGTACGCAAAAGACCATCCAGCATACTCTACAAAGTTTTTATCTACCTGGTATCTGGTGCCTTGAGGTTCCACAAGCTTTGGCCCATGGATATTTGTGCGTGTGTTGCTATGACCGCGAGGAATGTAGGTGGAAAACAGATCATTTTCATCATGCTCAGGTAGCTTGATTTTAGAGATCATTCCCTTCTCATACTTCTCCACCAGCTCCTCTACACTGTCGAAGTATTGTTCATTGTACCACACTTTTTCCACAGTCCATTTCTCTGGATCCAGGTCTTTGTGGTTAATAAGTATCTCTAAACCAACAGGATGTATGAAGTACCCTTCTACAAATTTCTGTAGCATGACCCACGATCGTCTCTCTCCTGGTTCCAGTCCACGAGGAGCTATGTCTGAGAAGGTTAAGCATCGATCAGTGCAGTTTCCATATGTGAAACCTGTGCTCTCATACAGAATTTTGTTCATTTTCTTTGCAACTTTTCTCAAGATGGCATCTACATGCCCATATTCTACCAATGTGATTGGCCGGGACTCAAAGTTAATGGGTCGGTCACCTTTGAAGGTCTTGAGCTGATGGGAATTTGGGAAAGGCAAAGGTTCAACGATGTATTCAGTTATATTAGGCAGGGCCTGGTTGGCAAACTGTACCACCACACGAGCCTGACGTGGTGGTTTTGCATGTCCCCTGTCCAGTGCCAAGAGGGCCTCTTGCTTTCGAGGAACATGTAGCTCTATAAGAAGGATGCTGTTCTTTTTGAGGGACTTGTCTTGTGCTGAAGTAAGGCCCAAATCATTGCAGGAGTGGAGATAGGCTCTCACAGCAGTCATTTCATGGTGGGAGAGATCAGCAAACATGGAGGCCCCATGATGAGCCCATTCTCGGACTCTTGATGTAGCAGCCTGAGTTACGACTGAAGCTAGCAGCAGCAAAGGCAACCACATGTCCAAACCTGCATAAACAGAAAAGAATACATCAGTAAAAATAACTTAATCATTAAATATTCAACAATTGTTTAACACCTCGGCATTTCCCACTCGGGCATACACGAAACCTTTGAACTATGCCCATGGTGGCCAAATGTAAGAGATAAAATACCTTTTTTTTAAAAAAAAAAAAAAAACAACAACCTTTATTCTTTTGCTCTCTTCTTTAACTGGTAGGGGAAAGTCAAACCCTTCATTTGTCACAACGTTATCTATACAGTGATAAAATAAGTCAATGCATCTATTAAAATCAGCAAGAATGTGGATCTTGAAGCACATTCTTTCTTCAAGATCCCTTATATAAAGATTTATATGTATACATATGTCCAGAAGAACTGTGGATGGTTCTGCAAGATTCTCAATAAAATTTACAGCTCATTTGCTTATAAAACTGCACAAACTGTACCAGAGACTACTATTTTTATTTATATTTTTTTGTCACACCAAATATTGACTTTGTTTCTTTTACTGCTGTTTACTGCACTTTACGCTATTTTTTTAAAATATAGAAACATTTAAACATTTAACATTTGCTCTACAGCATTTCTTTGCATATGTGTGTGTGTGTGTGTGTGTGTGTATATATATATATATATATACATATATATATATATATATATATATATATATATATATATATATATATATATATATATATAAATAACTTCTGCTTTGCTCATAAACTGGCTATTGCAACTAATAGTACATGACTCAACCGTACATAAAAACTCCTCCAACAAATAGATAAACATGTCATATTTATTGCCATACATTTATAACTCCATTATGTAACCCCCTTTTGTATAGGGCTTTTACAGTAACTTCATGTTTTAAACAGAAAAACAAGTAAAGCTCAACAATGTAGTTTCATAAAAGAAAAATATTGAGTAGTCTTACCCATTGCTCTCATTTCCAGTTCTTGCCAGATGTGTTCTCTAAATGTGTCACTTCTGTACCTAATATTTGTTTACTCAGCTCAGCCTGAGCAGATGTAGTCTTTCCCCTTCGGTCCTATTGGATGGCAAGCTGGATATGAAATGAACTCTTCTGTTCTGGCATTGTTCCTTTTATCAGCTACACATGTCTCAAACATTGTAAAGGATTGGTCCATTTCAGGTCATAAAACTGTCAGAACAATGGACAAATGTAAATGATTCTTTTTTTTGCCTTTGCATGGTGACCATTCCATGCCAAATAAACCTCACTGAAATTACTAAGAAATTATGTCATTTGAGTTTGCAGGACGTTCATTATATAAGATTTAACTCAATTACATAATTACAGTTGACTGCCTGTTAATTATATATGATGACTGGTAGCCACCATTAAGGGACAGATTTCTTTTTTTTTTTATAGTTACAGAGATTTAATTATTGAACCATTAAATTAAAACGTTTATTGTAGACACCGTGTTTATCAAAAATATGTTAATAAGTTTGCAGCCTAGCATTATCATTTATAAACTACAGTATTTGGTTGTTAGATTGGCAGCAAATCACATAGAGTCATCTGCACAGTTTCATCTGGACTGTTGAGGACTGTAGGACTAAAATATAAATTGATATTATCTTAGCCCACTGCTCTTCTATGACCAAGATCGGAAATAGGTGCAGCCAAAGGTTAAATGAGTGTTTTAATTTGATCATTTAAATGTCTGACTCCAATACATTTAATTAATTATCTGACACCAATTTATAATACCTGTAACTTAATGTAACCGATTCCAAAGTATAATCTTTTAGTTAATGAAAGTAATAAATGGGTTTATTGTACAAGAGATAAAAACATGATATACAGAAAGTAAAAACAAAGAGAACCTACTGAGTCAATGGACTTGATGCTTGATGATAAATGCATCTCCTGACATTGAATAATAGATACCTTTTTATACCCCTGAGCCTCTTTGAGATGTACAGTGGATATAAAATATCAAAAGTTAAATCATATCAGAATCTTTTTTCCCTTTATTGTAAAATTGCAACATATAAATATCAAGTAACAAACACCCAGAAATGTTTTTGCTTTTGAAAAAAACCCAAAAAACTTCCAATACCCAGCTTGCACAAGTGTGCACACCCTTTTATAACTGGGAATATGGCAGTGTTCAGAACCAACCAACATTCAAACTCATGTTAAATATTAATTAGTGTAAACCTGCCATCAGTTAAAACGACAGATTACCCCAAATAAAGTACAGCTGTTCCTATAGGATTTTCCTGACATCTTCTTGGTAACATCTAACTGGAAAAGCCATGGACCATAAAGAGCTTACAAGGCAGGTACGGGAACGCATTGAAAAATATCAATCAGGAGAGGGTTACAAAATTTTTTTTCCAATAGACAATAATCAACAAGTAGAGAAAATATGGCATGACAGTGACACTACTAAGAACAGGATATATATATATATATATATATATATATATATATATATATATATATATATATGAGATTACTCCCCCCACCCCCACCCCCACCCCCCATACAATGTAAAGCACCTTGAGTGCCTAAAGTAGCGCTAAGAATTACATTAAATTATTATTAATCATTGTGTTGATATCTTTTAATGGAACAGGATTAAAAACTTGAATTGTGATTTTCTCCCTTTTAACTTTTGGTGGTAGCCAGATTTTAAAATGGTAGAACTTTACTTGTGAGAAACATGCAAAATCAAAACACACTACCGTTAAGGAAACTCTTTACTTTTCAAAACTCTATATAGTAGATAATGTCAGAATTTCTTTGTGTAAAGGGTTTTTTTTTTTTTTTTTTCCAGACCACCACACTAATGTTGGAGCATGGCACAGCTAACAAAATTCAGGACAGACTTGAAAAGGTTAGTTTATTTCAAGAACTATATTGCTGTGTTGACTTTACGTGTCTCATCCTTTGCTGTATGTGACACAGAATGAAGAAGACTCTGTAGACTACAGGAAGTGCTAAGGGTGGAAACAGCTGTGTTTGTGCCCCCCAAAGTTAAAGGTTTTATCAAACGATAGTAGTTAGGCCATATGGCCCCTGGCCCTACCCTATTGACACACTTTATTAAATAAACGCCCCTGAAATCCTTTTTCTGAAGAATTTCTTTATAGGATTACACTTGCACAAACAGTCCTCTTGCAAAAGGAACTGAATTTAATCCCTGCTCTCCCCTGTCCTATCTGGATGGGCACGCAGGACAGTGGGTGGGCACTGAGCATTGTCAATAACAAATGAACGAACAGCTAATGGCTGACATTGCAGCTGTGGCCAGTGGTTTGTCCTCCAATTGCATGGCTTTCAGATGCTGCCACAAGTCTACGAATCCCCCTCAATTAAAGAAAAAAACACCCGTCGGTGTGAAAAGTAGCTTCATAATCCTTACAATGGAATTGTGTTACCTCTGTGAGCAAAATTGAAAAAGGACTAGACATGCAAAGAGGTCTTCAGAGAACTGGAAATAAAATAAATAGGGTGGGGGTGAAGCAACACCACTAGAAATTTAATAAAGACAAGATTTTAGAAGGTCTGCTGGAACTGAAAAGATACTGAATCTGACAACACAGGTAATTTATTTCAGGCTTGATGGCATATTTTCTGAATTTTGAGTTTGCATAACAGAGCATCTTTTAAAGAGCGAGGTGTACAAACAACTAATCAATTAGATTATTTTATACTGGAGTTATGAAAGAAATAAGCAACATTGTGAATTCTTAATAGAATAATCTCAATTAGATTAGAAATAAAAGAGAGTCTGGATGTGATTGTCCTTGAGTTGATATTTATTTTTGTTTCAGAAATATTAGACCTGATCATATACAGGATGTGCTCTGATATGAATATAGGGATGTAATACACTTTCATTTGTAATTTTGTTTTTCAGCTGGTCACATTATCAACGAACTGCATTTCTCAAAAACATTATGAATTCTCTGCTTGTGTCTTTGTTGAGTCTACGTCTCGTCATGGGAATAGGGTAACCATTTCTTACATATTTGTCTATATTAACCGTGCCCCAAAATGCTATGCTTTGTTTTGAGGGGTAGTAGATTCATATTTTATGCCATCAGAAAATTACTTATTTTTTTTTTACAGACAGTAAGACAGTTTAGCTGATATTTTAAATATGCTGGTTATGAGTAATTGATTGATTGCTCAACTTCCATGAATACACATCAAAATTTGTGACTTTCCCCACACTTATATTATGGCTACTAATTACTAACTACTACATATTTCTTTAAACGATAATAGTTTTTAATATTTGGGGGGGGGGGGGGAATCCCTCTGCGATCCTAAAAACAATGGTGGAAATAGGCTCATACAAACTTTAAATGTATGTGTCAATTTTATTTAATAAACATCTGACTCTAATTTAGAATATTAGCGATATTAGAATTTTTTTTTATGTTGAAAAGGTAATCTCTCAGTGTTCAACTGCTTATTTGTGTCTGTCAGAATATTGTATTAAATTCTCTCTGGGTATTCGTTTACAGTTTTAGGTACTGCCAGGTTGACTTGATAAACTCTTCAAAAATCTTCACACAATTACCACAACCGTATACCTTCACACATAGCACAACTATGTGGACCACGTTTGTAACTACATTTTTATTGTTTTGACACAAAATGCATTTAGTGAACGCAGTCTTTAGAATTCTTGGATATAGTTTTCTCTCAATTTTTTTTAGCCCAGCAAAACTATGTGCCTCTACAGCCAATTTGCAAATGTTTAGTTTGTGTAAAAACTGACTATGTTATAGTTCAAAGCCAAATAGATAGAAGATTAGATGTGAAACTGCTAGTGCTTAGCTAAGTAAAGAATAATACATTAAACTAAATCAAATCCCTAAAAAGGGTTACATCAGCATGTAGTATCACAGTGATGTTCAACAAGAAATATGTATTAAAAAGACACCAAACATGCCATAGAAATAGAATTTAATTGAATGAATTTGTGTTGTGTTTAATTAATTTGTCTCGCTAAACTACATTTTAGTCTGCATAGTTCTAAGCAGTCCTGCAACCAAGTTCTGCCATGTCCTAAAATTTACTACAGTATAATTCCCTATGTTTTTGTTTGTTTGTTTTGTGGTTTTTGTTTTCTTTTACATATATTGCCATATATTTCATGTTTTTCTTTTATGTGTTTCCACATGACATAACATTATATAAACTCAAGAAAGAAAACGAAATGAAAACATGTGTTATGTGAAAAACATTATTTTCTTTATGGAAAAGCAATCTCTAAATCTTCCTCAATTATTTACCCCTTCTATTTTGTGCATTAAAATGATAGACAGTTCTAACATCATAGTCTTCTTCAACTTTAGTCACTGGTGTGAACACAGACTGGAAGATAAACTGGAGAAGATCATCTCCCCTCGCCTGCAGCTTGAAGTGGCATGCTCAGAGGTGTACCAGTTCAACACTCAAGGCTGGAGGCTGGATGTAGACAGGATGCGCCATACACACGGGGGTGATGATGGCATTGCTCTGTATTACAAAAGACAAGGACCCAATGCTTCCTGCTTCCTATTCAAGTAAAGAAAAAAAATTCTAGCACCATTAGCTTATATGTCCATATATCGTGGGGTTCAAAAGTCTGAGTCCAATATTGAAAATGCTGCAATTTTGCATTCTTTTCTAATTTATTTCATTATTTTCATTACAGATTATATTATCGGTGACAAAGAGAATGAAAAGTAAAATCTCAGAAATATTTGAGTTTCAAAATTAATATTTGGGTAATCCTGCTTTGCTTTACTGATAGCATGCACTCAACCTAGCATGGACTCCACAGGCTAAAGTGTGTGTAAAACCTGGCGATCTGTTTTAGATCAAATTCACTGTAGTGCCAGCTGAATATGTGTTTCAGTAAAAGAGATATACTCTGGAAAAACCTTGACATCAAAACTATGCTTAAATTTCAATTGTAACCTAGATTAGTGCTGAATATTAGATATAGAATATTCAAGGTATACTAAACACATACTTTCTATTCTTTCTATTAAAATCTTTCTGTTTATTCTAAGTTTTTAAGTTAACAAAATCCAGATTTTCAATGAGGTCTTAGATTTTTAGACCCCACTGTAACAGTTAAAATTTTTTTCTATTCAAGCAATTTACATCTTTGTGCAAGAGCAGTTTTGTAGCTCTGTGTTTGAGCATTGTATATTTCTGCTGTAGAGCTGCGAACATTGTGACTGAACGAGTGAATAGGACAGTAAGAGCCTGTTGTGAAGGCTGGTCTGGTCCTCACTGCTCACAGGGTAAGACACCAAATGTAGCCAGTTACATCATAAACAGATTATATATACATATGTTTATTTATACAGCATTCCAAATGCATACGTATGTTTATGTAACTAACACTGTGCATTAGTTTTTCCAAAATTATAATTTTCTATAATCGCTTTTTCTAGAAGTGGGTATTCGGGGTCTGTGTTTCTCTACATGGAGTTGTGAGGAATTTCCCGGGGTTCAGAATTCCTCTCTGATGCCTTTTGAGCAATGCTGTGGCAGCCTGTGGGGACTTAGCTGGAAAAATGCCTCTGATCAGACCTGCTTGTCCTGTTCCTACACCCTCTTGCCAGGTAATCTTATTACTGTTTTAATTCATTACTTCATTCTTTAGAACCTAGGCACTAGGCTGTCTAAAATGTCCAATTATTCAGTATTCAACTGAATTATGCATTATCATATAGCCAATGTTGTCTTCATCTTCATTGAAAACAGTTAAAGAGAGCAGATGAAATATTGGCATTTATACAAGATTTAAAAAAATTAAATACCATTCAAAATCTCATGAAAATACCTCAGTAAGCCTTTGCTAGTAAGACTGTTGACATTGCTCAGTGTAAAACTGTATTAGTCACTACCCTCTCATTGTTCTATGCCTTCAGATGCTTGGCCTTCACCCCTTTTTCACAGGGGTCTTCTTGGAGGCATTCGAGATCCCAAGGCCTCTGCCACTTGCATGAGCTGGGGTGGAGCACATTATCGTTCCTTCGACAGGAAGCACTTCCATTTTCATGGTGCTTGCACCTATCTGTTGGCCTCATCCACTGATGGGACTTGGGCTGTCTACATTAGCACTGTGTGTGACGGCAGAGGACACTGCAGCAAGGTTAATCACACACTAACATTCACATTAGACTGTGCTATATTTCTCAGTAATATCGTATCTGATATGTGTGTTGGTCAAGGAAGAATGCGTCTACTCTAAAACTGTCCAGAATTGCCTGGCTTTTTAACCTATCAGAAAGAGTAAGCCTAGAAACCCCACAGAGGAATAACCTTTCACCCTTTTTGTACCTGGGACCATATTCTTTCCATTATTACCCCTGGTTCATGAGAACAGGTGAGGGTAGTTGATGTAGATGGCATGGTAAACAGAGAGCTTTATAAAAAAATAAAAAAATAAATAAATAAACTAAACTGGTCCAATGACTGCCACACTACCATTACTCATGGATAAGATCTTATGTTGAAACGTCTTCACTAGGGGCAAGGTCTCCACTTATGCTTGAATGGAGCACTCTATCTTTTTTTCTATGAGAGAACCATGGCCTTAGACTTGGAATTTCTTATTCTCTTCCCAGCTGCTTCACACTCAGCTGCGAAATGTTCCATACTTTATACCTCTACAAAGATGGCTGTGCCTTGATATATTGTCCATAAAACCACAAAGAGGGGTGGAGATAGGACACACCCTTGATGGAGTCCAATGCCCATCTTAAACAATTCTGACTTAACTCTAAGAATGCAGGCACAACACTGCTCACAGAGAGACTGGAATACTCAAATTAGCAACTCAGATACACTATATTTGCTGCAGTGCCTCCCACAACAATTCTTGAGGCACACAATCATAGTCTTTCTCTACATTTACATTTATTCATTTAGCAGACACTTTTATCCAAAGCGACTTACAAATGAGGAAATACAAGCAAAGCGATATATCAAGCAGAAAACAATACAAGAAGTTCTACCATACAAGATTTTTAATTGAGTTCTAGAGCTGCAAAGTGAGTAGAGGTGTAAGAGCCAGTGTAAGTTCATTCCACCACTGAGGGACAGTCAGTTTGAAGGTTCTGAAAAGGGATCTCATGCCTCGCTGAGTAGGCACTACCAGGCGTCGGTCGTTAACTGAGGTTGCGCAAGGGAACATAAACTTCAAGGAGAGTGTTGAGGTAGGAGGGTGCTGTTCCAGACAAAGTCTTTTATGTGAGCATCAAGGCCTTGAATTTGATGCGGCTGGCTGCAGGAAGCCAGTGGAGGGAGATGAAGAGGGGTGTGACATGGTTTTTTTGGGCTGGTTGA
This sequence comes from Ictalurus furcatus, assembly GCF_023375685.1. Taxonomy (NCBI): domain Eukaryota; kingdom Metazoa; phylum Chordata; class Actinopteri; order Siluriformes; family Ictaluridae; genus Ictalurus; species Ictalurus furcatus. The sequence goes on along the minus strand of NC_071255.1, from coordinate 28,482,003 downwards.
AAACAAGGTGTGCTGCTGCATTCTGAATCATCCGAAGGGATTTGATGGCGTTGGCTGTGAGGTCTGGGAGTAGTGTGTTGCAATAGTCCAGTTTTGAGATAACAAGAGCCTGGACTAGTAGCTGTGTAGATGTTCCTGATGTTCACTAAATGTGACATGTATACTTGATTAGTATACCCTCGTGACCGCCCTGTATTGAAAATTAGCTGTTTAAATTAATTTATTGAATTCACCACTGTATTTAAGGAAAATTTACATAGTTAAATTTAGTTACCTATATTCTCCTCCAATATACATAGGAAAGCCTTCGCTTCCTAGGACTCTTAATTTGAATTAAGGGAATATTGCCAGAATCAAATAACAACAGCTAAACGATTTATTCGTCCACCGAAACTTTTAGTGAGGCTGTGCAGTGATTCTGAACGTTATTACTATCGTGGCCTTATAGTGATGATGCAATATTTCTGAGCAAAGTAATAAAATCGGCAAGTTCAGGGACTTAGATCAGGAGCAAAGAATCACAAGCAACTCCACTTTAATATAGACGAGAGTTTATTACACAATTCTACGACACATAAACTAATCTAACTACTACACAAAGACTATACTTACACACACACACACACACACACACACACACACACACACACACCCTCACGCATGGGCATGATAGAGAGAATTAGACTTACAGTACAACAGAGGCAAAGCAGAATGCTAGTGTCTCAGCAAATTTTGGATTCAAAATAGACTTTGACCTGAGCGAACCATCAATGCACTATGCGGGACCCAAAACTGATTATAGGCCATGGATTCCTAAGTACTGCACCAGCTTGTTAAATGTGGGAAAGATGTGTATTTGCTTGGCGTAGTTAGTGAAACATGACGATGATCGGAGATGGGATGGAGTCGATCACAGTCGCAGGTTGATTTCGGCTTAAAGGTTTCTTAGGTTTAAAGCTATCAGTAATGCTTAAGAAAAGAAAGAACTGGAGATCTGGAAAACAGATGACGAAACGGACGAGACTAACAAAATGAATCTTCCTCGCTGCCAGCCAGCGGGTTCACCGTGGCATGACCTTTTAAACCTTGCTAACTGTCTCAGCCCTCTAGGGGTCTTAACCATTTAGAAGTGGTCTTTTGGGCAACAGGTGGAGAGTTTGGTCTTTCCTTCCAACTAATATGCATAATTTATGTTAGGGTCCATGCTCATTCAACTCATGGTCGTGAGGGATTGTTATAATTTGCCGTTCATTGGCATTCAAGAAATGTTATGACCAACATACAGATACCAAACATGAAGTATTTAGCTATAAGGAATACTGTGCCAGGTGTATTGGCCTAATACCTGATAATAAAAGCCAAATAGCTATCTTTAGGTTATATACAGGGTTACTATTGTTCACAATACTCGACAGTTAGTTCACTTGGGATACTAGTAAATATATATGTTAACAAAATTTAAGGATTCACATTTTGGATTCTGGACATGGATACATGAGTGTATAGGAAATGATAATAGTCAATCAATTGTGAGATATGTGAGATATGTATAAAGGCACGACAGTATGGCGATGACAAAGTCTATTTTATTCTTTGCATGGAATCATAAGGCATTAAGTGAACTCCATGCAGGAATGTCTCTGTTCTTTTGAGCTGGTCACATGAAGATAAAGGAAGGTCTGTTTGATTTCACAGTCTCCATTTTATGACCTGAGGGTTAATCCAGGTCAGGATGAGTAGACCTCCCTTTTGTTTTTGCTTATGTGAGAGTGGAGCCAGCATTAAAGAAAACCTGGCAGGTGATCTACAGAACGGACGGCACATATTCTAGTAGATGATCAGAGAATTGAAGCCTGGAAAGGTATTGCAGAGTCCTTTTTAGAAGACTGTACAAACTTAGATTGTGTGGTTTTTCACCTTGCTCCAGGATATTGTTTTAGTTCTTAACTCCTTGAATTATTTTATTATTTTATTTTATTTTATTTTATTTTATTTTTTTTTTGGGGGGGGGGGGGGGGGCTTGCTATCAGTTATCAGGAGACAACATCCTGCATTGGTGTTATTCAACCTGGTCTGTAAACACATCAGTTGGGCCCCCTCCAATGGGTGAGTCTGTGACTTGAAGGTCTGAAGGAGTGGTTATGAATTGCCTTCAGGTTAATGTAGTGATAGGCTGTGGAACGTGGTTTTAGTGTCTTTTGTGCTAAGTTCTTTGTGGTCCGGTTCTCTCAGGTCCTATAATCTACAAATCTGTGCAAGATCTGGTCCACTGTTTCATGATGTTAGCAGAACCTGAAGGGAGGGCATGTCCACCAGGTTAAGAAGTTCCTCAAAGTTCTTCCATTGCTCAACAGTATCCCCTGTAAAGGTCAACATTCTCCATTATTTGGTTAGCACAGCTTGTGCAAGGACTCATCTCCCTCTGCTGAGGTGCCGGTTTGCCAGAACATCTTTGAGGCTATCCAAAGACTTTTTCCATTGCATACCCAAACTCTACCAATTCTCAAGCTTTCACGTCTGCAACTGCCTTGGCTGCAGCCTTTCTGGTCTCTTATTCTTCTTAAATGAATCAGGAGATCCTTCCTTGAGTATTATTCTGAAGGGTCTTTCTCTATAAATTGGTGGCTTCACTCATTACTGACGTCCACCAGTGTGACCTAGGCAGGCAATGACAGATACAGGTTCTTGCACCTGTCTCTGTGATTGAGGATTTAAGCCTGGTCCATTCAGACCATTTAGAGTAGGCATGGTAGGGTGATTGGCGTGTCTAAAGTGTCCGTAGTGTATGAATGGGTGTGTGATTGTGTGCCCTGCGATGGACTGGCACCCTGTCCAGGTTGTACCCCGCCTTGTGCCCGATGCTCCCTGGGATAGGCTCCAGGCTCCCCCAAGATGGATGGATGGATGGATGGTATGTAGTCAGTGTTCCAATTCATCCCAAAAAATTTTAGTGAGGTTCAGGTCAGGGCTCTTTTCAGGCCATTCATGTTCTTCCACATCAACCTTGGCAAACCATGACGTTATGGACCTCGCTTTGTCGACGGGGAATTGTCATGCTGGAACAGGTTTGGACTAGGCATCCTAATTCCAGTAAAGTGGAATTCTTAATGTGACACCATACAAAGTGTGATCCACAAACTTTTGGCCATGTAGTGAAGATGCTTATTGTTACAGATTACATGATACTGTAGTTTTGTCAGTGTATATGTTAAAAGCAATGATTTATACTTAAGTAACTAACCCTTTATTACTAAACCCTTTATGTTCCTTAGGCATTGAAGATGATGCTGGGACTTGACCTTGTGTCTGTTCATAAGGGCAACATATCACTCAACAGTGTCCTATTACAGCAGGGTGAACCTTTCTTTCAAAATGGTATTAACACAACCTTCCATATAACATTTATTATTATATTCATAACCCTGTTCATTGTACTTTTTTAATGCAATTATTGAACTCTGCGTAACTGTAAGATAATATTAGCCCTCTCTCACTGTATTCCATTAAATGTTTCAATATGCCATGAATTTTATGTTAGTAAAAAAATCATTCTCAGTTATCATTAAGTGAAGCTATTATGTAGATTAGCCAGGTGATAAGAATTATCCCATGACCATTTGCATTTTTTAGTAAACAATGTTTGCATTTGCCAGTACTTGTTAGATAAAGGAATTTGCTTCTGCATGTTGGGAATTGAAACACACCTGCATTGCCATTACTGACAGACACATTTGATAAATATACTGGGCACAAAGGTAGAACATTTACAATGTATACATGAGTAATATTAGGCATAAATATACAGCATACATTTACAGAACACATGGTTATACACATTACACATATGTGTACATTTCTTTGTACAGATAGCACTGGAAAGTTTCTTGGCTTTCACTAGTTCACTTCAGTAATGAAAGCTGTGCAAAGCAAGTTGTCAGTGAATTCAGTTTTCCTAAGCTATACTTTTACTAGCTGAATAAACTCAAGAGATTCTGCCTAGTAGAATTTAACAGATGGTCAATAAAAACAAATAAAATAAATAATAATAATATGAAAGTGTTCATTTTTAGTTGGTTAAATGGTTTAAATATAACAGATTAAGTATATTAAAGACCATTATGCAAAAAAAAAAAGCTGAAATATTTATAAGATATATCTATATTAATATAATAAAGTATGTGTTGTGCATGTTTTTCCCATAGGAGTGAGTATTCACTGGCTGGGAGATTTTGTGTTTGTTGAAAGTGGATTGGGCATCAGAGTGAAATTCGATATGAGGAACACTGTCTATCTGACAGTTGGTGCAGAACACTTTGCTGCTACTAGGGGCCTCTGTGGATTATACAACAATAATGCAGATGGTGAGAGATTCCTTTAGGCCGGGGTTTGTTTCTGTTTTTGTTGATAGTGGGTTTCGGTATTTGAGCAAAATTCTATCTGGAGAATACTGTATATCAGACAGTATTAAAAAAAGTGCAGAACTCTTTGCTGCTACCAGGGGCCTCTGTGGATTACAACAATGCAGATGGTAAACAGAAACATACATTTCACAACAAGTTCCAAGCTGTGTGTGAAATATCATAGACATTTTCAAGTACACTAAAGGCACATTCAGGAAATCACTGACTACAGAATAAAAACACATTCCTGTGTACATGATACAGTGGGGGAAATAAGTATTGAACACATCAATATATATATATATATATATATATATATATATATATATATATATATATATATATATATATATATATTTTTTTTACAGTAAATACATTTCCAATAAGGCTATTCACATGAAATTTTCACCAGACATCAGTATTAACTCAAGAAATCCACAAATATAAAGAATACACAACATTAAAGTCTATAAATAAAGTTATGTGTAATAAAGGAATGACGGGAAAAGTATTGAACAGTATTGAACATGAATAGCCTCATTGGAAATATATTTACTGAAAAAAATGTTGATGCATTCAATACATATTTCCCCCCACTGTATCTCCCTGACAGATGTGCTGAATGACTTCTGTGCATGGTTTAAATCATAGCACAACATGTTTGCATGAAAGACCAGCATTACTCCCAATGATCAGGCACTCTGTTGGCTGATTTCACAGCTGATTACATTAAAACTACTGGTGATAAGAGAATGCACTGAATAGGACACTGATATCCATACAGACATATCTGTTAGTGACTAGAAACTGTCAATTTCTAGTCATTTCAAAATTCCACATACTAGTAAGTTCAAGGACTAGCACTAGTTTTCTGTGAAAAATATGAAGCCACCCACTACATCCATCCTACCCACCCAGAGGACTGGGTCAATTATGAACATTTGGACTCCTGGATGAATGCTTTTCTGTTGTGTCACTTGGAAGCCTCCTTATAGATACCTGTAGCATCTCGCTGATACAGGTGGCCATTCCAGCATTTTTAATACCACTTTAATAACATGTCAAAGAAGTCAACTGCATATAGTATTGATGATTATTGGCTCATAGCACTTCAGTCATCATAAAGTACTTCAAGAACCTAATCTCTTTTGGGAGAAAACCTCCTTCCATAACTGGATCCTGTACTTTCTGACTGATCCCCAAGGCTATGTGCTTGGTCCAATTCTGTTCAGACTGTTGAGACACATATTTGGAATATATATATATATATATATATATATACATATATATATATATATATATATATATATATATATATATATATATATATATACACACAAATATATAGGTTTTATATTTATGCAGATGACTTCACCAGTAGGAGTGGAAGTGTATCGCAGTATGCTGCCAGCTTTGGAAATTCATGGCGTGTTCCAAACCAAGAGACAGAGGTAGTAATTACCCTTATTATACAAAGTCATTCATTCTTATTTATTTGCTGATAGTCATTTCTTTCCAAAGGAAATTTACAACCAGACTTTGCAGACAGATTGAAAAACTAATGTAGACTATGTATACTGCCCAAGGCTTTCAATATACTTTCAATTTGCTTTTAGTTCTTACACTAAAAAAGGGGTCACCAGTATTATCTGCAAAAGGATGGTGCGACTAGAGCAGGGGTGTCCAATCTTATCCGCACAGGGCCAGTGTGGGTGCAGGTTTTCATTTCAACCAAGAAGGAGCCACACATAATTCCACCTGTTTAATCAGTTGATCTTGACTTTCAATAGACTCAGGTGTGGCTTCTGCTTGGCTGGAATGAAAACCTGCACCCACACCGGCCCTTTCTGGATACGATTGGACACCCCTGGGCTAGAGGTTTTCATTGCAACAAAGCAGAAGCCACCACCTGATTCCTATTTATTTTTTGGCTTCAAACAACTAGTGGATCTTATTTAGCTGAAATGAAAACCTGCATTCAAACCAGATCATTATGGATAAGATTGATGACCCCTGCACTGAACTATACTCAGCAAAAAAGGAAATGTCCTCTCACTTTCTACTGCCTTTACACACACACACACACACACACACACACACACATTTATATTCTGTACATACTCAGCAAAAAAAGAAACGTCCTCTCACATTCAGCTGCTTTTATTTCCAGCAAATTTATTAATATGTGTAAATATTTGTATTAACATATAAATATTCAACAACTGAGACATAAACTGAACAAGTTTCACAGACATTTGACGAACAGAAATGGAATAATGTATAATGGAATAATGTATACATACTTTAGTATCCTAAGTTATTTTAACTGTGACCTTAATTGCCTACCGCCTGTAAACTGTTAGTGTCTTAAGGACTGTTCCACAAGTGCATGTGCAATAATTGTTTATGGTTGATTAAGCAAGCATGAAAAACTTCGTTTAAACTCTTTCCAATAAAGATCTGTAAAGCTTATTTGGATTTTACAAAATTATCTTTAAAATACAGTCTCCTGAAAAAGGGCGTTTCTCTTTTTGCTGAGTATATATCATGAAAATCTGAATAAGTCCTCAACAAAGCAAAAGCTCTGAGTTTCCAATGGTCTTAACATCCACAGGACTGTAGTGATGCAGCAGAGTTGGGCCACAGCTGTGACATTTTGGGTGACATCAGCTTGCGTAGAGCGGCAGAACTGACATGTCATCAGCTCAAGGACAATCCCTTTTCACAATGCCATCATCGAGTGAGAGAGCTGTCAGAATGCTTCACAGACTTTTCCACATTCAAATACTTCACTTTGTACTATAGAAGAAGTATAATTTGTGACTTTAAATCCTTTTACTGTGCTCCAGGTGGATCCAGGTCCCTATGTAGATACCTGTCTATATGTGTACTGCAGTTTGGGGGCTAATGAGAAAGAGGCAGCTGTGTGTGATACGCTTGCTAGCTATGTCCGTGAGTGTGCCCAACAACATGTCATCCTCAGCTGGCGGGGCCCTGGTCTCTGTGGTATGTCTCTCATTTCTTTGGCAGACGTAGTCACCAATGCTCATTTAATCCAACAAATCAGCATGTCCAGAAGGAATAGAGTTAGTGATTTACTGACAATGCAGTCATGGTTTTATTTGTAAATTAAGAGCTTTTAAGAGACAGAAATAGCCAGGTTTTATTCAATATATAAAAAAAACAACAACAAAATTTTAGCACCACCAAACCTTACTCTTTAGCTAGATTGCACTATGATGACGTTAAAAGGCCATAGAAAATATGTATTCTGACTCAGTCTTAAGGATAGCACAGATTTGTTTTAAACACCAGATTTCTTTGTTGTTATCTATTTATCTTTTGGCTTTCTTCCTTCCTTTTGTTCTTTTTTTGGTCCCTCCTTGCCTTTCATGTGCCATGTAGAGCGAGTGTGTCCTGGGGGTCAGGTTTTCTCAGATTGCGTATCTTCCTGTCCCCCGAGCTGCTCCTCAGCTCTCCCCCCAGCATCAGGCCAGTGTCGGGAAGAGTGTGTTGGGGGTTGTGAGTGTCCTCCTGGGCTCTATCTGCATGACGGCCAATGCTTACGGCAGGAACACTGCCCTTGCTTCCATAGGAGAAGCACATACCAGGAAGGAGACACCATAAAACACAAATGTAACACCTGGTAAGTGCACTGGCAGTACAAGTGACATATTGACATGCTGGAAATCCTGTGCTAGGTTTAATTTGATCGATATGATTATTTTGCTCAAAGAAGATCAGTTTCAGTAGCTAAGACATCTACCATTAGTGGGCACAGGGATCACAAATCTAACATTTGTTTTGTCTGCATGAAGGCATAATGTAGTTCATACATGTAATATAAAAGAAAAATATGACCTTATGATACCTGGTTGCTACAAAGAGATTATATCTTTATTGCATCCTGATAAAATTTGTACCATTTAAAAGAGAATTAGACAATGAGAACCATGCAGTTATTAATACCATCGTTAAGAGCAATTGAATTGACAAGACTATGTGTTGAACAGAATTTCAGCTATTCTGTCCAATCTATTTTGCTTCCCTCTCACTTTCTCTTTCATAGTGTGTGTCAGGCAGGCCAATGGCAGTGTTCTGCAGAAAGGTGTGCAGCTCAGTGCAGTATTATCGGGGCAATGCAAATCACTACTTTTGATAAGAAGCGGTATAACCTCCAGGTTGGTGACTGTCAGCTCACAGCCATTGAGGTAAGATGCAATTTTCAGTGCTGATACATTCACTTTTATCACATCTTTATGGCTTCTCTTTGAATTTTTATGGAACGTATACTGCACATTCATCAGGTGAAGTGCAATATAAGCAGTTGGGTTAATAATAAAAAAAAAAGTATATCAAAGGTTTAAATATCTGGAACCATTTGCATAACTGTCTCCTGATGTGTTTTGCTGTTTGTATAGGATTTTGTGGATAAGAAGCTTGCAGTGACCATCAGAGGCGGGGAGTGCGTGAAGGGAGGTGGCATGCGCTGCCCATGGGAGACAACCATCACTGCCCTCCATACTACAGTGACCCTAACTAACACTGGTGAGCAAATTATCTGTCCATGAGGATGTTTTTGATCTGTCATTTGTTTTTTCATTTATTTAGCAATGCATCCCAACCTGTATCTAGTCTGTCTCCTGTTCAGTTCAAATGATCAGTTCCTTCCATCTATCCATCTATCCATCCAGTTGATAAGCTATGTCAACTCATCCCTTTCATTCTTTAAGTTTTCTGTAAACTTTCTCTCTACCCCTTTGTCCCTCAAATCATCCAGCCATCCATTTATAGATTCATCTTTCCATTTATTTATTCATATATCTCAACTTATATCCATAAATTCCAATGTCTATCTTTCAGTTTAAATACTTACCCATCCATCCATTCGTCCATCCATCCATCCATTCATCCATCCATCCATCCATCCATTAACCCAGCCATATATCCATTCAAACAGCCAGCCAGCCAGCATTAAACTGTCCATTCATTCATTCTTCAGTGTACCTACATAAGCATCCATCTACTATATCTACCCCTTTATCCATTAAACCACCAATCCATCCTTCCATCATCCATTCATTCATCCTTCCATCCCTCGTTCCATGCATTTATTCATTAAATCTCTGACTCTTCTCCATATACACTAATCTCAGTGTCATTCTGTTCATCTTTTGGTCTGTCTATTCATTAAAGTCACTGTACAAATGTAGTCCATTTAATCATTGATGTATCCATTTAACTACTGTATGTAGGCTTCTGTTCCACTCTCACTTACTTTCTTAATCTATTTCTTTTTTTCTCTCAGGTTCTGTGATGCTAAATGGACAGCCAAAGGCTTTGCCAGTGTTAACAGCCGATCTAGCTGTGCGGAAATCGTCTTCGACCTTCCTCATCATCCATGTGTTTGGGGCTCAGCTGCTCTGGCACACTGAAGGCCCTCTTATCCTCATCAGTCTGCAGCCGGGCTTTGCTCATAAGGTACAGCATGGCATTAGTTCTAACTTCCATTAAAAAAGTACCTCAGCCATATTCTTTTACAGTTTGCCATGACACTGTATTGTAGTGTTAGCAATGCTGCACCTGAATCACCAATCAGTAACACTTAATATAAAGGCCATGGTCATGTCCTGTACTGTGTACACTTGGATAAATATCCAAGACTGTTTTCAATTATACTGTTATGGCTTGTGAGGCCAAGACATGGTTTTGCTACAATGCGAGAGTGAAATGCTACCAAAACAATACAGAATGCAGCATATTTTGGTTCCTGTTTTCATGACCTACTGCACAGCTGGCCCTACTAAAATAAGATTATAATTCACTAAACAATGGCTTTTTCTTGAGTTTTAGTGCAGGACTTAGTAACAGATGTTCAAATAAGCAAAACAGTCTAAGAGGACACACACAGAACATCCTAGAACATCCTAGAAGGCTTGGTTATTTTTTTCCCAGAAAGTGGAATTTGATATGCTTGATGATTCAACAATACAGTAGTCTAATGTTAGTTTATCGAATAGAGTTGATAGCTATAAACATGCCTGCCTAGTAAGCTAGCTAGTATTTATGACTGGATTATCATTAATAATGTTCATGCTCCTAAAGTGATCTCATTTGTAACTTATATGATAAAGCTAGTATGAGAAATAGTTTGGACCTTTTGTTTATTGCAGAAGGTCAGACAGCCTGAGGGCCATATTCAGAGCTGAGTTACACAAGTACAGTGAGGATGTAATAGTGAAATTGAGCACACTGGACTTAAACACTATTCATTCAGTTGGAAGTCAGTTATGTACAGCAGGATATTTGCTTAATCTGAATAGGGCATTCAGAAAATTGATTTAAACATGTGCATAACCCTACTCTGAATAGGACTAACATTCCCAACATAAATATTGATGTAACTTTTGTACTTAAGTCTCCAAATCCATTTATGTGTCTGTACACTATAACAGGTGAGAGGCCTGTGTGGGACACTGACTTGGAATCAACACGATGACTTCACCACACCAGAAGGGGACATTGAGAACAGTGTGACCTCCTTTGTCGAAAAGTTTAGCCTTGGATCATGCTATTTGCCCTCAGCAGTGACCTCAGACCCCTGTAACACCTACACCCAGCACAGAGAGTATGCAGAGAGTGTCTGTGCTGTTATCCACAGTCCTGTGTTTCAGGTTAGCATGGATTTATGACTTATTCAGGAGTCTGGGCAAATGTGTCACCAGTTTGTCAATGGTTGCCAGAGTTGTATTGCTTGATATGGAGTTGGTTCCCACAGACTGAGCAAAAGTATTGTGCGGGATGGAAAAAATACTCTGACAGTGTGAATGAATAATAAAAATGACCAATGATTAAATTTAGATGTACACACAAGGAATTACATGCACAAAGAAAACATGCTTACAAGTGCTATGAGCCATTTTTAAGAGCAATTTTTTTGTAATATTTATATTGTCTCACATTCTGGCGACTGTGTTGTGGAGTCTGTGGTGGTCCTGGTTCTGTAAACAGAAAACATACAAATGATGTGAACCACCAATTTTCAACCAGTCGGAGAAAGAAGGCGTCTCTATTTGCTGTTCATCATGTTATCTGTTCATATAGAAAGCTTTGCCACCTAGCTTTGAAAGTTGTTTGTGTGTGTGTGTGTGTGTGTGTGTGTGTGTTTTTGCATGTATACAGTATCTGATTGCTGACTATAAGTCTCTCATCTCTCTCAGAGCTGTCATGACATGGTGGAGCGGGAGCCATACATGCGCCAATGTCTGAGCGAGGTGTGCAGCTGCACCCCACACACACAGTGCCAGTGTACTGTCCTCACTGCCTATGCTCAACATTGTGCGCAGGAGGGCGTGCTAGTAAGCTGGAGAAACCACACCTTCTGCCGTAAGAGCTTACACCATCATCACCTAGCTTTGACATTTTAACTGGGTATGAATGGTGAATGCAGTTGTCAAAATGGTCATTTATAAGAAGTAACAAAAAAAAACAAAAACAAAAAAAAAAACAGTAGCGCCGTTATTAAATGAACATAACTACCTATTTTTTTTTTTATTGTGTCTCGTTCTCCAACCAGCGATGCAGTGTTCTGGGGGGCAGGTGTATCAAGAGTGTGGCCGGCCATGTGGAGTCTCATGTACTGACCTGCAGCAGAACTGGAGCTGCCAAGAGGATGCAGGTACTCGGAGCTGTGTACCAGGCTGCCAGTGTCCTGCAGATCTGGCACAGGATGACCAGGGCCAGTGTGTGCCAGTCAGCATGTGCCCATGTGTTCATGCTGGAGTTGTCTATCAGCCAGGACGCTCTGTGCAAATCAACTGCAATACCTGGTATGGGAAAAATAGAGCATTTTATGTAAATTAAGTGCAGTATCTTTTCACCTTCTCTGGTGGAGTTTGTTTGGGTAGCAATCACACTTAGGTGTGGAACAAAGCAAGCAACCTTCCAAGCTAGGGAAATATACTCCAAATATTCACATCTGTATCTGTATTTGCATTTATACCCAAACTCAGTTGTGTTCAGTGGAGTTGAGGTCAGGGCTTTGTGCAGGCTACATAATTACAATACATGCACTCCAACCTTGGAAAACCATGTCTTCATGGAGCTCGCTTTGTGCACACGGGCACTGTCATACTGGAACAGGTTTGGGCCCCTTAGTTCCAGTGAAGGGAAATTGTACATATTCTGTACAGTTGAGTGTTTCCAACTTTGTGGCTACAGTTTGGGGAAGAACCACATACTGTATGAGTTTGATGGTCAGGTGTCCACAAACTTTTGGCCATATAACGTATCCGACAACTTGCTCACATTAACATGGAGGTAAAAACTTACCATTTGCATAACTATTTTAAAAAAATCTATCTATCTGTTAATCAGTTGGTGTTCTCTGTACTTTCTGATCAACATCAGCACCTCATCGAACGTTCCTTTCTTTCATGGGCTGTTTAAGACAAATCCTGATCCAATATGAAAATAACTTTAAGTATCAGTTTCAATATGATTCAGACTAGGCAAATTAACTAAACATGTGCTATATAGACCAGGACCACAATACAACTGGAGCATTGTACAACTGGAGCATAGTGCAACTATACATAGTGCAAGTCTTAGAAAATAAATATTTGTAAACTGTGCATTATTTAAAATGATAAGACTATTTAAATATTTTTTAATGCTTTTTACTTAGAAAAAAAGGCACAAACTGTCTGCCAAATTATTTTTGTTCATTCCTCTTCTAGCCTTGCAAGCACACACTCACGTCCACACACCACATTGCTCGTAAAGTACATGCTGTACTATAAGCAATTGCCTCATAATTACTTTCATATTGCATAGTTTTAGTGCATCGTCATTACGGTTGCGCCAAGAATCTCCAGTTGCAAACTCCAGTTGCATTATATGTCACTGTAACATATTGTCTCAGGGGTGCTATAAGGGAGGGAAAGTCAGGGGCCAAAAGCTCAGACAAGGGCTCTGGGACATAGGTTAAGGCATTAGACTATTGGAACAGAATGGTCTGGTGGGTCTCACCACTTTTCTGGAATATATTACTGGATGGTAGAGAGAAAGAGTCAACCCTAGAAAAAGAGGCTTATCCCAGTTTCTCTGTGATAACACGTTTATGATAAGTTTTTATTACCATCTAAAGGTAACTTTTTATCTTACCCTTGATAACACACACAATGACTCAGCATAAACCACATTTTATCACATTTCATTTTTTTTGTGCTTGTGAAACATTAACATGCCCCCATTTTAAATGTCAGGAAGGTAGACAGACACTTTCATAACCTTGGATTACATATTACAAGTCATATTAAATATATGAAAGCCAGTGTCTGGTATGAAATTGCTTTTGTCTCAGCAGTTTAAAGATATGAATGAACCCCTATGCAAAAAGAGCTCAGTGGTTAAAACATTGGACTACTGATCCCAAAGGTCATGAGTTCAAATGCCAGCACTACCTAGCTGCCACTGTTGGCCCCTTGAGCAAGGCCCTTAACCCTCAACTGCTCTGTTGTGTAAATGACATGAATGTAAGTTGCTCTGGATAAATGTACTAACGTAATTTGTTGGCACTTTTTGATTCCATTTTTTGGCTAATTATTGAAGATTTGTAGTGTAGTGGGTTAAACTTTTACCTGGCTCTATTATCTATTATCCTTATCATGTCTGGCCTTATGATGCTAGAAAATGAAATACATTTATTAGCAAGCTGGCCTATTTATGAAGAGGATTAAATCAGTCACTAATAAACAGCAGGTAAAAGATTGTTGGTGACTCCTGCGAGTTCCTGAGGTAGGAGAGCTCTGATGAAGTCACTCTATAGCCCGTTGCATTTCCTATTGGGATAGGTTGACTTCATTGCAGCTTTTTTATCTTATTACACAGAACAAAATGGCAAGACCTACTGTAAGTGGTAATAAAGGCATGCCAGTGTGTGTGGGCTTGTTTTTATATCTTGGTAGGGACTCAGAAGCTTTTTTACAAAAACTTTTTTTATTGGTTACTGAGGTTATGTTTATGATTTGATTCAGGTGAAGGCATAGACATTAATTAACTGTATTCATAATTATATCAATGGAAAGTGTGTGTGTGTGTGTGTGTGTGTGAACAGAAGTACATGTCAGAAATGTATATTTTATTGGTTATTGTCTAATGGCAAAATATATTGAATCATAAAGCGATGCACTATACTAATCCTCATTAGATTGTGACAGTGCGTAAGGAGTTTTTTCCTTTTCTTCAGCCGATATTTCATTGATATGTCACACAGAATTATTTAAATGAATGATATATTTGATGTATGTACATGTCATTTAGTCCTAGACTGTATTTAATCAAAATATAAAGAGCTAGCCCATGAAGAGTTCGAATAATACATGACGTTTTTCTTTTTTTTCACCAATGGGCTTGCTTCTGCTTGGGCCACATTAACATTTTTCTTTCGTTGGAAAAAATAACCATATCAGTCTATCTCTCCTAAAAGCAAACCAGTATTCAGTTTCTGTTATTTCCAACATCTTTGCAGGTAGACAGACTGGTTATTTAGAGAATAACGGCGAACACTAGGTGTTGGTGCTGTTGTGCACGTATTGCTGGTGATTCACGTGTAATCATGTCAGGATTGTTAGTATCAGTGTGCTCTGTGACTGTTACAATATTGTTCTAAATTATTATTATTCTTTAAATGAATAGGCCAACAAGCCAGACAGAGGGCTATTTACATCCCATGCGCCTTGAGTTTATGTCCTGTGCTATAGACCTTGAAAGCATTAAGTAAGTTTCAGTAAACTGATAGTCACTTAATATGTTCTTAACTCTTGCTGTGTGTTTTTCTCTCTCTGTAGTGTGTGTGGACACGGGGTGTGGAACTGTACTGATCATACCTGCCCTGAGGTTACAGAGTGCCCTGGCTCTCTGGTCTTCTCCCCTCGATCTTGTCTGAGGACCTGCTCTAGTCTGTACAAGGGGTCTTGTGCAGAGCCCATCTATGGCTGCATCTGTCCTGAGGGAACTGTGCTCTTGGTGTGTCTGCTTTTTCATTAGTCTATTCAAATATATCCACTTTTAACAGGGCCATTATGCAAAAATGAATGCTGACATCTACAAAGGAGTAAGATTGCTTTCTTGGGGCCTAAATATCACAGTGTATATAGAGTGCACTGAATTAAATTTAATATATTAATAATATATTGTTTCAGTATACTAATGTATCTCTCATTAGTATACATTTCATCCTGCTAGTGTTGCTGTAGATGTTTTTTTTTTTTTTTTGGGGGGGGGGGGGTTGCTTGTTTGTTTTGAGCTGCTACAATCTTACAAATTAATATCTGCAAGTAAATCCTTATAAATATATAAATTCATTATATAGCAGGGTTAGATGCTGAAACCTTTTAATTCACTTATATATATATATATATATATATATATATATATATATATATATATATATATGTGATAATGGTTAATAGTGTTGTGGTGTAGGAGTTTGATCCAAATTTAATACTATGAAAGTGCTGATGTGATACAATTTCTGTATTTATATTTAGCATAATGTATGACGATTCATTGAAAGCTTTGCACAATCATGCTCATGCATCATGCGAACCAAGAATATTGTGAGAAGTTAAAAACTTTCCAATCCCTGCTGCTATGATGCTGATGGTGATGATGATTGTGTGGCAATAGTATTTTTACTGTTGTGTAACAGCTAAGCCAAGATGTGTACTTTCCCATAACCACTGCTGGAGCAGTATTCTACTATACAAAAAAATAATGGTCTTAATTAAAAAACAAAACAAGTGGGGGCATTGTATTTAATCTCATCCACATATAAACCATGTGTGTTTTTCTCCACAGGGTGATCAATGTGTGTCTCCTGATGAATGTCCATGTCACCATAATGGCAGGCTCTTCTTCACAAACGATACCATTTCTAAAGACTGCAACACATGGTGAGCATTTTGGCCACTAAGGATGGATTAAATGATTCATTTATTCAAACTGAATAAATAGATTATATATTCAGTTATAGGATTAGAGACACTATTTTGCTATGGCTGTGGCTCAGGTGGTAGAGTAGGTTGTCCGCTAATCGTATGGTTGGCGGTTCGATTCCCGGCCCACATGACTCCACATGCCGAAGTGTCTTTGGGCAAGACACTGAAGCCCAATTTGCCCCAGATGGCAAGCTAGCGCCTTGCATGGCAGCTCTGCTAACATTGGTGTGTGAGTGTGTGTGTGGATGGGTGAAGGCAGGGGTTCCCAAACTTTTCCAGGGCAAGGCCCCCCAAATGGCATTAACATTTGACTGAGGCCCCCCTTTTGCAAGATGTCTTTAAAACACATTTAAAATACAGACTTCTGAATATATCCCCCTTTTTATTATTAATAATTACATCTTACATCTTTACATTACATTAGGAATTCTTTGTGTGTGTGTGTGGTTGTCTGAGAGTGAGAATTTATTTTTCACACCAGGTCAGGCGATCAACAAACAGGATGTCAGTTGAGGTAGTGTGTGTGAGTTGTGTGTGAGCCATGTTTGGAGGCCACAGTGCATGTTGGGAAATGGAGTCACTAGACTGGGTTGACCTAACAGTTTCAACATGTTATGCCCTAAAGTCGCATTGTGAATTCAAGTAAACACATGGCATCATGTGAATTATATGTAATCACATGTGAAAAAGAATTGTTCATGTGAGAAATCAACACACACACACACACACACACACACACTACATGTGAAAAATTCATGCGAAAAGCCTAAACACCGCATGTGTAAATTTCACATGTGAATCATGTAATTATTCACATGTGTAGTTCATGTGAGTTTTCAGAGGGTCCTCTGTATATAATTATGGTTATTTGTTATTTTATGTTATACATCAAAGACATAATTACATATGCATCAGGTATCAAACCCAAACAAACTACGGAAAAATTGTGCAAGATTTGCCAGTATTTTTTCCTTTAAATATCCATGACTAATTTTATTTGAACCATTTTGTAGTCTTCACCATGTTGTACTCTTCTTTTATCTACAGTGTATGTAAGCAGCGTCGATGGCACTGCACCCAGTCATTATGTGCTGGAACATGTGTAGCTACAGGTGACCCACATTATGTGACCTTTGATGGTCGCTGTTTCTCCTTCCTGGGAGACTGTGAGTACATGCTGGTGCAGGAGAAAGAAGGCTTGTTCAGCGTGACTGCAGAGAACGTACCCTGCGGCAGCACTGGGGTCACCTGCACCAAATCTGTCACACTGAGCGTCGGTAACACCGCCATTCACCTGCTCAGGGGTCAGCCTCTCAAACGCACCATAAATTTCTCACCACACAAAATTAAGCTGTTGAAAAGGAGTCCAGTTTATGAATTGATTTGCTAAATCTCAGCACACTTATTCTACTCTTGTTTAACACCTTTAGGCACACGTGTCATTTGATGGAGCATAAAATTTTTTTTCTCCATTTCACCGTTTTTTTTTTTTAATGAACCCAACTTTGCCGTCACGGGTGGAATAGCACCGCAAAAGATTTGATATCAACTGGCACATAGAGACCTTCACACCCATACACCCATATGGTTCTTCCCCAAACTGTTGCCACAAAGTTTGAAGCAAACAATTGTATAGAATTTCTTGTGTGCTCTGTAGCATTGGATTTTTCCTTCACTGGAACTAAGGGGCCAGGCCCAAACATATTCCAGCATGTCAATGCACATGAACATGTACAGAGCCTCAACCCCACTGAACACCTTTGGAATGAGTTGAAACTGTACTCCAGACCTCCTCGCGAAACATCAGTACCTGACCTCACTAATGCTCTTGTGGCTGAATGAGCCCAAATCCCCATAGCCATGCTCCAAAATCTAGTGGAAAGCCTTCCTAGAAGAGTGGAGGTTATTATAACAACAAATGAGGGACTAAATCTATTATGGGATGTTCAACAAGCACATATGGATGTGATTGGTCAGGTGTCTACTAAATTTTGGCTTAAGGCTTAAAAACCCTGTCCCATTACTTTAAGTAGTTTTATGTCCCCTTACTTGGATAAAAATTGCTTTACATTCCAAAAATCTAGTTGTGGCTATTTAACATGACTCAAACAGCTGTTTAGTCATTATGCATGAAATATACAATTAACACAATTTAAAAAACCCAACAACTAACAAAATCTAATTAAATACCAGAATCAAATTTATTGCCAACAATGACATGAGGAATTAGCCGATATAAACTGTTTGCCACACACAGGAGTTGATTAGACTGGCTATTGCAGCAGCAGCACACCTAACCATAATTTTTAAAATATATACAGTATAATGTTTTTAATCTAATCCAAAACCACTGACCCAAAAGTCATGAAAATACAGAGAATACACACCAATGTCACTGTCCATTATTAGCAAGCAACTGGATGTAGATTTAGATCCTTCTTGAGCAAGACAGAGGTGATAGTGGCAAGAAAAAAATAGAGGAACCAAAATCAAACAAGAACTCATCTTCTTTTGGGCGACACCACCAAATATATAGCTCATTATGATTGAACTAAACTGACTATTTAATTTTTTTTTTAAATATATATTGGGTCAGATATGCGATGAGACATTTTTACACAAATTGTTTTTCACACAAAATGTACGAGAGTTCTTGTGACTGATTTGTGTTCACTTTCTTCAGGAAAGGCTGTGACAGTAAACGGCATGCCTGTGACTCTTCCTAAGTCTTACTCAGGCAGTGGCTTAATGCTGGAGAACATCGGACTGTTTGTTTCTCTCTCGTCTCGACTTGGTGTTACGCTTCTTTGGGATGGAGGTATTTGTAAAAATTACTTGTCAATTGAAACAAAAAGTTCAAATACAAAAAAAAATAAAAATTCTTATAATAATATCAGCAATCAACTGGTGAAGATTGATTGTGATATCATTGTTTAGAAAATATACTCTATCACTTGTCTTGAATGGCGTGTGCATACTGTTTAATAATATTAATAAAGGACAATCAGATTTTCATATTTTTCTAAATGGTCCTGTGTGAAAAGGCATGCGTGTGTATGTGCGGTTGGAACCCCACTTGCGAGGCCGGGTTGGTGGTTTGTGTGGGAACTTTGATGGAGACACAGAGAATGACTTCACCACAAGGCAAGGCATAGTGGAGTCCACACCAGAGCTGTTTGGGAACTCCTGGAAGGTTAGCCCATCCTGCCCTGATGTCTCTGAGCAAGACCTGCGTGACCCCTGCAACGTGAGTGAACTTGACTCTTTCTGTGCCGTTTCTGCCATTTCAGCTCCATTAATTCTAAGAACATTTTATCTATCCTCATTGTAGATCAATCCTCACAGAGTGAGCTGGGCAAAGAAGAAGTGTGCAGTGATTACCCAAGAGATATTTGCCTCATGTCATGCTGAAGTCCCGCACCAGCAGTACTATGATTGGTGTGTCTTTGATGCCTGTGGGTAAGTGATGAAAGAAAGTCTTTTTGATAAAGGAATAGTTTGGTGAAATAATCAAAGTGAGATCAAATTTGCACAACCTTTCCCTTGCCCTATATGAACTGATTAGCCTAGAAATGTTTGCTTGGCTCTGCGCCATTAGCCATTAGGTTAATAAAAGTCCACATCATACCAAACTAAAACGTTTATTGGTACTTTCGTTAAATAGCATTAAACTCTATAATTTCTAGTAATCTTATGCTTGGTATTGGAGCTTGGTGCTTGTGTTGGTTTCTTATGTCATCATCAATGAAGCTTTATTCAGAGGTTCCTTTAAAAATGTATCGATTTAATATCACAATACCACATACAATTTATTGTTGTTCTACAATGATAACCCAGGGCTAGTCTCTCTATCATGTAAAAACAAATTAAATAAAAACGCAATTAGTTTTGACATAAGCCTATGCTACAGTGCCCTTCACTAATATTGGCACCCTTGAGCAAAGAAAGCTGTGAAACACTTACATTTAACAAAGATATTTGTTTTTTTAAACCTGTGTTATGTTTTCAATTTTTTTTAACAAACGATCAAAAGGTTAAACAATAAAGACAATTTTTCACAGCCTTCTTTGCTCATATTTACCAAGGGTGCCAATAATAGTGGAGGGCACTGTATATTCTGAATCACTGTTGTATAAAATATATATGTAATGCCTATGAATGCATTATAAAGGTAAGTGTGGTTCTGCAGCTCAAAATGTCTGTGTATATGATGTAGCTGTGATTCAGGAGGAGACTGTGAGTGTCTTTGCACAGCCATCGCTGCCTACACTGAGGAGTGCAACCGTAGAGGAGTCTACATTCGTTGGAGATCTCAAGAGCTTTGCCGTATGTATGAGTGCACTACCATAGCTATCCAAAAAGCACAGTGAAATACAAATGCAATGCTTTTTATAAAAAATATTGTAAAGTGTTCAGGTGTAATCCTACCTTTTATTATCCATACCGTATGCCAATTCAAAATCACTGCATATGACTGAATTTGAGATGGTTCCTCCTCCCCTCTATCTCTAGCCATGCAATGTGAGGATGGTTTGGTTTATGAAGCCTGTGGTTCTGCTTGCTCTGATGTCTGTCCTGGCAGCTCTCCTAGTGCTGACTCTCACTGCAGCGCCCTCTCCTGTGTGGAGGGCTGCTTTTGCCCTCAGGGAACCGTCCGCCACGGTCAGGACATTATTCCATTTTCCATACTTTTTAAAAATGCATACTACAACTGTGATCAATTCTCAAACAAATATAATGTTTTGGCATTAACAACATACTGTGCGTGGTTCATACACTATATTTTTCATTTCAGACACAAAGGTCTGTATACAGCAGTTACAAACATGGGTCACTATGTGAAGTGACTAAGGAGAAAG
The DNA here is from genome assembly GCF_023375685.1 of Ictalurus furcatus. Taxonomy (NCBI): domain Eukaryota; kingdom Metazoa; phylum Chordata; class Actinopteri; order Siluriformes; family Ictaluridae; genus Ictalurus; species Ictalurus furcatus. The sequence continues at coordinate 28,460,742 of NC_071255.1, read as the reverse complement.
ATTTGCCTTTGTGTAACAACAACAAAAAAAGGAATTATATAGGCTTATATAATATAACTTCAATTTACTGCATGTGTATTAGTGTGGGTTTGTAAATGCATGTAATTATTCTTGAAATGGTAATTTTATCAGTTATAGAAAACCAAGATAATTGTGTCAAATTATGTCTGTCAAACATAATTTCTTCATCACCAGTAAAAGTAATTTTTTTTCTTGTTTACTAAAACGAGTAGTGACCATAATTCATGACATACAGAGAACCAAATATCAGTCCTCAAGGCCATTAAGAGTGTCTTCAGAGCATTCATGAAAGTCATTAAATCTTCTAGCCATTAATATTCAAGCAAATAGTGTGAGCACAGAATATTCATATATATTTAAATTTACAAAAATAAAAATATAAAAATAGATAGGGATCTCACTGTTTAGATTTAGTCATTATTCGTTACCTAATTTGCAGGTGCTGGGGTTTTAATTTATTTTTTTTTTTGCGTAATGACATATAAAAGCAAATATTAAAACATTACACTGAAAGTTATTCAATAATTATTATCTATGTAACCAAAAGCAGTGTTGACATTTATGTTCCAAGGAAATCTTCATAAAAGGCAGTGTGTGGGGATCAGGTGGTAGAGCAGGTTGTCCATTAATCGTAGGGTTGGCGGTTCGATTCATGGCCTATATGCATCCACATGATGAAGTGTCCTTGGGAAAGACACTGAAAACCAAGCTGCTCCCAATGGCAGGCTAGCGCCTTGCATGGCAGCTCTGCTACCATGAGTGTGTGAGTGAATGGGTGAATCAGAAATAGTGTAAAACGCTTTGTAGAACCACGTAGGTTAAAAGGCTCTACCATTTGTGACATGAAAAACAGAAATCCATAAACTATAACCAAAAAGAAACCTTGTCAACATGGCTGTGAGATACACAGTTACGGAAGTGACAGATTATCTGTACACCAGCCACAACTAGACTAAGTGTGCTAAAGTGAATCCTATATTCTTGTTGCAAATTGCAGCTTATTGTCTGGAAAAGATGATATACTGTATGTACATGTTGGGTTAGTGTGTGACTGTATCTGTTTGTAATGACATCTCTTTGTTTATAATAACATCTAATTTTACTCTTCCCACTGCAGGCGACAGCTGTATTTCTCCCTCCGAGTGCCCGTGTGAGTGGGATGGCTCACTGTTTCCTCCTGGAGCTGCTGTAACTCAACATTGTCAGAACTGGTCTGTCTGAAAATATTATGGTTATGCGAACAGATCATGAGACCTTTTTGCTAATACATTATTGTGTACTTATGATCTTAGCCTTCAACAATAATCATAATCAAAAATCCCATCATCATCCAGAATACATGTCATCATTCAGATATGTATGCTTGTGTTTTCAGCTCCTGTTCTAAGGGCACCTGGAACTGCACTGGCCCTGCATGTCCTCCAACTGTTCCCTGTCTTGATTCAGAGTTCCAGTGTAGCGGTGGTTCTAGTCGCTGTATTCCCTCTCTCTGGCTCTGTGATAATGAGGATGACTGTGGAGATGGATCAGATGAGCTTTGTCCCACCACCTGTCCCCCTGAGCAGTTCCGCTGCTCTGGAGGAGTCTGTTTACCCCTGGAGCTGCGCTGTAATGGCCATCCTGACTGCGCTGATCAGTCCGATGAGGAGTTTTGTGCTCCAGTTACAGCAGTCCCAGGATGTGGTTCTGGGGAGTTCCGGTGTGCTAATGGACACTGTTTGTCTGCCTCTAAAGTGTGCGATGGACGACTGGACTGTGGGTTTGCGGACGACTCAGATGAGAGAGGTAACTAATGAAGTACTTCTGCTCTGAGCTTCTGTCTATTGTTAAAAGTGCTATACAAATACAATGCTATTAAATTGAATTGAATTATTCTCTTGCGTGAGCTTGTATATATTTTCCCTGAAATTAGATACTCATGAGTTGACAACTCATTGTCTCCCTAACTGCCTAACCTCCCTAATACCTGAAACAGGTTGTGGAGTGGTGTGTGCTGAACAGGAGTTCCGCTGTTCAGCCGGACGCTGTATTCTCTATTTGCATCGTTGTGATGGTCATGATGACTGTGGAGACTTTAGCGATGAGCGTGGGTGTGTTTGTGCTCCGGGAGAGTTCCAGTGCCCTGGTGATCAGTGCGTGCCTGCAGAGAGAGTATGTGATGGCCGTAAGGACTGTCCATCTGGGATTGATGAAGTTATCTGTCCTGTTAAAGGTATTTTCCCCCTGGAGCATAAACATATATGCATTATTAACTGATTACTGGTATAGGCCTTAGTATTATTTGTTGGAATGTCCTGGTAATATTTAGTATGAGAGTCAGCCAATACCTGATACAGATCTGATATCAGCATCCTCATATTAACATAGAAACAGACATGATACCAGTCCAGAATTTCAGACCAATGTTGGCACAATACAGACAGTTAGGGCATCCTTAATTATTTTTGACATTACTTATCTGTATACTTATGTTCTATAGTTGAATAATTTGACTGGGTTTGTGGATCTTCCACAGAATATTAAGATCAATATCACATAACAGATAACAGTACTAGATGTAAAAGTAATGAGTTCCTCCTGCTTGAACACTCATTTCAGATTGTAATCTCTGTGAGTTTACGGTTCTGTGTTTCAGACTGTAATCAGCATGAGTTTGGGTGTGCGAATGGTCAGTGTGTGCCACTGGCTTGGCGTTGTGATGGTGAAACAGACTGTCTAGATGGAAGTGATGAACAGCAGTGTGCCCGTGCTTGTGGACCTGACCAGGTCTCCTGTCAGAGTGGAGACCAGTGCGTCCAGCATGTGCATCTGTGTGACGGGACACCGCACTGCCGTGATGCCTCTGACGAAAGCGAAGACAACTGTGGTGAGATACTTTTTCACATGCACTAATAACTCAATGTAATACAGTTTCTTGTTGCTTTGTTATAAGTGTTATCTGTAATTTCTTATGCCTCAAAAGTATAGAAAATGGCTTTTAATCCCCTCTAACTTTGCTACTGTGACCCTGACGTTGGTATTTTGATATTTATCTGTTTGCATTGAGAAAATTGGTGAATTTCAATGTTTTTATTCTCGTAAAGTATTAATTAAAGTTGGTCCAATTTGAGGATCAAGACTTGTTGCCACTAGAACTCCCACCAGGAAATGTGGAAGGAAAATGTGCGAAATAAAATAAATTAAATTAAAGTTATTCTCAGTAACAAAGTATCACAATTTGCATCCGGTTCTATCCATCATATACTTGCTAGTTATTACATGTGTGTGTGTGTGTGTGTGTGTGTGTGTGTCTTTGGGTGGGTGTTCATCCCTGTGTTCTCCCACATCTTTTAATAGGGTCCACACGAATCCCACCCTGTACTGGCAGCTTCTCATGTGATAACAGAACATGTGTGAACACATCACGTGTGTGTAACGGTATTCCCGACTGTCCCAGAGGAGAGGACGAACTGGTTTGTGGTGAGTCTGCAATTGGTTCTCAAAAGTACATTGTGCATGACACAATAAAGGAGAACAATGCAGCATTAAACATTATTTTACCATGTGTCCAATCCATTCTTCCTTTCCTATGTACAGAAAAGCCCAGTATCTCTCCACTGCCCCCTGGTGACAGGAACACTACTCACACTTGTCCTGAGTTCACCTGCTTGGATGGATCCTGTGTCCCTTTCAAATCAGTATGACACGAAACACACAGTTATATAACATCACAATATAAGGATTGTCTTCATCTCAATATTATGATTACACCAAAGAGAGATTAAAAAGGCCACCCATCATATTAGTGATATATATATATAAGAGATCTCAGCATTTACAGTATTGTTTTCTAATGTGAAAGTTTAGTTTAATTTCCCAAATACTAATGAACTCAATACACCATGATAAAAAAAATCAATGTTTTACTACTGTACACCTTCTTGTTACAAATAAAAAAAAACAACAACCTCAAGATAACCTAAGACCCTAACTCTGATGAATAAAGAAAAACATATTGCTGCGTTCTAAAGTCTACTATGCTCCTATTCAGTGTTCATTGTATTTAGTCATAGAAAGCCTTACCTGAACCTGTGTGTGTGTGTGTGTGTGTGTGTGTGTGTGTTTTAGGTATGTAATGGAGTAGCAGACTGCCCTGAAACTGGAAGCCCCTCAGATGAACAGGACTGTCGGAGTTGGGGCCCATGGGGCCCCTGGAGTCCCTGCAGCCACTCCTGTGGCTCTGGCGTTATGAACAGATACAGACACTGCCCTGTGGGGGACACTCTAACACACTGCAGGGGAAATGATACACAGAGACAGCAGTGCTACTCCACAGCATGTCCTGGTGAGAGCCTTTACTTCTGAAATACTGCTTTTTAGGACATCATTTAGGACATCATCATCATCAACATCATCATCATCATCATCATCATCAGTGTTTTAATAATAATACAATTAGGCAATCTTCATTAGAGATTCCGGCCCTGCTGTAGACGTGATGATGAAATTAGAGCTGATGATGTTACACTTAGTTAGGATTACTTAGTAATGCAGTCGTACTGTGGATAATTAACCCACTGGGTCATTATGAGAGATAGAGAAAATGCACTGATAAATTAGACTTAAGTGAAAGTATAGATAATGTGTTCAAATCTTACTCAATTGAAAGTAGCAATATCTAGCCAGAAATGTACTTAAGTGAAAGTAAAAAGAGTTGTGAGACGTACTCAAGGATTAAAAAGTAAAGCATTTTTTTTTAAAACTTAGGAAATTAAGTCAGTTATGCCATGTTTTTATGTGAAAATAAAATAATAAAAGTAACTTTTATTGCTTTTGAATATACAACTAAAGAACTGTCACCCTATAAAAGGAGCTAGAGTTCGTCTGTGCGTATGGTGTCTGACTCTGTGAATGGCTGTCTCTGTGAGCTTTGCCTTTTATGGAGATTTCCTTGGAGATGTAATTAAATAAGAGTATAAGCGTTTAATAGTACTTTAATAGTAAGTTTAGTAGTACTCAAGTAAAAATTTCCTTAAATATAGTACTTAAATATAGTAACCAAATACAATAACTCAAGTATTTTCCACCTCTGGATGCAGATGATTTTTGTTGCAGACACTAAAATGATAAACTAAAGGAATGGGTTTTTATACTGATCATTTGCTCTGACCTGACATGTGGATGTGTGTGTGTTGAGCAGTCGATGGATATTGGTCAGCATGGACAACATGGTCTAACTGCTCTAAAGGTTGTGGGGGAGTGGAGATTCGCAAAAGAGTGTGTGTTCCACCACAGAACGGAGGTCAAGCGTGCACTGAACTGCCAGGAGACACAGCCCTGAGCACCGAGATCAGTGAGCGTGCACACACACACACACACACACACACACACACACACACACACAAAGGCTTTAGCAGTATAGATGTAAATATTGACATATTGCCATCACACTGATAAAGCACAGTTAAAGTATAATCAATGTGATGCCAGCAACCACACTTTAGAGTGCTGGGGTGGGTGGGTAGTTTGCATTAATAGGTTTCTAGGTTTCACGGTTCAGTTTTAAGTAATGGGTTCAAGTTAATTTATCTAGAATTAAAAATATAAGTAATACATAATTATAACTTAATTGTGACTTCTTAATTTATTGGGAAAAAACATCTAGATCCAACTGGAAAAGGCGGATCTGGATTACTACAAAATATACAGTCGAGTCCATAAGTATTTGGACAGCGACATAATTTTGCCTCTGTACAACACCACAATAGATCTGAAATGAAGCAATGAAGATGTGATTGACGTGTAGATTTTCAGTTCAGCTTTAATTCATGGGGTTTAACAACAGTATTGCATTAACCGTTTAGTAATTACAGCCATTCTTTTGTTATTGCATTTTTGCAAAATGGCGACCCTCCATTTTCACAGGCAAAAAAGTAATTGGACAATTGACTGTTAAGCAGTTTCATGGCCAGCTGTGGCCTGTTTGCTTGTTAGTTCATGACAAAATGAGGCGGTAAAAGGTCTGGAGTTGATTCCAAGCCTTGAATTTTCATTTGGTAGCAGTTCATGCGAACTCTCAATATGCGGTCCAAAGAGGTGTCAGTGCAATTGAAGGAGACCATCATTAGGCTGAAAAAACAAAACAGACCCATTAGAGAGACAGCAGAAACTTTAGGAGTGGCCAAATCAACAGTTTGGTAAATTATTAAAAAGAATTAATGCACTGGTGAGCTCAGCACCACCAAAAGGCCTGGAAGACCACCTGAAAGACAACTAAAGTAATGATCGCAGAATTGTTTCCTTGTTGAAGAAAAAACCCTTCACATCTAGCCAGGTCAAGAATACTCTCGAGGCAGTAGGCGTATCACTGTCAAAGTCTACAATCAAGAGATGCTTTCATGAATGTAAATACAGATGTTTTACCTCAAGATGCAAACCACTGATAACACTCAAGAACAGAAAGGCCAGATTATTATTATTATTATTTTTTTTTTTTTAAATCCTTAAAAAACCTTAGCATGCATTTCACTTACTGAAGACAAACTGAAGGCAGAAAGGCCACAAACAGGCAGCAACTGATGGTGGCTGCAGTAAAGTCCTGGCAAAGCATCTCAAGGTAGGAAACTCAGAATTTGGTGATGTCCATGGGTTCCAGATTTCAGGCAGTCATTGACTGCAAAGGATTTTCCTCCAAGTATTAAAAATAATCCTAATATTTATAATTATTTTCGTTTGTCCAATTACTTTTGAGCCTGTGAAAATGGATAGAATCTGTAAAGGAGTGGCTGTGATTCCTAAACAGTTAATGCAATATTGTTGTTAAACCCTTGGAATTAAAGCTGAAAGTCTACACTTCTTGATTGCTTCGTTTCAAATCAGTTGTGGTGTTGTACAAAGGCAAAATTATGAAAATTGTGTCACTGTCCAAATACTTATAGACAACATTTATAGTTCATTGTAGTTAGTTAATAATATGCTTTAATAAGAATATCTAAGCCAACAGTTTAAACTGTCATTTTATTAGATCATTTTAGACTACCTTTAATGTGCTTTTATTGCATTACTTTGTACAATAATCTGTAAGTCAGCTGCAGTGCAGCACTTCTTAAAACTGAAATTAAGTGTAGTAATGACGGAAGATTCTTTTTTTTTTTTCTATCCTTCCGTCTGCTTTTGCTTGCAGAGCCGTGTCCTCAGGATGCCTGTGCTAATGTTTCCTGTCCTGCCGGTCTGGTGTCACACACTTGTGCTCCTTGTCCTTTGACTTGTGCTCATATATCAAGTGATACATCCTGTGATCCCAGTGCTCAGTGTTTCACAGGTAAGCTGTAAGAGTGTAGAAAATCATTTAGGTTTTTGTTGTTGTTGTTGTTGTTGTTGTTTTGGATTGGTTTTTTTTCTCTGAATTGAGAGCTCATATTTTTTTTTTATTACTCATCCATATCTACCTGTGTAAGCACTATGGCTTACATCACACTCTATCTATTGTAATATGCACATGTAAATTTGTTTACTGCATTGTACTGTTAATATCTTCATCCTTCCATTTCATAGCTCTATCATGTTGTTAATTGTTCTGCTTTTTTTCTGTCTGTTCCTATCTTTCTTTTTTTCTGCTCTCCCTCACATTTGTCTCTTTCCTTAGGTTGCTGGTGCCCAGAGGGCAAAGTGATGAACCAAATGCAGAAGTGTGTACTGCCAGAAGAGTGTGTGTGTGAGGTGTCAGGGGTGCGGTACTGGCCGGGGCAGCAGGTCAAGATGGGCTGTGAGATTTGTAGGTGTGAAAGAGGAAGACCACGGTACTGTCAGGCCAACCCAGAGTGTTCAGGTATACACCAAACACCCCCCATCCCCCCCTCCCTCCACACACAGACTATAGGCTATCATTTAATTATTCAATAAATATCTCTCTTTCTGGGTCTATGACAGTGTTTGTGTTTTGTGTGTGTATGATATTTTTAGTTCACTGTGGTTGGTCATCCTGGTCCCCATGGGGTGAGTGTTTGGGTCCATGTGGGGTACAGAGTGTCCAGTGGTCTTTTCGCAGCCCAAATAATCCCTCCAAGCACGGCAATGGCAGACAGTGTCGTGGTATTTACCGGAAAGCCAGACGGTGAGAATACTCAGTCTAACTCTAACCCTAACCCTAACCACCTACATTTACACGGTTTCCTATTAGTTTTACTGTAGGCAATGAATAAATCATCATAGTTACTGAATAATATGTTTTAAGATCAATAGGGAATACTGCAACGGGAGCTGAAAGGGTTAAAAAGTGTATTCTATTTTGATTACGTACAGACTTTTAGGTAAGCTGGTTTATTTGGACTTATTATACAGTATTTCAGTGTATAATAACCGTGCACTTTTTAAATATTAATTAGAGAAAAAAAGAGAAACGTACTGTATAATGCCTCTCCTCCAGAAAATCTACCCACACGTTGCTTTCCTGTCTAGGTTTTGTCATTCCTTACTAAGAGCAACGATGTCTTTATGAAAATAATGCAATTAAACATTTTCTACATAAAAAATAAGCTTCTACAGGGTGCAGTGAACAGGAATAAGTAAACAAATGAAATATTTGAGGTGGCAAACCTTTGCCTTTTAAAAAAAATATCAGTAAGTCTCAGCTACATTTTGTGCATTTATTTTTGTAAGGAAATTGGTTGATGAGTTTTTCTAAGCATTTTGGAGAACCTGCCACGGCTTTTCTGGAGACTTTTACTGTCACACTTTCTTCTGTGTTTGTAGAAAATTCCTGACAACCAGCATTCATGGTCTATTATGTAATGTGTTATTTGCTTTACTGAACAACATTTTGCTGTAACATTTCATTTTGGTCAAAAAAGTAATGTTTGAAAATCTTAAATATTTTTTTACTGAACCAATAATGCAGAAGTCCTAAAAACATCTACAAAAGACAAAATATGTAAGACAAAATATTATTTGTAATATATATATATATATATATATATATATATATATATATATTACCTATTCTTTTATATATAGTATTTTGTTATTTTCCTTTTGCACAGTATTTTTTACTTCATATGCTCTTTTATTACCAAAAAAGAAACCCTGAAGTGCTTCTTTACATGCATATTTATGTAAAGATACACTATATGTCTAAAAGTTTGTGGACACCTGACCATCACACCTATATGTGCTTGTTAAACATCCCAGTCCAGATGTACTCCCTCTTTGCTGTTATAATAAACTCCACTCTTCTGGGAAGACTTTCCACTAGATTTTGGAGTGTGGATGTGGGGATTTGTGCTCATTCAGCCACAACATCATTAGTGAGTTCAGACACTGATGTTTGGTGAGGAGGTCAGGTGTGCATTCAGCGTTCCATTTCATCCCAAAGATGCTCAGTGGGGTTGAGGTTAGGGCTCTGTACAGGATACTCACATTTTTCCAAACCAACCTTGATAAACCATAACTTCATTTATAATCACACTATCTGGTGTCACCCAGAAGAAGGTTTCATTTTGAGCCTGGTTCTTCTTTTACGTTTCTTCTACTTGTCACCTCAGGGAGGTTTTTCTTGCCACCATCACCTCTGGTTTACTCATTAGGGATACATTTTAATAAAAAAATTTATTCAGATTTCCCTAAAGCTGCTTTGTGACAAATGTCCATTGTTGAAAGCGCTAAGTAAATAAAATTGAATTGAAATTGAATGCATGGACCTCGCTTTGTGCACAGGCGCATTGTCATGCTGGAACAGTTTTGAGCCCCTTAGTTCCAGTGAAAGGAAATTGTAACATTACAGCATACAAAGACATCCTTTACAATTGTGTACTTCCAACTTTGTGGAAACAGTTTGAGGATGAAGCACATATGGGTGTGATGGTCAGGTTTCCACATACTTTTATCCACATAGTGAATGTAAACAATTGATTGTAAATCAGATTAGCACATTGGAAGCCGACAACTGACAGAGACTTAGCTGTGATGAGATTTAATGCAAGTATAGACCTAGTTTACAAACCCGTTTAGAGAACAATCCAGTAAAACACTGAGATATATAAATAACATGGCATTATCTCAGTAATAATTCCAGCAATTATGCAGTGTCCATGAACACTAAATAATTCTATATTTATAGTAAATGATTTGTTGAAATCAAACATTTAATCCACACATATTTTCAATGTATGCATATGCAAGTCTGATACATATTACAAACACTATTTGTAATATATATTTATATTTATATGTGTGTGTTTGTGTGTGTGCTAGCTGTCAGACAGAGCCGTGTGAAGAGTGTGAGTATCAGGGACACACCCATGCAGTTGGCGATCGCTGGAAAGGAAGTAATTGTCAGCTTTGCCACTGTTTACCCAACCTTAAAGTGCAGTGTGCACCTTTCTGCCTGTACACTACCACTGGATGTCCACAGGTCTGTGTGTAATTCTCAAACAAAACTCTTTGAAATGTTTATCTGTTCATCTATTCAGAGACCTGAACACTGAATTCAGAGGAGGATAGCAGCTGATTACAATGTATGTTTTTCTCTTCACATTGAGATTGTGTGCTTTGTTTCTACAGGGTCAAACTCTGATACCAGGGGAAGAAAACAGGTGTTGCTATTGTGAAGACAAAGGTAACTGACCAGCATTCACTTATAGAATCAAATGAAAATATTGATATGAATGGCAACCAGGTGGAAACCTATTATTTGTTAAAATTCTTTTAGCCCAGAATGTCAGTACCATCACAACAACCCCAGCAGGTCGGCCGATCACTGTTGAGTCCTCCATGGCACCAGAGGTCAAACCATTTGTGCCAACGTTTCCTCTCCCACCTGGAGGTCAGTTCAAAAGTAGTTTAAATAAAAATGATAGATATTTTGAGTGAGTAGGAAGGAAAGCTTTTTTTTTTTATCAGTACTGATTTGTCAGTAAAAATGTTAAATGATGTTTTCAGGATGAATTTGGGCTGTATTCAGAGTAAACAATGTAATCCAATGGTTACATAAATCCAGCTATGCTTACAGCTCACTTGAATTAAGTGATGTTCAATAATTTTATCCATAAAAATTGGTTGCAAGATAAGCAATATCTCTAAATAGGATGCAGTTTCATGCAATATGCTCTGTGCAGAGAGAGAGAGAGAGAGAGAGAGAAAACATTTTATGGACTTTTAACAGACGATAACATTAATTAAAATGTAAAACAAACAAACAAAAAATATGATGATTTATTAATGTAATTCCATAAGTTACTATATTAATATTACTCTTCGTCTTCTTCTTCTTCCTCTTCTTCTTCTTCTTCTGCTTATTCTTCTTCTTATTGTTGTTGTTGTTGTTGTTAGCATTATTATTATTATTGTTATTATTATTGTTGTTGTTATTATTATTATTTTCTTGGTGTTTTTTATTTATTTTTTTGCATTTACAGCAAAAATATTAATTTAAGCGTGACATATTGTGGATTCGTCAACCTTTCAGACAGTAGAGCTAGACTTATTCCTGCTCCACAATTGAGCTGATATTGTGTAAGATAAGTCCAAGGTCAGAATCCTGTGTAACTGAGACACAGCTCTGTTTTTTGCAAACGCCTCCCTGTCTGCAATTCTCATACTTAAGTCCGGCGTTGTGTCTGAGATCTGTATACTTGATATGCACAGATTCTGTATTAACTCCTTACTATGTGTTCACTATGAATATTGCCCAATGATCGTAGGAAAAAAAAAAAAATTAAAATGTTTCAGATGTTCTGTGGCATATACAGTGGAGGCCAAAAGTCTGAGGCCACATTTAAAATCTGGTATTTATTATTTTTTTTCCATTTAAAATGGGAAATAAACAGAAGGTTGAGAATTTCTAAATATTTAAAACAAAGAAAGTAAATGTTTAATATCTTAAGATTCCACACTGTTCCTAGGTCTCTATTTGAATGTAAGCAAATTAGTGATATTGACCATGTTAACTGCTTCGTACAAAAGGTCAGATTGTCCTCATGCCCGATCTCTTCCACTGAAGCATGCGCTTAGACGACACGCCGATGGATTTTATCTAAAATGGTTCATAAGTTTTTGCACAAGCTTGTGGAGTCCATGCCAGCTCGAGTGCACACTGTCATTAAAGCAAATAGAGGACGTACCAAATACTAAGAAAGTCTTAAATTCATGAAAATCTTTCAGAGTCTACTTTTCAGTTACGTTTTTTGTCAAAAATATCATTTGTAATGAAAATTGCTGTATTAAATTAGAAAAGAATGCAAAATACAAGCATTTTCACGAGTGTACTCAGAATTTTGGACCCAACTGTACATCCCTGTGTTATTTATATCATAACATGTAACTCTATCAGTTGCATTTGTATTTGTGATTCCCTAAGAAGAAACTGAAATGTCTTGAAAATGACCCATACACTACAGATGTGGTGAATAGAGATTATATACTGAAGTATTCCTTTAATGTTATAGTAATCAACTAAATCTTTAGTTGTCATTTGGTGTGAAAGTACCACAGTGTTGTGTATCAGTATCAGACCGATATTACCCTAAAATGTGGAAATGGCATCAGACACACTCCCAGTGTCCTACAGCATGACACATTGACTGACAGTTGTCTTCTTTTTTATGCAAAGTCAAGCATTTTACAGTAATTATTGTCATTATTTCTTACCTCATTAGCTGAAAGAAAATACTAGTAATTGTAGACACGAGGGATTTTAAACATCTTTGGCAATGATTACAGTTAAAAATCGTGGTTCTGTATCATCTAGTGAGCAATACTGATATATGTAGTTTAACATCAGTATCAAACAAAAAACTAAAAATAAATGGGTTCATCGCATCTCTACTGCAGCAATAAGGTTTATTTACATTATTTTTTATTATTATACAAATATTTTTTTTCTTGCTATGATTTCACATTTAAAGCAGTTTAACTGAAAACAGTCATAGATATATTGCTAATTTTACATGATTATCTGAAGTGCATCTAATTCACTTCCTCTGTGTTCTTTATAGATGAGTGTTGGTCTCCACTGGGAGTGCAGTCTCTACCCATCTTCAGTTTCAGTGCCTCGTCACAGCAGCCTGGTCATCCGGCCTCTGCAGGGCGCCTCCATTTTCGTGACCCTCACAGTGACCTGCAGGGCTGGAGCCCTGAACCTGAGGAGTACAGGGAGCTCCCTTCATCTTCCCCTCATGGCCATACACACCACAGCCAGGCCCCTTACCTACAGATTGACCTGCTCAGACCATACAACATCACAGGTGTGTGTCATAAGGGTTAAATACCCACAGTTGTTTTTAATGCTGCAGACAGAATGGTGGAATTATGGGCAGCTGTGGATCAGGTGGTAGAGCGGGTTGACACTTGTCTTGCCCAAGTGTCCTTGGGCAAGACACTGAACCCCAAGTTGCTCCCGATGGCAAGTTAGCACCTTGCATGGCAGCTCTGCTACCATTGGTGTGTGAGTGTGTGTGTGAATGGGTGAATGAGACACAGTGTAAAGCACATTCGATAAAAGCACTATATAAGTGCAGACCATTTACCAATTAACAAGCAATGTTGATTGATGATCGTTCTACACTACTACATTAATGTAATTAAAGCAACACTCCAGTGATTTTCAATTTAATCTTAATTTTAGGATTGCTCACTCAAGGTGGTGGACAGTTCGACACATTTGTGTCCAGTTTCTACCTGCAATTTAGCAGTGATGGCAGTCAGTGGTTCACCTACAAAGAGCTCATCACAGAAGCTCGTCCTAAAGCCAAGGTGAGTGTCTTTCTGGAATTGTAGTAGGAAGGCCCAAAACAATGATTTTGATAATGATTCATTCATTATCCAATCAGTCCATTGTGTGGCAACATCATGGAGATACGGTCAAAGAGCTTTACATATTGTTCACATCAAACATCAAAATTGGGGGGAAAATGTGATCTCAGGGACTTTGACCATGGCATGGTTGTTGGTACCAGATGGACTGGTTTAGGTATTTCAGAAAGTGCTGATTTGGGATTTTCACGCATAACAATCTCCGAGTTTACACCGAATGCTGTGAAAAACATCCAGTGAGTGGCGGTTCTACAGGTGGAAACGTGGTGTTGATGAGAGAAGCCAGAAGAGAATGGTCAGATTGGTTTGAGCTGACAGAAAGATACAGTAACTCAAATAACCACTCTTTGCATACAGTGGGTGTTGAGCAGAAAAGCATGAGTGCACATTATGTTGAACCTTGAGGTGGATGTGCTACAACAGCAGAGAACCACATCAAGTTCCACTCCTGTCAGCCAAGAACTGAGGTTTTATTGGGCACAGAATCACCAAAACTGAACAGAAAAGGTCTGAAATATGCAACCCAGCTCATCTTGCCATGGTTGAAGTCCCTGAGATCACAATTCACATTCTGATGTTTGATGTGAACATTTATGTTCCTTATAAAGTGCACAGTGAATGTAGGTTGGTATAAGTTAAGTGATGATGATTGGGTTATTAACCATGTTAGCATATACAGTAAATTCCACAAAAAACTGCACATAAATTCTATACAGTGTCAGTTTCTATTGAATAATGACCTGTCTGCAGGTGTTCCTGGGTAACCGTGATGATCGAGGTGTTATGCAGAACAGACTGGACCGGATGGTGTTAGCTCGGTTTGTGCGGGTGCTGCCTCATGACTTCCAGAATGGCATTTACCTGCGAGTGGAGCTGATGGGGTGTGGTGGTGGTGCGTACATCTCACTTCCCTTTTGCTGATAAGCATTTTAGGCACCCTATTTTTCAGTACAAACTTTGTTATACATTTTTATTTTATGACTTCTACATTATCAAGTCAGTACAAAAACATTTTAGATTTCCAAACATTAGTTTTCTAGCACAAAATTAAATGTTACAGAAAAATGTTTGTCAGTTTGTATGTAAGAGACACTTTTCAGATAAAAAAAACATAATGAAGGCTGCTGGGATTTGCTGAAAAAATAAGAAGCAAGTGCAACAGTCAAAATCTCCAGAAGACCTGCGGCTGGTTCTGCAAGATGCTCAATGCTCATCGGGATTCTGAAATTTGTCGTATATTCTCTCCCTCTACTTATTCTTCCATTTCATCACTCAGAATATGAGTGGCTGTCTACTCCTGCTCCTACGGTGTCACTCAGGCCCTGCAGAGAGATGGAGTTCCAGTGTGGGAATGGCCACTGTGTTCACAGTGGGCCACAAGGAGTCCTCTGTGATGGGGTTAATGACTGTGGAGATGGTTCAGATGAAATCAGCTGTGGTAGGTCAAAGACATAAACAAGGACTTTACTACTGCTGTAATTTATATTATACCACAGCACTGCTGAATGCTCGGTTCTGAGTGGTCTATAACAGTAGCTCTCATAATAGTTCCGGCTGCAAGGATTATATAAACGCATTCATTCTAATATACTATCGTTTCCCTAGTAATGACTTGGGGAATTACAAATGTTTGTATTGGTGTAATGTTCTGTAAGAACACATTTAGTTAGCATTTTTTGAAGTATAAGAGGAACTAAACAGTTTCAAATTCTGCTGTTGTTGGAAAAAAACACAACAACTTTATGTC